>NC_136057.1:1643878846-1644229846 GCF_964261635.1 Lissotriton helveticus
TCAAGCAAAAACAGGGGATTATTGACAAAAGAGATAACACCCTCCCATTACGTCATGCTTCAGAAAGGTGGAAAATGGTCCGTTTTCAAATGTTTTAATTTTTGAACGCCAGTTCACTTTTGTAGGTAGATCATCAGTTTTAGAGCTAAAATTAGCATGTTTACAGTGGTTTTCATGCTTCCAGGGGCCCTAAACACAAGATTTGTGGAATTGTTAAAAGTGCATGAAAATGGCCAATTTACTCACTCTGAGGTCTCAAAAAGTGTTTCTTCACCATGGGAAGTGAATTAAATACCATTTGGAGGCATTTAATGTTCAAGCAAAAATGGCAGATTTTTGACAAAAGAGATAACATTCCCCCATTACGTCATGCTTCAGAAAGGTGAAAAATGGTCCATTTTCAAATGTTTTATTTTTGAACGTCAGTTCACATTTGTAGGTAGATCATCAGTTTTAGAGCTAAAATTAGCATGTTTAAAGTGATTTTCATGCTTCCAGGGGCCCGGGAAGTGAATTAAATACCATTTGGAGGCATTTAATGTTCAAGCAAAAACAGGGGATTTTTGACAAAAGAGATAACACCCTCCCATTACGTCATGCTTCAGAAAGGTGGAAAATGGTCCATTTTCAAACGTTTTATTTTTGAACGTCAGTTCACTTTTGTAGGTAGATCATCAGTTTTAGAGCTAAAATTAGCATGTTTAAAGTGGTTTTCATGCTTCCAGGGGCCCTAAACACAAGATTTGTGGAATTGTTAAAAGTGCATGAAAATGGCCAATTTACTCACTCTGAGGTCTCAAAAAGTGTTTCTTCACCCTGGGAAGTGAATTAAATACCATTTGGAGGCATTTAATGTTCAAGCAAAAATGGCAGATTTTTGACAAAAGAGATAACATCCCCCCATTACGTCATGCTTCAGAAAGGTGAAAAATGGTCTGTTTTCAAATGTTTTATTTTTGAACGTCAGTTCACATTTGTAGGTAGATCATCAGTTTTAGAGCTAAAATTAGCATGTTTAAAGTGATTTTCATGCTTCCAGGGGCCCGGGAAGTGAATTAAATACCATTTGGAGGCATTTAATGTTCAAGCAAAAACAGGTGATTTTTGACAAAAGAGATAACACCCCCCCATTACGTCATGCTTCAGAAAGGTGAAAAATGGTCCGTTTTCAAATGTTTTATTTTTGAACGTCAGTTCACATTTGTAGGTAGATCATCAGTTTTAGAGCTAACATTAGCATGTTTAAAGTGATTTTCATGCTTCCAGGGGCCCGGGAAGTGTATTAAATACCATTTGGAGGCATTTAATGTTCAAGCAAAAACAGGTGATTTTTGACAAAAGAGATAACAACCCCCCATTACGTCATGCTTCAGAAAGGTGAAAAATGGTCCGTTTTCAAATGTTTTATTTTTGAACGTCAGTTCACATTTGTAGGTAGATCATCAGTTTTAGAGCTAAAATTAGCATGTTTAAAGTGATTTTCATGCTTCCAGGGGCCCGGGAAGTGAATTAAATACCATTTGGAGGCATTTAATGTTCAAGCAAAAACAGGGGATTATTGACAAAAGAGATAACACCCTCCCATTACGTCATGCTTCAGAAAGGTGGAAAATGGTCCGTTTTCAAATGTTTTATTTTTGAACGCCAGTTCACTTTTGTAGGTAGATCATCAGTTTTAGAGCTAAAATTAGCATGTTTAAAGTGGTTTTCATGCTTCCAGGGGCCCTAAACACAAGATTTGTGGAATTGTTAAAAGTGCATGAAAATGGCCAATTTACTCACTCTGAGGTCTCAAAAAGTGTTTCTTCACCCTGGGAAGTGAATTAAATACCATTTGGAGGCATTTAATGTTCAAGCAAAAATGGCAGATTTTTGACAAAAGAGATAACATCCCCCCATTACGTCATGCTTCAGAAAGGTGAAAAATGGTCCGTTTTCAAATGTTTTATTTTTGAACGTCAGTTCACATTTGTAGGTAGATCATCAGTTTTAGAGCTAAAATTAGCATGTTTAAAGTGATTTTCATGCTTCCAGCGGCCCGGGAAGTGAATTAAATACCATTTGGAGGCATTTAATGTTCAAGCAAAAACAGGGTTTTTTTGACAAAAGAGATAACACCCCCCCATTAAGTCATGCTTCAGAAAGGTGAAAAATGATCCGTTTTCAAATGTTTTATTTTTGAACGTCAGTTCACATTTGTAGGTAGATCATCAGTTTTAGAGCTAAAATTAGCATGTTTAAAGTGATTTTCATGCTTCCAGGGGCCCGGGAAGTAAATTAAATACCATTTGGAGGCATTTAATGTTCAAGCAAAAACAGGTGATTTTTGACAAAAGAGATAACACCCCCCCATTACGTCATGCTTCAGAAAGGTGAAAAATGGTCCGTTTTCAAATGTTTTATTTTTGAACGTCAGTTCACATTTATAGGTAGATCATCAGTTTTAGAGCTAACATTAGCATGTTTAAAGTGATTTTCATGCTTCCAGGGGCCCGGGAAGTGTATTAAATACCATTTGGAGGCATTTAATGTTCAAGCAAAAACAGGTGATTTTTGACAAAAGAGATAACAACCCCCCATTACGTCATGCTTCAGAAAGGTGAAAAATGGTCCGTTTTCAAATGTTTTATTTTTGAACGTCAGTTCACATTTGTAGGTAGATCATCAGTTTTAGAGCTAAAATTAGCATGTTTAAAGTGATTTTCATGCTTCCAGGGGCCCGGGAAGTGAATTAAATACCATTTGGAGGCATTTAATGTTCAAGCAAAAACAGGGGATTATTGACAAAAGAGATAACACCCTCCCATTACGTCATGCTTCAGAAAGGTGGAAAATGGTCCGTTTTCAAATGTTTTATTTTTGAACGCCAGTTCACTTTTGTAGGTAGATCATCAGTTTTAGAGCTAAAATTAGCATGTTTACAGTGGTTTTCATGCTTCCAGGGGCCCTAAACACAAGATTTGTGGAATTGTTAAAAGTGCATGAAAATGGCCAATTTACTCACTCTGAGGTCTCAAAAAGTGTTTCTTCACCCTGGGAAGTGAATTAAATACCATTTGGAGGCATTTAATGTTCAAGCAAAAATGGCAGATTTTTGACAAAAGAGATAACATTCCCCCATTACGTCATGCTTCAGAAAGGTGAAAAATGGTCCATTTTCAAATGTTTTATTTTTGAACGTCAGTTCACATTTGTAGGTAGATCATCAGTTTTAGAGCTAAAATTAGCATGTTTAAAGTGATTTTCATGCTTCCAGGGGCCCGGGAAGTGAATTAAATACCATTTGGAGGCATTTAATGTTCAAGCAAAAACAGGGGATTTTTGACAAAAGAGATAACACCCTCCCATTACGTCATGCTTCAGAAAGGTGGAAAATGGTCCATTTTCAAACGTTTTATTTTTGAACGTCAGTTCACTTTTGTAGGTAGATCATCAGTTTTAGAGCTAAAATTAGCATGTTTAAAGTGGTTTTCATGCTTCCAGGGGCCCTAAACACAAGATTTGTGGAATTGTTAAAAGTGCATGAAAATGGCCAATTTACTCACTCTGAGGTCTCAAAAAGTGTTTCTTCACCCTGGGAAGTGAATTAAATACCATTTGGAGGCATTTAATGTTCAAGCTAAAATGGCAGATTTTTTACAAAAGAGATAACACCCCCCCATTACGTCATGCTTCAGAAAGGTGAAAAATGGTCCGTTTTCAAATGTTTTATTTTTGAACGTCAGTTCACTTTTGTAGGTAGATCATCAGTTTTAGAGCTAACATTTGCATGTTTAAAGTGATTTTCATGCTTCCAGGGGCCCGGGAAGTGAATTAAATACCATTTGGAGGCATTTAATGTTCAAGCAAAACCAGGTGATTTTTGACAAAAGAGATAACACCCCCCATTACGTCATGCTTCAGCAAGGTGAAAAATGGTCCGTTTTCCAATGTTTTATTTTTGAACGTCAGTTCACATTTGTAGGTAGATCATCAGTTTTAGAGCTAAAATTAGCATGTTTAAAGTCATTTTCATGCCTCCAGGGGCCCGGGAAATTAATTAAATACCATTTGAAAGCATTTAATGTTCAAGCAAAAACAGGTGATTTTTGACAAAAGAGATAACGCGGGTACGTCATGCTTCAGAAAGGTGAAAAATAGTCCGTTTTCAAATGTTTTATTTTTGAACGTCAGTTCACTTTGGTAGGTAGATCATCAGTTTTAGAGCTAAAATTAGCATGTTTAAAGTGATTTTCATGCTTCCAGGGGCCCGGGAAGTGAATTAAATACCATTTGGAGGCATTTAATGTTCAAGCAAAAACAGGTGATTTTTGACAAAAGAGATAACACCCCCCCATTACGTCATGCTTCAGAAAGGTGAAAAATGGTCAGTTTTCAAATGTTTTATTTTTGAACTTCAGTTCACATTTGTAGGTATATCATCAGTTTTAGAGCTAAAATTAGCATGTTTAAAGTGATTTTCATGCTTCCAGGGGCCCGGGAAGTGAATGAAATACCATTTGGAGGCATTTAATGTTCAAGCAAAAACAGGGGATTTTTGACAAAAGAGATAACACCCTCCCATTACGTCATGCTTCAGAAAGGTGGAAAATGGTCCATTTTCAAACGTTTTATTTTTGAACGTCAGTTCACTTTTGTAGGTAGATCATCAGTTTTAGAGCTAAAATTAGCATGTTTAAAGTGGTTTTCATGCTTCCAGGGGCCCTAAACACAAGATTTGTGGAATTGTTAAAAGTGCATGAAAATGGCCAATTTACTCACTCTGAGGTCTCAAAAAGTGTTTCTTCACCCTGGGAAGTGAATTAAATACCATTTGGAGGCATTTAATGTTCAAGCAAAAATGGCAGATTTTTGACAAAAGAGATAACATTCCCCCATTAAGTCATGCTTCAGAAAGGTGAAAAATGGTCCGTTTTCAAATGTTTTATTTTTGAACGTCAGTTCACATTTGTAGGTAGATCATCAGTTTTAGAGCTAAAATTAGCATGTTTAAAGTGATTTTCATGCTTCCAGGGGCCCGGGAAGTGAATTAAATACCATTTGGAGGCATTTAATGTTCAAGCAAAAACAGGGGATTTTTGACAAAAGAGATAACACCCTCCCATTACGTCATGCTTCAGAAAGGTGGAAAATGGTCCATTTTCAAACGTTTTATTTTTGAACGTCAGTTCACTTTTGTAGGTAGATCATCAGTTTTAGAGCTAAAATTAGCATGTTTAAAGTGGTTTTCATGCTTCCAGGGGCCCTAAACACAAGATTTGTGGAATTGTTAAAAGTGCATGAAAATGGCCAATTTACTCACTCTGAGGTCTCAAAAAGTGTTTCTTCACCCTGGGAAGTGAATTAAATACCATTTGGAGGCATTTAATGTTCAAGCTAAAATGGCAGATTTTTTACAAAAGAGATAACACCCCCCCATTACGTCATGCTTCAGAAAGGTGAAAAATGGTCCGTTTTCAAATGTTTTATTTTTGAACGTCAGTTCACTTTTGTAGGTAGATCATCAGTTTTAGAGCTAAAATTTGCATGTTTAAAGTGATTTTCATGCTTCCAGGGGCCCGGGAAGTGAATTAAATACCATTTGGAGGCATTTAATGTTCAAGCAAAAACAGGTGATTTTTGACAAAAGAGATAACACCCCCCATTACGTCATGCTTCAGCAAGGTGAAAAATGGTCCGTTTTCCAATGTTTTATTTTTGAACGTCAGTTCACATTTGTAGGTAGATCATCAGTTTTAGAGCTAAAATTAGCATGTTTAAAGTCATTTTCATGCCTCCAGGGGCCCGGGAAATGAATTAAATACCATTTGAAAGCATTTAATGTTCAAGCAAAAACAATTGATTTTTGACAAAAGAGATAACGCGGGTACGTCATGCTTCAGAAAGGTGAAAAATAGTCCGTTTTCAAATGTTTTATTTTTGAACGTCAGTTCACTTTGGTAGGTAGATCATCAGTTTTAGAGCTAAAATTAGCATGTTTAAAGTGATTTTCATGCTTCCAGGGGCCCGGGATGTGAATTAAATACCATTTGGAGGCATTTAATGTTCAAGCAAAAACAGGTGATTTTTGACAAAAGAGATAACACCCCCCCATTACGTCATGCTTCAGAAAGGTGAAAAATGGTCAGTTTTCAAATGTTTTATTTTTGAACTTCAGTTCACATTTGTAGGTATATCATCAGTTTTAGAGCTAAAATTAGCATGTTTAAAGTGATTTTCATGCTTCCAGGGGCCCGAGAAGTGAATTAAATACCATTTGAAAGCATTTAATGTTCAAGCAAAACCAGGTGATTTTTGACAAAAGAGATAACACCCCCCATTACGTCATGCTTCAGCAAGGTGAAAAATGGTCCGTTTTCCAATGTTTTATTTTTGAACGTCAGTTCACATTTGTAGGTAGATCATCAGTTTTAGAGCTAAAATTAGCATGTTTAAAGTCATTTTCATGCCTCCAGGGGCCCGGGAAATGAATTAAATACCATTTGAAAGCATTTAATGTTCAAGCAAAAACAGGTGATTTTTGACAAAAGAGATAACGCGGGTACGTCATGCTTCAGAAAGGTGAAAAATAGTCCGTTTTCAAATGTTTTATTTTTGAACGTCAGTTCACTTTGGTAGGTAGATCATCAGTTTTAGAGCTAAAATTAGCATGTTTAAAGTGATTTTCATGCTTCCAGGGGCCCGGGAAGTGAATTAAATACCATTTGGAGGCATTTAATGTTCAAGCAAAAACAGGTGATTTTTGACAAAAGAGATAACACCCCCCCATTACGTCATGCTTCAGAAAGGTGAAAAATGGTCAGTTTTCAAATGTTTTATTTTTGAACTTCAGTTCACATTTGTAGGTATATCATCAGTTTTAGAGCTAAAATTAGCATGTTTAAAGTGATTTTCATGCTTCCAGGGGCCCGGGAAGTGAATTAAATACCATTTGGAGGCATTTAATGTTCAAGCAAAAACAGGGGATTTTTGACAAAAGAGATAACACCCTCCCATTACGTCATGCTTCAGAAAGGTGGAAAATGGTCCATTTTCAAACGTTTTATTTTTGAACGTCAGTTCACTTTTGTAGGTAGATCATCAGTTTTAGAGCTAAAATTAGCATGTTTAAAGTGGTTTTCATGCTTCCAGGGGCCCTAAACACAAGATTTGTGGAATTGTTAAAAGTGCATGAAAATGGCCAATTTACTCACTCTGAGGTCTCAAAAAGTGTTTCTTCACCCTGGGAAGTGAATTAAATACCATTTGGAGGCATTTAATGTTCAAGCAAAAATGGCAGATTTTTGACAAAAGAGATAACATTCCCCCATTACGTCATGCTTCAGAAAGGTGAAAAATGGTCCGTTTTCAAATGTTTTATTTTTGAACGTCAGTTCACATTTGTAGGTAGATCATCAGTTTTAGAGCTAAAATTAGCATGTTTAAAGTGATTTTCATGCTTCCAGGGGCCCGGGAAGTGAATTAAATACCATTTGGAGGCATTTAATGTTCAAGCAAAAACAGGGTTTTTTTTGACAAAAGAGATAACACCCCCCCATTAAGTCATGCTTCAGAAAGGTGAAAAATGATCCGTTTTCAAATGTTTTATTTTTGAACGTCAGTTCACATTTGTAGGTAGATCATCAGTTTTAGAGCTAAAATTAGCATGTTTAAAGTGATTTTCATGCTTCCAGGGGCCCGGGAAGTGAATTAAATACCATTTGGAGGCATTTAATGTTCAAGCAAAAACAGGGGATTTTTGACAAAAGAGATAACACCCTCCCATTACGTCATGCTTCAGAAAGGTGGAAAATGGTCCATTTTCAAACGTTTTATTTTTGAACGTCAGTTCACTTTTGTAGGTAGATCATCAGTTTTAGAGCTAAAATTAGCATGTTTAAAGTGGTTTTCATGCTTCCAGGGGCCCTAAACACAAGATTTGTGGAATTGTTAAAAGTGCATGAAAATGGCCAATTTACTCACTCTGAGGTCTCAAAAAGTGTTTCTTCACCCTGGGAAGTGAATTAAATACCATTTGGAGGCATTTAATGTTCAAGCTAAAATGGCAGATTTTTTACAAAAGAGATAACACCCCCCCATTACGTCATGCTTCAGAAAGGTGAAAAATGGTCCGTTTTCAAATGTTTTATTTTTGAACGTCAGTTCACTTTTGTAGGTAGATCATCAGTTTTAGAGCTAAAATTTGCATGTTTAAAGTGATTTTCATGCTTCCAGGGGCCCGGGAAGTGAATTAAATACCATTTGGAGGCATTTAATGTTCAAGCAAAAACAGGTGATTTTTGACAAAAGAGATAACACCCCCCATTACGTCATGCTTCAGCAAGGTGAAAAATGGTCCGTTTTCCAATGTTTTATTTTTGAACGTCAGTTCACATTTGTAGGTAGATCATCAGTTTTAGAGCTAAAATTTGCATGTTTAAAGTCATTTTCATGCCTCCAGGGGCCCGGGAAATGAATTAAATACCATTTGAAAGCATTTAATGTTCAAGCAAAAACAATTGATTTTTGACAAAAGAGATAACGCGGGTACGTCATGCTTCAGAAAGGTGAAAAATAGTCCGTTTTCAAATGTTTTATTTTTGAACGTCAGTTCACTTTGGTAGGTAGATCATCAGTTTTAGAGCTAAAATTTGCATGTTTAAAGTGATTTTCATGCTTCCAGGGGCCCGGGAAGTGAATTAAATACCATTTGGAGGCATTTAATGTTCAAGCAAAAACAGGTGATTTTTGACAAAAGAGATAACACCCCCCCATTACGTCATGCTTCAGAAAGGTGAAAAATGTTCAGTTTTCAAATGTTTTATTTTTGAACTTCAGTTCACATTTGTAGGTATATCATCAGTTTTAGAGCTAAAATTAGCATGTTTAAAGTGATTTTCATGCTTCCAGGGGCCCGAGAAGTGAATTAAATACCATTTGGAGGCATTTAATGTTCAAGCAAAAACAGGTGATTTTTGACAAAAGAGATAACATCCCCCCATTACGTCATGCTTCAGAAAGGTGAAAAATGGTCAGTTTTCAAATGTTTTATTTTTGAACTTCAGTTCACATTTGTAGGTATATCATCAGTTTTAGAGCTAAAATTAGCATGTTTAAAGTGATTTTCATGCTTCCAGGGGCCCGGGAAGTGAACTAAATACCATTTGGTGGCATATATTGTTCAAGCAAAAACAGGTGATTTTTGACAAAAGAGATAACACCCCCCATTACGTCATGCTTCAGAAAGGTGGAAAATGATCCGTTTTCAAATGTTTTATTTTTGAACGTCAGTTCACTTTTGTAGGTAGATCATCAGTTTTAGAGCTAACATTAGCATGTTTAAAGTGATTTTCATGCTTCCAGGGGCCCGGGAAGTGAATTAAATACCATTTGGAGGCATTTAATGTTCAAGCAAAAACAGGTGATTTTTGACAAAAGAGATAACACCCCCCCATTACGTCATGCTTCAGAAAGGTGAAAAATGGTCCGTTTTCAAATGTTTTATTTTTGAACGTCAGTTCACATTTGTAGGTAGATCATCAGTTTTAGAGCTGAAATTAGCATGTTTAAAGTGATTTTCATGCTTCCAGGGGCCCGGGAAGTGAATTAAATACCATTTGGAGGCATTTAATGTTCAAGCAAAAACAGGGGATTATTGACAAAAGAGATAACACCCTCCCATTACGTCATGCTTCAGAAAGGTGGAAAATGGTCCGTTTTCAAATGTTTTATTTTTGAACGTCAGTTCACTTTTGTAGGTAGATCATCAGTTTTAGAGCTAAAATTAGCATGTTTAAAGTGGTTTTCATGCTTCCAGGGGCCCTAAATACAAGATTTGTGGAATTGTTAAAAGTGCATGAAAATGGCCAATTTACTCACTCTGAGGTCTCAAAAAGTGTTTCTTCACCCTGGGAAGTGAATTAAATACCATTTGGAGGCATTTAATGTTCAAGCAAAAATGGCAGATTTTTGACAAAAGAGATAACATCCCCCATTACGTAATGCTTCAGAAAGGTGAAAAATGGTCCGTTTCAAATGTTTTATTTTTGAACGTCAGTTCACATTTGTAGGTAGATCATCAGTTTTAGAGCTAAAATTAGCATGTTTAAAGTGATTTTCATGCTTCCAGCGGCCCGGGAAGTGAATTAAATACCATTTGGAGGCATTTAATGTTCAAGCAAAAACAGGGTTTTTTTGACAAAAGAGATAACACCCCCCCATTAAGTCATGCTTCAGAAAGGTGAAAAATGATCCGTTTTCAAATGTTTTATTTTTGAACGTCAGTTCACATTTGTAGGTAGATCATCAGTTTTAGAGCTAAAATTAGCATGTTTAAAGTGATTTTCATGCTTCCAGGGGCCCGGGAAGTGAATTAAATACCATTTGGAGGCATTTAATGTTCAAGCAAAAACAGGTGATTTTTGACAAAAGAGATAACACCCCCCCATTACGTCATGCTTCAGAAAGGTGAAAAATGGTCCGTTTTCAAATGTTTTATTTTTGAACGTCAGTTCACATTTGTAGGTAGATCATCAGTTTTAGAGCTAACATTAGCATGTTTAAAGTGATTTTCATGCTTCCAGGGGCCCGGGAAGTGTATTAAATACCATTTGGAGGCATTTAATGTTCAAGCAAAAACAGGTGATTTTTGACAAAAGAGATAACAACCCCCCATTACGTCATGCTTCAGAAAGGTGAAAAATGGTCCATTTTCAAATGTTTTATTTTTGAACGTCAGTTCACATTTGTAGGTAGATCATCAGTTTTAGAGCTAAAATTCGCATGTTTAAAGTGATTTTCATGCTTCCAGGGGCCCGGGAAGTGAATTAAATACCATTTGGAGGCATTTAATGTTCAAGCAAAAACAGGGGATTATTGACAAAAGAGATAACACCCTCCCATTACGTCATGCTTCAGAAAGGTGGAAAATGGTCCGTTTTCAAATGTTTTATTTTTGAACGTCAGTTCACTTTTGTAGGTAGATCATCAGTTTTAGAGCTAAAATTAGCATGTTTAAAGTGGTTTTCATGCTTCCAGGGGCCCTAAACACAAGATTTGTGGAATTGTTAAAAGTGCATGAAAATGGCTAATTTACTCACTCTGAGGTCTCAAAAAGTGTTTCTTCACCCTGGGAAGTGAATTAAATACCATTTGGAGGCATTTAATGTTCAAGCAAAAATGGCAGATTTTTGACAAAAGAGATAACATTCCCCCATTACGTCATGCTTCAGAAAGGTGAAAAATGGTCCGTTTTCAAATGTTTTATTTTTGAACGTCAGTTCACATTTGTAGGTAGATCATCAGTTTTAGAGCTAAAATTAGCATGTTTAAAGTGATTTTCATGCTTCCAGGGGCCCGGGAAGTGAATTAAATACCATTTGGAGGCATTTAATGTTCAAGCAAAAACAGGGTTTTTTTGACAATAGAGATAACACCCCCCCCATTAAGTCATGCTTCAGAAAGGTGAAAAATGATCCGTTTTCAAATGTTTTATTTTTGAACGTCAGTTCACATTTGTAGGTAGATCATCAGTTTTAGAGCTAAAATTAGCATGTTTAAAGTGATTTTCATGCTTCCAGGGGCCCGGGAAGTGAATTAAATACCATTTGGAGGCATTTAATGTTCAAGCAAAAACAGGGGATTTTTGACAAAAGAGATAACACCCTCCCATTACGTCATGCTTCAGAAAGGTGGAAAATGGTCCATTTTCAAATGTTTTATTTTTGAACGTCAGTTCACTTTTGTAGGTAGATCATCAGTTTTAGAGCTAAATTTAGCATGTTTAAAGTGGTTTTCATGCTTCCAGGGGCCCTAAACACAAGATTTGTGGAATTGTTAAAAGTGCATGAAAATGGCCAATTTACTCACTCTGAGGTCTCAAAAAGTGTTTCTTCACCCTGGGAAGTGAATTAAATACCATTTGGAGGCATTTAATGTTCAAGCTAAAATGGCAGATTTTTTACAAAAGAGATAACACCCCCCCATTACGTCATGCTTCAGAAAGGTGAAAAATGGTCCGTTTTCAAATGTTTTATTTTTGAACGTCAGTTCACTTTTGTAGGTAGATCATCAGTTTTAGAGCTAAAATTTGCATGTTTAAAGTGATTTTCATGCTTCCAGGGGCCCGGGAAGTGAATTAAATACCATTTGGAGGCATTTAATGTTCAAGCAAAAACAGGTGATTTTTGACAAAAGAGATAACACCCCCCCATTACCTCTTGCTTCAGAAAGGTGAAAAATGGTCCGTTTTCAAATGTTTTATTTTTGAACGTCAGTTCACATTTGTAGGTAGATCATCAGTTTTAGAGCTAAAATTAGCAGGTTTAAAGTGATTTTCATGCTTCCAGGGGCCCGGGAAGTGAATTAAATACCATTTGGAGGCATTTAATGTTCAAGCAAAAACAGGTGATTTTTGACAAAAGAGATAACACCCCCCATTACGTCATGCTTCAGCAAGGTGAAAAATGGTCCGTTTTCCAATGTTTTATTTTTGAACGTCAGTTCACATTTGTAGGTAGATCATCAGTTTTAGAGCTAAAATTAGCATGTTTAAAGTCATTTTCATGCTTCCAGGGGCCCGGGAAATGAATTAAATACCATTTGAAAGCATTTAATGTTCAAGCAAAACCAGGTGATTTTTGACAAAAGAGATAACGCGGGTACGTCATGCTTCAGAAAGGTGAAAAATAGTCCGTTTTCAAATGTTTTATTTTTGAACGTCAGTTCACATTTGTAGGTATATCATCAGTTTTAGAGCTAAAATTAGCATGTTTAAAGTGATTTTCATGCTTCCAGGGGCCCGGGAAGTGAACTAAATACCATTTGGAGGCATTTATTGTTCAAGCAAAAACAGGTGATTTTTGACAAAAGAGATAACACCCTCCCATTACGTCATGCTTCAGAAAGGTGGAAAATGGTCCGTTTTCAAATGTTTTATTTTTGAACGTCAGTTCCCTTTTGTAGGTAGATCATCAGTTTTAGAGCTAAAATTAGCATGTTTAAAGTGGTTTTCATGCTTCCAGGGGCCCTAAACACAAGATTTGTGGAATTGTTAAAAGTGCATGAAAATGGCCAATTTACTCACTCTGAGGTCTCAAAAAGTGTTTCTTCACCCTGGGAAGTGAATTAAATACCATTTGGAGGCATTTCATGTTCAAGCAAAAATGGCAGATTTTTGACAAAAGAGATAACATTCCCCCATTACGTCATGCTTCAGAAAGGTGAAAAATGGTCCGTTTTCAAATGTTTTATTTTTGAACGTCAGTTCACATTTGTAGGTAGATCATCAGTTTTAGAGCTAAAATTAGCATGTTTAAAGTGATTTTCATGCTTCCAGGGGCCCGGGAAGTGAATTAAATACCATTTGGAGGCATTTAATGTTCAAGCAAAAACAGGGTTTTTTTGACAAAAGAGATAACACCCCCCATTAAGTCATGCTTCAGAAAGGTGAAAAATGATCCGTTTTCAAATGTTTTATTTTTGAACGTCAGTTCACATTTGTAGGTAGATCATCAGTTTTAGAGCTAAAATTAGCATGTTTAAAGTGATTTTCATGCTTCCAGGGGCCCGGGAAGTGAATTAAATACCATTTGGAGGCATTTAATGTTCAAGCAAAAACAGGGGATTTTTGACAAAAGAGATAACACCCTCCCATTACGTCATGCTTCAGAAAGGTGGAAAATGGTCCATTTTCAAATGTTTTATTTTTGAACGTCAGTTCACTTTTGTAGGTAGATCATCAGTTTTAGAGCTAAAATTAGCATGTTTAAAGTGGTTTTCATGCTTCCAGGGGCCCTAAACACAAGATTTGTGGAATTGTTAAAAGTGCATGAAAATGGCCAATTTACTCACTCTGAGGTCTCAAAAAGTGTTTCTTCACCCTGGGAAGTGAATTAAATACCATTTGGAGGCATTTAATGTTCAAGCTAAAATGGCAGATTTTTTACAAAAGAGATAACACCCCCCCATTACGTCATGCTTCAGAAAGGTGAAAAATGGTCCGTTTTCAAATGTTTTATTTTTGAACGTCAGTTCACTTTTGTAGGTAGATCATCAGTTTTAGAGCTAAAATTTGCATGTTTAAAGTGATTTTCATGCTTCCAGGGGCCCGGGAAGTGAATTAAATACCATTTGGAGGCATTTAATGTTCAAGCAAAAACAGGTGATTTTTGACAAAAGAGATAACACCCCCCCATTACCTCTTGCTTCAGAAAGGTGAAAAATGGTCCGTTTTCAAATGTTTTATTTTTGAACGTCAGTTCACATTTGTAGGTAGATCATCAGTTTTAGAGCTAAAATTAGCATGTTTAAAGTCATTTTCATGCTTCCAGGGGCCCGGGAAATGAATTAAATACCATTTGAAAGCATTTAATGTTCAAGCAAAAACAGGTGATTTTTGACAAAAGAGATAACGCGGGTACGTCATGCTTCAGAAAGGTGAAAAATAGTCCGTTTTCAAATGTTTTATTTTTGAACGTCAGTTCACTTTTGTAGGTAGATCATCAGTTTTAGAGCTAAAATTAGCATGTTTAAAGTGATTTTCATGCTTCCAGGGGCCCGGGAAGTGAATTAAATACCATTTGGAGGCATTTAATGTTCAAGCAAAAACAGGTGATTTTTGACAAAAGAGATAACACCCCCCCATTACGTCATGCTTCAGAAAGGTAAAAAATGGTCAGTTTTCAAATGTTTTATTTTGGAACTTCAGTTCACATTTGTAGGTATATCATCAGTTTTAGAGCTAAAATTAGCATGTTTAAAGTGATTTTCATGCTTCCAGGGGCCCGGGAAGTGAATTAAATACCATTTGGAGGCATTTAATGTTCAAGCAAAAACAGGTGATTTTTGACAAAAGAGATAACATCCCCCCATTACGTCATGCTTCAGAAAGGTGAAAAATGGTCAGTTTTCAAATGTTTTATTTTTGAACTTCAGTTCACATTTGTAGGTATATCATCAGTTTTAGAGCTAAAATTAGCATGTTTAAAGTGATTTTCATGCTTCCAGGGGCCCGGGAAGTGAACTAAATACCATTTGGAGGCATTTAATGTTCAAGCAAAAACAGGTGATTTTTGACAAAAGAGATAACACCCCCCCATTACGTCATGCTTCAGAAAGGTGAAAAACGGTCCGTTTCCAAATGTTTTATTTTTGAATGTCAGTTCACATTTGTAGGTAGATCATCAGTTTTAGAGCTAAAATTAGCATGTTTAAAGTGATTTTCATGCTTCCCGGGGCCCGGGAAGTGAATTAAATACCATTTGGAGGCATTTAATGTTCAAGCAAAAACAGGGGATTATTGACAAAAGAGATAACACCCTCCCATTACGTCATGCTTCAGAAAGGTGGAAAATGGTCCGTTTTCAAATGTTTTATTTTTGAACGTCAGTTCACTTTTGTAGGTAGATCATCAGTTTTAGAGCTAAAATTAGCATGTTTAAAGTGGTTTTCATGCTTCCAGGGGCCCTAAATACAAGATTTGTGGAATTGTTAAAAGTGCATGAAAATGGCCAATTTACTCACTCTGAGGTCTCAAAAAGTGTTTCTTCACCCTGGGAAGTGAATTAAATACCATTTGGAGGCATTTAATGTTCAAGCAAAAATGGCAGATTTTTGACAAAAGAGATAACATCCCCCCATTACGTCATGCTTCAGAAAGGTGAAAAATGGTCCGTTTTCAAATGTTTTATTCTTGAACGTCAGTTCACATTTGTAGGTAGATCATCAGTTTTAGAGCTAAAATTAGTATGTTTAAAGTGATTTTCATGCTTCCAGCGGCCCGGGAAGTGAATTAAATACCATTTGGAGGCATTTAATGTTCAAGCAAAAACAGGGTTTTTTTGACAAAAGAGATAACACCCCCCCATTAAGTCATGCTTCAGAAAGGTGAAAAATGATCCGTTTTCAAATGTTTTATTTTTGAACGTCAGTTCACATTTGTAGGTAGATCATCAGTTTTAGAGCTAAAATTAGCATGTTTAAAGTGATTTTCATGCTTCCAGGGGCCCGGGAAGTGAATTAAATACCATTTGGAGGCATTTAATGTTCAAGCAAAAACAGGTGATTTTTGACAAAAGAGATAACACCCCCCCATTACGTCATGCTTCAGAAAGGTGAAAAATGGTCCGTTTTCAAATGTTTTATTTTTGAACGTCAGTTCACATTTGTAGGTAGATCATCAGTTTTAGAGCTAACATTAGCATGTTTAAAGTGATTTTCATGCTTCCAGGGGCCCGGGAAGTGTATTAAATACCATTTGGAGGCATTTAATGTTCAAGCAAAAACAGGTGATTTTTGACAAAAGAGATAACAACCCCCCATTACGTCATGCTTCAGAAAGGTGAAAAATTGTCCGTTTTCAAATGTTTTATTTTTGAACGTCAGTTCACATTTGTAGGTAGATCATCAGTTTTAGAGCTAAAATTAGCATGTTTAAAGTGATTTTCATGCTTCCAGGGGCCCGGGAAGTGAATTAAATACCATTTGGAGGCATTTAATGTTCAAGCAAAAACAGGGGATTATTGACAAAAGAGATAACACCGTCCCATTACGTCATGCTTCAGAAAGGTGGAAAATGGTCCGTTTTCAAATGTTTTATTTTTGAACGTCAGTTCACTTTTGTAGGTAGATCATCAGTTTTAGAGCTAAAATTAGCATGTTTAAAGTGGTTTTCATGCTTCCAGGGGCCCTAAACACAAGATTTGTGGAATTGTTAAAAGTGCATGAAAATGGCCAATTTACTCACTCTGAGGTCTCAAAAAGTGTTTCTTCACCCTGGGAAGTGAATTAAATACCATTTGGAGGCATTTAATGTTCAAGCAAAAATGGCAGATTTTTGACAAAAGAGATAACATTCCCCCATTACGTCATGCTTCAGAAAGGTGAAAAATGGTCCGTTTTCAAATGTTTTATTTTTGAACGTCAGTTGACATTTGTAGGTAGATCATCAGTTTTAGAGCTAAAATTAGCATGTTTAAAGTGATTTTCATGCTTCCAGGGGCCCGGGAAGTGAATTAAATACCATTTGGAGGCATTTAATGTTCAAGCAAAAACAGGTGATTTTTTACAAAAGAGATAACACCCCCCCATTACGTCATGCTTCAGAAAGGTGAAAAATGGTCCGTTTTCAAATGTTTTATTTTTAAACGTCAGTTCACATTTGTAGGTAGATCATCAGTTTTAGAGCTAACATTGGCATGTTTAAAGTGATTTTCATGCTTCCAGGGGCCCGGGAAGTGAACTAAATACCATTTGGAGGCATTTAATGTTCAAGTAAAAACAGGTGATTTTTGACAAAAGAGATAACACCCCCCATTATGTCATGCTTCAGAAAGGTGAAAAATGGTCAGTTTTCAAATGTTTTATTTTTGAACTTCAGTTTACATTTGTAGATAGATCATCAGTTTTAGAGCTAAAATTAGCATGTTTAAAGTGGTTTTCATGCTTCCAGGGGCCCTAAACACAAGATTTGTGGAATGGTTAAAAGTGCATTAAAATGGCCAATTTACTCACTCTGAGGTCTCAAAAAGTGTTTCTTCACCCTGGGAAGTGAATTAAATACCATTTGGAGGCATTTAATGTTCAAGCTAAAATGGCAGATTTTTGACAAAAGAGATAACACCCCCCCATTACGTCATGCTTCAGAAAGGTGGAAAATGGTCCGTTTTCAAATGTTTTATTTTTGAACGTCAGTTCACTTTTGTAGGTAGATCATCAGTTTTAGAGCTAAAATTAGCATGTTTAAAGTGGTTTTCATGCTTCCAGGGGCCCTAAACACAAGATTTGTGGAATTGTTAAAAGTGCATGAAAATGGCCAATTTACTCACTCTGAGGTCTCAAAAAGTGTTTCTTCACCCTGGGAAGTGAATTAAATACCATTTGGAGGCATTTAATGTTCAAGCAAAAATGGCAGATTTTTGACAAAAGAGATAACATTCCCCCATTACGTCATGCTTCAGAAAGGTGAAAAATGGTCCGTTTTCAAATGTTTTATTTTTGAACGTCAGTTCACATTTGTAGGTAGATCATCAGTTTTAGAGCTAAAATTAGCATGTTTAAAGTGATTTTCATGCTTCCAGGGGCCCGGGAAGTGAATTAAATACCATTTGGAGGCATTTAATGTTCAAGCAAAAACAGGGTTTTTTTGACAAAAGAGATAACACCCCCCCATTAAGTCATGCTTCAGACAGTTGAAAAATGATCCGTTTTCAAATGTTTTATTTTTGAATGTCAGTTCACATTTGTAGGTAGATCATCAGTTTTAGAGCTAAAATTAGCATGTTTAAAGTGATTTTCATGCTTCCAGGGGCCCGGGAAGTGAATTAAATACCATTTGGAGGCATTCAATGTTCAAGCAAAAACAGGGGATTTTTGACAAAAGAGATAACACCCTCCCATTACGTCATGCTTCAGAAAGGTGGAAAATGGTCCATTTTCAAACGTTTTATTTTTGAACGTCAGTTCACTTTTGTAGGTAGATCATCAGTTTTAGAGCTAAAATTAGCATGTTTAAAGTGGTTTTCATGCTTCCAGGGGCCCGGGAAGTGAATTAAATACCATTTGGAGGCATTTAATGTTCAAGCAAAAACAGGTGATTTTTGACAAAAGAGATAACACCCCCCATTACGTCATGCTTCAGCAAGGTGAAAAATGGTCCGTTTTCCAATGTTTTATTTTTGAACGTCAGTTCACATTTGTAGGTAGATCATCAGTTTTAGAGCTAAAATTAGCATGTTTAAAGTCATTTTCATGCCTCCAGGGGCCCGGGAAATGAATTAAATACCATTTGAAAACATTTAATGTTCAAGCAAAAACAGGTGATTTTTTACAAAAGAGATAACGCGGGTACGTCATGCTTCAGAAAGGTGAAAAATAGTCCGTTTTCAAATGTTTTATTTTTGAACGTCAGTTCACTTTGGTAGGTAGATCATCAGTTTTAGAGCTAAAATTAGCATGTTTAAAGTGATTTTCATGCTTCCAGGGGCCCGGGATGTGAATTAAATACCATTTGGAGGCATTTAATGTTCAAGCAAAAACAGGTGATTTTTGACAAAAGAGATAACACCCCCCCATTACGTCATGCTTCAGAAAGGTGAAAAATGGTCAGTTTTCAAATGTTTTATTTTTGAACTTCAGTTCACATTTGTAGGTATATCATCAGTTTTAGAGCTAAAATTAGCATGTTTAAAGTGATTTTCATGCTTCCAGGGGCCCGAGAAGTGAATTAAATACCATTTGGAGGCATTTAATGTTCAAGCAAAAACAGGTGATTTTTGACAAAAGAGATAACATCCCCCCATTACGTCATGCTTCAGAAAGGTGAAAAATGGTCAGTTTTCAAATGTTTTATTTTTGAACTTCAGTTCACATTTGTAGGTATATCATCAGTTTTAGAGCTAAAATTAGCATGTTTAAAGTGATTTTCATGCTTCCAGGGGCCCGGGAAGTGAACTAAATACCATTTGGAGGCATTTATTGTTCAAGCAAAAACAGGTGATTTTTGACAAAAGAGATAACACCCCCCATTACGTCATGCTTCAGAAAGGTGGAAAATGATCCGTTTTCAAATGTTTTATTTTTGAACGTCAGTTCACTTTTGTAGGTAGATCATCAGTTTTAGAGCTAACATTAGCATGTTTAAAGTGATTTTCATGCTTCCAGGGGCCCGGGAAGTGAATTAAATACCATTTGGAGGCATTTAATGTTCAAGCAAAAACAGGTGATTTTTGACAAAAGAGATAACACCCCCCCATTACATCATGCTTCAGAAAGGTGGAAAATGGTCCGTTTTCAAATGTTTTATTTTTGAACGCCAGTTCACTTTTGTAGGTAGATCATCAGTTTTAGAGCTAAAATTAGCATGTTTAAAGTGGTTTTCATGCTTCCAGGGGCCCTAAACACAAGATTTGTGGAATTGTTAAAAGTGCATGAAAATGGCCAATTTACTCACTCTGAGGTCTCAAAAAGTGTTTCTTCACCCTGGGAAGTGAATTAAATACCATTTGGAGGCATTTAATGTTCAAGCAAAAATGGCAGATTTTTGACAAAAGAGATAACATCCCCCCATTACGTCATGCTTCAGAAAGGTGAAAAATGGTCCGTTTTCAAATGTTTTATTTTTGAACGTCAGTTCACATTTGTAGGTAGATCATCAGTTTTAGAGCTAAAATTAGCATGTTTAAAGTGATTTTCATGCTTCCAGCGGCCCGGGAGGTGAATTAAATACCATTTGGAGGCATTTAATGTTCAAGCAAAAACAGGGTTTTTTTGACAAAAGAGATAACACCCCCCCATTAAGTCATGCTTCAGAAAGGTGAAAAATGATCCGTTTTCAAATGTTTTATTTTTGAACGTCAGTTCACATTTGTAGGTAGATCATCAGTTTTAGAGCTAAAATTAGCATGTTTAAAGTGATTTTCATGCTTCCAGGGGCCCGGGAAGTGAATTAAATACCATTTGGAGGCATTTAATGTTCAAGCAAAAACAGGTGATTTTTGACAAAAGAGATAACACCCCCCCATTACGTCATGCTTCAGAAAGGTGAAAAATGGTCCGTTTTCAAATGTTTTATTTTTGAACGTCAGTTCACATTTATAGGTAGATCATCAGTTTTAGAGCTAACATTAGCATGTTTAAAGTGATTTTCATGCTTCCAGGGGCCCGGGAAGTGTATTAAATACCATTTGGAGGCATTTAATGTTCAAGCAAAAACAGGTGATTTTTGACAAAAGAGATAACAACCCCCCATTACGTCATGCTTCAGAAAGGTGAAAAATGGTCCGTTTTCAAATGTTTTATTTTTGAACCTCAGTTCACATTTGTAGGTAGATCATCAGTTTTAGAGCTAAAATTAGCATGTTTAAAGTGATTTTCATGCTTCCAGGGGCCCGGGAAGTGAATTAAATACCATTTGGAGGCATTTAATGTTCAAGCAAAAACAGGGGATTATTGACAAAAGAGATAACACCCTCCCATTACGTCATGCTTCAGAAAGGTGGAAAATGGTCCGTTTTCAAATGTTTTATTTTTGAACGCCAGTTCACTTTTGTAGGTAGATCATCAGTTTTAGAGCTAAAATTAGCATGTTTACAGTGGTTTTCATGCTTCCAGGGGCCCTAAACACAAGATTTGTGGAATTGTTAAAAGTGCATGAAAATGGCCAATTTACTCACTCTGAGGTCTCAAAAAGTGTTTCTTCACCCTGGGAAGTGAATTAAATACCATTTGGAGGCATTTAATGTTCAAGCAAAAATGGCAGATTTTTGACAAAAGAGATAACATTCCCCCATTACGTCATGCTTCAGAAAGGTGAAAAATGGTCCATTTTCAAATGTTTTATTTTTGAACGTCAGTTCACATTTGTAGGTAGATCATCAGTTTTAGAGCTAAAATTAGCATGTTTAAAGTGATTTTCATGCTTCCAGGGGCCCGGGAAGTGAATTAAATACCATTTGGAGGCATTTAATGTTCAAGCAAAAACAGGGGATTTTTGACAAAAGAGATAACACCCTCCCATTACGTCATGCTTCAGAAATGTGGAAAATGGTCCATTTTCAAACGTTTTATTTTTGAACGTCAGTTCACTTTTGTAGGTAGATCATCAGTTTTAGAGCTAAAATTAGCATGTTTAAAGTGGTTTTCATGCTTCCAGGGGCCCTAAACACAAGATTTGTGGAATTGTTAAAAGTGCATGAAAATGGCCAATTTACTCACTCTGAGGTCTCAAAAAGTGTTTCTTCACCCTGGGAAGTGAATTAAATACCATTTGGAGGCATTTAATGTTCAAGCTAAAATGGCAGATTTTTTACAAAAGAGATAACACCCCCCCATTACGTCATGCTTCAGAAAGGTGAAAAATGGTCCGTTTTCAAATGTTTTATTTTTGAACGTCAGTTCACTTTTGTAGGTAGATCATCAGTTTTAGAGCTAAAATTTGCATGTTTAAAGTGATTTTCATGCTTCCAGGGGCCCGGGAAGTGAATTAAATACCATTTGGAGGCATTTAATGTTCAAGCAAAACCAGGTGATTTTTGACAAAAGAGATAACACCCCCCATTACGTCATGCTTCAGCAAGGTGAAAAATGGTCCGTTTTCCAATGTTTTATTTTTGAACGTCAGTTCACATTTGTAGGTAGATCATCAGTTTTAGAGCTAAAATTAGCATGTTTAAAGTCATTTTCATGCCTCCAGGGGCCCGGGAAATGAATTAAATACCATTTGAAAGCATTTAATGTTCAAGCAAAAACAGGTGATTTTTGACAAAAGAGATAACATCCCCCCATTACGTCATGCTTCAGAAAGGTGAAAAATGGTCAGTTTTCAAATGTTTTATTTTTGAACTTCAGTTCACATTTGTAGGTATATCATCAGTTTTAGAGCTAAAATTAGCATGTTTAAAGTGATTTTCATGCTTCCAGGGGCCCGGGAAGTGAACTAAATACCATTTGGAGGCATTTATTGTTCAAGCAAAAACAGGTGATTTTTGACAAAAGAGATAACACCCCCCATTACGTCATGCTTCAGAAAGGTGGAAAATGATCCGTTTTCAAATGTTTTATTTTTGAACGTCAGTTCACTTTTGTAGGTAGATCATCAGTTTTAGAGCTAACATTAGCATGTTTAAAGTGATTTTCATGCTTCCAGGGGCCCGGGAAGTGAATTAAATACCATTTGGAGGCATTTAATGTTCAAGCAAAAACAGGTGATTTTTGACAAAAGAGATAACACCCCCCCATTACATCATGCTTCAGAAAGGTGGAAAATGGTCCGTTTTCAAATGTTTTATTTTTGAACGCCAGTTCACTTTTGTAGGTAGATCATCAGTTTTAGAGCTAAAATTAGCATGTTTAAAGTGGTTTTCATGCTTCCAGGGGCCCTAAACACAAGATTTGTGGAATTGTTAAAAGTGCATGAAAATGGCCAATTTACTCACTCTGAGGTCTCAAAAAGTGTTTCTTCACCCTGGGAAGTGAATTAAATACCATTTGGAGGCATTTAATGTTCAAGCAAAAATGGCAGATTTTTGACAAAAGAGATAACATCCCCCCATTACGTCATGCTTCAGAAAGGTGAAAAATGGTCCGTTTTCAAATGTTTTATTTTTGAACGTCAGTTCACATTTGTAGGTAGATCATCAGTTTTAGAGCTAAAATTAGCATGTTTAAAGTGATTTTCATGCTTCCAGCGGCCCGGGAGGTGAATTAAATACCATTTGGAGGCATTTAATGTTCAAGCAAAAACAGGGTTTTTTTGACAAAAGAGATAACACCCCCCCATTAAGTCATGCTTCAGAAAGGTGAAAAATGATCCGTTTTCAAATGTTTTATTTTTGAACGTCAGTTCACATTTGTAGGTAGATCATCAGTTTTAGAGCTAAAATTAGCATGTTTAAAGTGATTTTCATGCTTCCAGGGGCCCGGGAAGTGAATTAAATACCATTTGGAGGCATTTAATGTTCAAGCAAAAACAGGTGATTTTTGACAAAAGAGATAACACCCCCCCATTACGTCATGCTTCAGAAAGGTGAAAAATGGTCCGTTTTCAAATGTTTTATTTTTGAACGTCAGTTCACATTTATAGGTAGATCATCAGTTTTAGAGCTAACATTAGCATGTTTAAAGTGATTTTCATGCTTCCAGGGGCCCGGGAAGTGTATTAAATACCATTTGGAGGCATTTAATGTTCAAGCAAAAACAGGTGATTTTTGACAAAAGAGATAACAACCCCCCATTACGTCATGCTTCAGAAAGGTGAAAAATGGTCCGTTTTCAAATGTTTTATTTTTGAACGTCAGTTCACATTTGTAGGTAGATCATCAGTTTTAGAGCTAAAATTAGCATGTTTAAAGTGATTTTCATGCTTCCAGGGGCCCGGGAAGTGAATTAAATACCATTTGGAGGCATTTAATGTTCAAGCAAAAACAGGGGATTATTGACAAAAGAGATAACACCCTCCCATTACGTCATGCTTCAGAAAGGTGGAAAATGGTCCGTTTTCAAATGTTTTATTTTTGAACGCCAGTTCACTTTTGTAGGTAGATCATCAGTTTTAGAGCTAAAATTAGCATGTTTACAGTGGTTTTCATGCTTCCAGGGGCCCTAAACACAAGATTTGTGGAATTGTTAAAAGTGCATGAAAATGGCCAATTTACTCACTCTGAGGTCTCAAAAAGTGTTTCTTCACCCTGGGAAGTGAATTAAATACCATTTGGAGGCATTTAATGTTCAAGCAAAAATGGCAGATTTTTGACAAAAGAGATAACATTCCCCCATTACGTCATGCTTCAGAAAGGTGAAAAATGGTCCATTTTCAAATGTTTTATTTTTGAACGTCAGTTCACATTTGTAGGTAGATCATCAGTTTAGAGCTAAAATTAGCATGTTTAAAGTGATTTTCATGCTTCCAGGGGCCCGGGAAGTGAATTAAATACCATTTGGAGGCATTTAATGTTCAAGCAAAAACAGGGGATTTTTGACAAAAGAGATAACACCCTCCCATTACGTCATGCTTCAGAAATGTGGAAAATGGTCCATTTTCAAACGTTTTATTTTTGAACGTCAGTTCACTTTTGTAGGTAGATCATCAGTTTTAGAGCTAAAATTAGCATGTTTAAAGTGGTTTTCATGCTTCCAGGGGCCCTAAACACAAGATTTGTGGAATTGTTAAAAGTGCATGAAAATGGCCAATTTACTCACTCTGAGGTCTCAAAAAGTGTTTCTTCACCCATGGAAGTGAATTAAATACCATTTGGAGGCATTTAATGTTCAAGCTAAAATGGCAGATTTTTTACAAAAGAGATAACACCCCCCCATTACGTCATGCTTCAGAAAGGTGAAAAATGGTCCGTTTTCAAATGTTTTATTTTTGAACGTCAGTTCACTTTTGTAGGTAGATCATCAGTTTTAGAGCTAAAATTTGCATGTTTAAAGTGATTTTCATGCTTCCAGGGGCCCGGGAAGTGAATTAAATACCATTTGGAGGCATTTAATGTTCAAGCAAAACCAGGTGATTTTTGACAAAAGAGATAACACCCCCCATTACGTCATGCTTCAGCAAGGTGAAAAATGGTCCGTTTTCCAATGTTTTATTTTTGAACGTCAGTTCACATTTGTAGGTAGATCATCAGTTTTAGAGCTAAAATTAGCATGTTTAAAGTCATTTTCATGCCTCCAGGGGCCCGGGAAATGAATTAAATACCATTTGAAAGCATTTAATGTTCAAGCAAAAACAGGTGATTTTTGACAAAAGAGATAACGCGGGTACGTCATGCTTCAGAAAGGTGAAAAATAGTCCGTTTTCAAATGTTTTATTTTTGAACGTCAGTTCACTTTGGTAGGTAGATCATCAGTTTTAGAGCTAAAATTAGCATGTTTAAAGTGATTTTCATGCTTCCAGGGGCCCGGGAAGTGAATTAAATACCATTTGGAGGCATTTAATGTTCAAGCAAAAACAGGTGATTTTTGACAAAAGAGATAACACCCCCCCATTACGTCATGCTTCAGAAAGGTGAAAAATGGTCAGTTTTCAAATGTTTTATTTTTGAACTTCAGTTCACATTTGTAGGTATATCATCAGTTTTAGAGCTAAAATTAGCATGTTTAAAGTGATTTTCATGCTTCCAGGGGCCCGGGAAGTGAATTAAATACCATTTGGAGGCATTTAATGTTCAAGCAAAAACAGGG
This sequence comes from Lissotriton helveticus, assembly GCF_964261635.1. Classification (NCBI taxonomy): domain Eukaryota; kingdom Metazoa; phylum Chordata; class Amphibia; order Caudata; family Salamandridae; genus Lissotriton; species Lissotriton helveticus. The sequence continues at coordinate 1,643,904,506 of NC_136057.1, forward strand.
GATTTTTGACAAAAGAGATAACACCCTCCCATTACGTCATGCTTCAGAAAGGTGGAAAATGGTCCATTTTCAAACGTTTTATTTTTGAACGTCAGTTCACTTTTGTAGGTAGATCATCAGTTTTAGAGCTAAAATTAGCATGTTTAAAGTGGTTTTCATGCTTCCAGGGGCCCTAAACACAAGATTTGTGGAATTGTTAAAAGTGCATGAAAATGGCCAATTTACTCACTCTGAGGTCTCAAAAAGTGTTTCTTCACCCTGGGAAGTGAATTAAATACCATTTGGAGGCATTTAATGTTCAAGCAAAAATGGCAGATTTTTGACAAAAGAGATGACATTCCCCCATTACGTCATGCTTCAGAAAGGTGAAAAATGGTCCGTTTTCAAATGTTTAATTTTGAACGTCAGTTCACATTTGTAGGTAGATCATCAGTTTTAGAGCTAAAATTAGCATGTTTAAAGTGATTTTCATGCTTCCAGGGGCCCGGGAAGTGAATTAAATACCATTTGGAGGCATTTAATGTTCAAGCAAAAACAGGGTTTTTTTGACAAAAGAGATAACACCCCCCCATTAAGTCATGCTTCAGAAAGGTGAAAAATGATCCGTTTTCAAATGTTTTATTTTTGAACGTCAGTTCACATTTGTAGGTAGATCATCAGTTTTAGAGCTAAAATTAGCATGTTTAAAGTGATTTTCATGCTTCCAGGGGCCCGGGAAGTGAATTAAATACCATTTGGAGGCATTTAATGTTCAAGCAAAAACAGGGGATTTTTGACAAAAGAGATAACACCCTCCCATTACGTCATGCTTCAGAAAGGTGGAAAATGGTCCATTTTCAAACGTTTTATTTTTGAACGTCAGTTCACTTTTGTAGGTAGATCATCAGTTTTAGAGCTAAAATTAGCATGTTTAAAGTGGTTTTCATGCTTCCAGGGGCCCTAAACACAAGATTTGTGGAATTGTTAAAAGTGCATGAAAATGGCCAATTTACTCACTCTGAGGTCTCAAAAAGTGTTTCTTCACCCTGGGAAGTGAATTAAATACCATTTGGAGGCATTTAATGTTCAAGCTAAAATGGCAGATTTTTTACAAAAGAGATAACACCCCCCCATTACGTCATGCTTCAGAAAGGTGAAAAATGGTCCGTTTTCAAATGTTTTATTTTTGAACGTCAGTTCACTTTTGTAGGTAGATCATCAGTTTTAGAGCTAAAATTTGCATGTTTAAAGTGATTTTCATGCTTCCAGGGGCCCGGGAAGTGAATTAAATACCATTTGGAGGCATTTAATGTTCAAGCAAAAACAGGTGATTTTTGACAAAAGAGATAACACCCCCCATTACGTCATGCTTCAGCAAGGTGAAAAATGGTCCGTTTTCCAATGTTTTATTTTTGAACGTCAGTTCACATTTGTAGGTAGATCATCAGTTTTAGAGCTAAAATTAGCATGTTTAAAGTGATTTTCATGCTTCCAGCGGCCCGGGAGGTGAATTAAATACCATTTGGAGGCATTTAATGTTCAAGCAAAAACAGGGTTTTTTTGACAAAAGAGATAACACCCCCCCATTAAGTCATGCTTCAGAAAGGTGAAAAATGATCCGTTTTCAAATGTTTTATTTTTGAACGTCAGTTCACATTTGTAGGTAGATCATCAGTTTTAGAGCTAAAATTAGCATGTTTAAAGGGATTTTCATGCTTCCAGGGGCCCGGGAAGTGAATTAAATACCATTTGGAGGCATTTAATGTTCAAGCAAAAACAGGTGATTTTTGACAAAAGAGATAACACCCCCCCATTACGTCATGCTTCAGAAAGGTGAAAAATGGTGCGTTTTCAAATGTTTTATTTTTGAACGTCAGTTCACATTTATAGGTAGATCATCAGTTTTAGAGCTAACATTAGCATGTTTAAAGTGATTTTCATGCTTCCAGGGGCCCGGGAAGTGTATTAAATACCATTTGGAGGCATTTAATGTTCAAGCAAAAACAGGTGATTTTTGACAAAAGAGATAACAACCCCCCATTACGTCATGCTTCAGAAAGGTGAAAAATGGTCCGTTTTCAAATGTTTTATTTTTGAACGTCAGTTCACATTTGTAGGTAGATCATCAGTTTTAGAGCTAAAATTAGCATGTTTAAAGTGATTTTCATGCTTCCAGGGGCCCGGGAAGTGAATTAAATACCATTTGGAGGCATTTAATGTTCAAGCAAAAACAGGGGATTATTGACAAAAGAGATAACACCCTCCCATTACGTCATGCTTCAGAAAGGTGGAAAATGGTCCGTTTTCAAATGTTTTATTTTTGAACGCCAGTTCACTTTTGTAGGTAGATCATCAGTTTTAGAGCTAAAATTAGCATGTTTACAGTGGTTTTCATGCTTCCAGGGGCCCTAAACACAAGATTTGTGGAATTGTTAAAAGTGCATGAAAATGGCCAATTTACTCACTCTGAGGTCTCAAAAAGTGTTTCTTCACCCTGGGAAGTGAATTAAATACCATTTGGAGGCATTTAATGTTCAAGCAAAAATGGCAGATTTTTGACAAAAGAGATAACATCCCCCCATTACGTCATGCTTCAGAAAGGTGAAAAATGGTCCGTTTTCAAATGTTTTATTTTTGAACGTCAGTTCACATTTGTAGGTAGATCATCAGTTTTAGAGCTAAAATTAGCATGTTTAAAGTGATTTTCATGCTTCCAGCGGCCCGGGAGGTGAATTAAATACCATTTGGAGGCATTTAATGTTCAAGCAAAAACAGGGTTTTTTTGACAAAAGAGATAACACCCCCCCATTAAGTCATGCTTCAGAAAGGTGAAAAATGATCCGTTTTCAAATGTTTTATTTTTGAACGTCAGTTCACATTTGTAGGTAGATCATCAGTTTTAGAGCTAAAATTAGCATGTTTAAAGTGATTTTCATGCTTCCAGGGGCCCGGGAAGTGAATTAAATACCATTTGGAGGCATTTAATGTTCAAGCAAAAACAGGTGATTTTTGACAAAAGAGATAACACCCCCCCATTACGTCATGCTTCAGAAAGGTGAAAAATGGTCCGTTTTCAAATGTTTTATTTTTGAACGTCAGTTCACATTTATAGGTAGATCATCAGTTTTAGAGCTAACATTAGCATGTTTAAAGTGATTTTCATGCTTCCAGGGGCCCGGGAAGTGTATTAAATACCATTTGGAGGCATTTAATGTTCAAGCAAAAACAGGTGATTTTTGACAAAAGAGATAACAACCCCCCATTACGTCATGCTTCAGAAAGGTGAAAAATGGTCCGTTTTCAAATGTTTTATTTTTGAACGTCAGTTCACATTTGTAGGTAGATCATCAGTTTTAGAGCTAAAATTAGCATGTTTAAAGTGATTTTCATGCTTCCAGGGGCTCGGGAAGTGAATTAAATACCATTTGGAGGCATTTAATGTTCAAGCAAAAACAGGGGATTATTGACAAAAGAGATAACACCCTCCCATTACGTCATGCTTCAGAAAGGTGGAAAATGGTCCGTTTTCAAATGTTTTATTTTTGAACGCCAGTTCACTTTTGTAGGTAGATCATCAGTTTTAGAGCTAAAATTAGCATGTTTACAGTGGTTTTCATGCTTCCAGGGGCCCTAAACACAAGATTTGTGGAATTGTTAAAAGTGCATGAAAATGGCCAATTTACTCACTCTGAGGTCTCAAAAAGTGTTTCTTCACCCTGGGAAGTGAATTAAATACCATTTGGAGGCATTTAATGTTCAAGCAAAAATGGCAGATTTTTGACAAAAGAGATAACATTCCCCCATTACGTCATGCTTCAGAAAGGTGAAAAATGGTCCATTTTCAAATGTTTTATTTTTGAACGTCAGTTCACATTTGTAGGTAGATCATCAGTTTTAGAGCTAAAATTAGCATGTTTAAAGTGATTTTCATGCTTCCAGGGGCCCGGGAAGTGAATTAAATACCATTTGGAGGCATTTAATGTTCAAGCAAAAACAGGGGATTTTTGACAAAAGAGATAACACCCTCCCATTACGTCATGCTTCAGAAATGTGGAAAATGGTCCATTTTCAAACGTTTTATTTTTGAACGTCAGTTCACTTTTGTAGGTAGATCATCAGTTTTAGAGCTAAAATTAGCATGTTTAAAGTGGTTTTCATGCTTCCAGGGGCCCTAAACACAAGATTTGTGGAATTGTTAAAAGTGCATGAAAATGGCCAATTTACTCACTCTGAGGTCTCAAAAAGTGTTTCTTCACCCTGGGAAGTGAATTAAATACCATTTGGAGGCATTTAATGTTCAAGCTAAAATGGCAGATTTTTTACAAAAGAGATAACACCCCCCCATTACGTCATGCTTCAGAAAGGTGAAAAATGGTCCGTTTTCAAATGTTTTATTTTTGAACGTCAGTTCACTTTTGTAGGTAGATCATCAGTTTTAGAGCTAAAATTTGCATGTTTAAAGTGATTTTCATGCTTCCAGGGGCCCGGGAAGTGAATTAAATACCATTTGGAGGCATTTAATGTTCAAGCAAAACCAGGTGATTTTTGACAAAAGAGATAACACCCCCCATTACGTCATGCTTCAGCAAGGTGAAAAATGGTCCGTTTTCCAATGTTTTATTTTTGAACGTCAGTTCACATTTGTAGGTAGATCATCAGTTTTAGAGCTAAAATTAGCATGTTTAAAGTCATTTTCATGCCTCCAGGGGCCCGGGAAATGAATTAAATACCATTTGAAAGCATTTAATGTTCAAGCAAAAACAGGTGATTTTTGACAAAAGAGATAACGCGGGTACGTCATGCTTCAGAAAGGTGAAAAATAGTCCGTTTTCAAATGTTTTATTTTTGAACGTCAGTTCACTTTGGTAGGTAGATCATCAGTTTTAGAGCTAAAATTAGCATGTTTAAAGTGATTTTCATGCTTCCAGGGGCCCGGGAAGTGAAGTAAATACCATTTGGAGGCATTTAATGTTCAAGCAAAAACAGGTGATTTTTGACAAAAGAGATAACACCCCCCCATTACGTCATGCTTCAGAAAGGTGAAAAATGGTCAGTTTTCAAATGTTTTATTTTTGAACTTCAGTTCACATTTGTAGGTATATCATCAGTTTTAGAGCTAAAATTAGCATGTTTAAAGTGATTTTCATGCTTCCAGGGGCCCGGGAAGTGAATTAAATACCATTTGGAGGCATTTAATGTTCAAGCAAAAACAGGGTTTTTTTGACAAAAGAGATAACACCCCCCCATTAAGTCATGCTTCAGAAAGGTGAAAAATGATCCGTTTTCAAATGTTTTATTTTTGAACGTCAGTTCACATTTGTAGGTAGATCATCAGTTTTAGAGCTAAAATTAGCATGTTTAAAGTGATTTTCATGCTTCCAGGGGCCCGGGAAGTGAATTAAATACCATTTGGAGGCATTTAATGTTCAAGCAAAAACAGGTGATTTTTGACAAAAGAGATAACACCCCCCCATTACGTCATGCTTCAGAAAGGTGAAAAATGGTCCGTTTTCAAATGTTTTATTTTTGAACGTCAGTTCACATTTATAGGTAGATCATCAGTTTTAGAGCTAACATTAGCATGTTTAAAGTGATTTTCATGCTTCCAGGGGCCCGGGAAGTGTATTAAATACCATTTGGAGGCATTTAATGTTCAAGCAAAAACAGGTGATTTTTGACAAAAGAGATAACAACCCCCCATTACGTCATGCTTCAGAAAGGTGAAAAATGGTCCGTTTTCAAATGTTTTATTTTTGAACGTCAGTTCACATTTGTAGGTAGATCATCAGTTTTAGAGCTAAAATTAGCATGTTTAAAGTGATTTTCATGCTTCCAGGGGCCCGGGAAGTGAATTAAATACCATTTGGAGGCATTTAATGTTCAAGCAAAAACAGGGGATTATTGACAAAAGAGATAACACCCTCCCATTACGTCATGCTTCAGAAAGGTGGAAAATGGTCCGTTTTCAAATGTTTTATTTTTGAACGCCAGTTCACTTTTGTAGGTAGATCATCAGTTTTAGAGCTAAAATTAGCATGTTTACAGTGGTTTTCATGCTTCCAGGGGCCCTAAACACAAGATTTGTGGAATTGTTAAAAGTGCATGAAAATGGCCAATTTACTCACTCTGAGGTCTCAAAAAGTGTTTCTTCACCCTGGGAAGTGAATTAAATACCATTTGGAGGCATTTAATGTTCAAGCAAAAATGGCAGATTTTTGACAAAAGAGATAACATTCCCCCATTACGTCATGCTTCAGAAAGGTGAAAAATGGTCCATTTTCAAATGTTTTATTTTTGAACGTCAGTTCACATTTGTAGGTAGATCATCAGTTTTAGAGCTAAAATTAGCATGTTTAAAGTGATTTTCATGCTTCCAGGGGCCCGGGAAGTGAATTAAATACCATTTGGAGGCATTTAATGTTCAAGCAAAAACAGGGGATTTTTGACAAAAGAGATAACACCCTCCCATTACGTCATGCTTCAGAAATGTGGAAAATGGTCCATTTTCAAACGTTTTATTTTTGAACGTCAGTTCACTTTTGTAGGTAGATCATCAGTTTTAGAGCTAAAATTAGCATGTTTAAAGTGGTTTTCATGCTTCCAGGGGCCCTAAACACAAGATTTGTGGAATTGTTAAAAGTGCATGAAAATGGCCAATTTACTCACTCTGAGGTCTCAAAAAGTGTTTCTTCACCCTGGGAAGTGAATTAAATACCATTTGGAGGCATTTAATGTTCAAGCTAAAATGGCAGATTTTTTACAAAAGAGATAACACCCCCCCATTACGTCATGCTTCAGAAAGGTGAAAAATGGTCCGTTTTCAAATGTTTTATTTTTGAACGTCAGTTCACTTTTGTAGGTAGATCATCAGTTTTAGAGCTAAAATTTGCATGTTTAAAGTGATTTTCATGCTTCCAGGGGCCCGGGAAGTGAATTAAATACCATTTGGAGGCATTTAATGTTCAAGCAAAACCAGGTGATTTTTGACAAAAGAGATAACACCCCCCATTACGTCATGCTTCAGCAAGGTGAAAAATGGTCCGTTTTCCAATGTTTTATTTTTGAACGTCAGTTCACATTTGTAGGTAGATCATCAGTTTTAGAGCTAAAATTAGCATGTTTAAAGTCATTTTCATGCCTCCAGGGGCCCGGGAAATGAATTAAATACCATTTGAAAGCATTTAATGTTCAAGCAAAAACAGGTGATTTTTGACAAAAGAGATAACGCGGGTACGTCATGCTTCAGAAAGGTGAAAAATAGTCCGTTTTCAAATGTTTTATTTTTGAACGTCAGTTCACTTTGGTAGGTAGATCATCAGTTTTAGAGCTAAAATTAGCATGTTTAAAGTGATTTTCATGCTTCCAGGGGCCCGGGAAGTGAATTAAATACCATTTGGAGGCATTTAATGTTCAAGCAAAAACAGGTGATTTTTGACAAAAGAGATAACACCCCCCCATTACGTCATGCTTCAGAAAGGTGAAAAATGGTCAGTTTTCAAATGTTTTATTTTTGAACTTCAGTTCACATTTGTAGGTATATCATCAGTTTTAGAGCTAAAATTAGCATGTTTAAAGTGATTTTCATGCTTCCAGGGGCCCGGGAAGTGAATTAAATACCATTTGGAGGCATTTAATGTTCAAGCAAAAACAGGGGATTTTTGACAAAAGAGATAACACCCTCCCATTACGTCATGCTTCAGAAAGGTGGAAAATGGTCCATTTTCAAACGTTTTATTTTTGAACGTCAGTTCACTTTTGTAGGTAGATCATCAGTTTTAGAGCTAAAATTAGCATGTTTAAAGTGGTTTTCATGCTTCCAGGGGCCCTAAACACAAGATTTGTGGAATTGTTAAAAGTGCATGAAAATGGCCAATTTACTCACTCTGAGGTCTCAAAAAGTGTTTCTTCACCCTGGGAAGTGAATTAAATACCATTTGGAGGCATTTAATGTTCAAGCAAAAATGGCAGATTTTTGACAAAAGAGATAACATTCCCCCATTACGTCATGCTTCAGAAAGGTGAAAAATGGTCCGTTTTCAAATGTTTAATTTTGAACGTCAGTTCACATTTGTAGGTAGATCATCAGTTTTAGAGCTAAAATTAGCATGTTTAAAGTGATTTTCATGCTTCCAGGGGCCCGGGAAGTGAATTAAATACCATTTGGAGGCATTTAATGTTCAAGCAAAAACAGGGTTTTTTTGACAAAAGAGATAACACCCCCCCATTAAGTCATGCTTCAGAAAGGTGAAAAATGATCCGTTTTCAAATGTTTTATTTTTGAACGTCAGTTCACATTTGTAGGTAGATCATCAGTTTTAGAGCTAAAATTAGCATGTTTAAAGTGATTTTCATGCTTCCAGGGGCCCGGGAAGTGAATTAAATACCATTTGGAGGCATTTAATGTTCAAGCAAAAACAGGGGATTTTTGACAAAAGAGATAACACCCTCCCATTACGTCATGCTTCAGAAAGGTGGAAAATGGTCCATTTTCAAACGTTTTATTTTTGAACGTCAGTTCACTTTTGTAGGTAGATCATCAGTTTTAGAGCTAAAATTAGCATGTTTAAAGTGGTTTTCATGCTTCCAGGGGCCCTAAACACAAGATTTGTGGAATTGTTAAAAGTGCATGAAAATGGCCAATTTACTCACTCTGAGGTCTCAAAAAGTGTTTCTTCACCCTGGGAAGTGAATTAAATACCATTTGGAGGCATTTAATGTTCAAGCTAAAATGGCAGATTTTTTACAAAAGAGATAACACCCCCCCATTACGTCATGCTTCAGAAAGGTGAAAAATGGTCCGTTTTCAAATGTTTTATTTTTGAACGTCAGTTCACTTTTGTAGGTAGATCATCAGTTTTAGAGCTAAAATTTGCATGTTTAAAGTGATTTTCATGCTTCCAGGGGCCCGGGAAGTGAATTAAATACCATTTGGAGGCATTTAATGTTCAAGCAAAAACAGGTGATTTTTGACAAAAGAGATAACACCCCCCATTACGTCATGCTTCAGCAAGGTGAAAAATGGTCCGTTTTCCAATGTTTTATTTTTGAACGTCAGTTCACATTTGTAGGTAGATCATCAGTTTTAGAGCTAAAATTAGCATGTTTAAAGTGATTTTCATGCTTCCAGCGGCCCGGGAGGTGAATTAAATACCATTTGGAGGCATTTAATGTTCAAGCAAAAACAGGTTTTTTTTGACAAAAGAGATAACACCCCCCCATTAAGTCATGCTTCAGAAAGGTGAAAAATGATCCGTTTTCAAATGTTTTATTTTTGAACGTCAGTTCACATTTGTAGGTAGATCATCAGTTTTAGAGCTAAAATTAGCATGTTTAAAGTGATTTTCATGCTTCCAGGGGCCCGGGAAGTGAATTAAATACCATTTGGAGGCATTTAATGTTCAAGCAAAAACAGGTGATTTTTGACAAAAGAGATAACACCCCCCCATTACGTCATGCTTCAGAAAGGTGAAAAATGGTGCGTTTTCAAATGTTTTATTTTTGAACGTCAGTTCACATTTATAGGTAGATCATCAGTTTTAGAGCTAACATTAGCATGTTTAAAGTGATTTTCATGCTTCCAGGGGCCCGGGAAGTGTATTAAATACCATTTGGAGGCATTTAATGTTCAAGCAAAAACAGGTGATTTTTGACAAAAGAGATAACAACCCCCCATTACGTCATGCTTCAGAAAGGTGAAAAATGGTCCGTTTTCAAATGTTTTATTTTTGAACGTCAGTTCACATTTGTAGGTAGATCATCAGTTTTAGAGCTAAAATTAGCATGTTTAAAGTGATTTTCATGCTTCCAGGGGCCCGGGAAGTGAATTAAATACCATTTGGAGGCATTTAATGTTCAAGCAAAAACAGGGGATTATTGACAAAAGAGATAACACCCTCCCATTACGTCATGCTTCAGAAAGGTGGAAAATGGTCCGTTTTCAAATGTTTTATTTTTGAACGCCAGTTCACTTTTGTAGGTAGATCATCAGTTTTAGAGCTAAAATTAGCATGTTTACAGTGGTTTTCATGCTTCCAGGGGCCCTAAACACAAGATTTGTGGAATTGTTAAAAGTGCATGAAAATGGCCAATTTACTCACTCTGAGGTCTCAAAAAGTGTTTCTTCACCCTGGGAAGTGAATTAAATACCATTTGGAGGCATTTAATGTTCAAGCAAAAATGGCAGATTTTTGACAAAAGAGATAACATCCCCCCATTACGTCATGCTTCAGAAAGGTGAAAAATGGTCCGTTTTCAAATGTTTTATTTTTGAACGTCAGTTCACATTTGTAGGTAGATCATCAGTTTTAGAGCTAAAATTAGCATGTTTAAAGTGATTTTCATGCTTCCAGCGGCCCGGGAGGTGAATTAAATACCATTTGGAGGCATTTAATGTTCAAGCAAAAACAGGGTTTTTTTGACAAAAGAGATAACACCCCCCCATTAAGTCATGCTTCAGAAAGGTGAAAAATGATCCGTTTTCAAATGTTTTATTTTTGAACGTCAGTTCACATTTGTAGGTAGATCATCAGTTTTAGAGCTAAAATTAGCATGTTTAAAGTGATTTTCATGCTTCCAGGGGCCCGGGAAGTGAATTAAATACCATTTGGAGGCATTTAATGTTCAAGCAAAAACAGGTGATTTTTGACAAAAGAGATAACACCCCCCCATTACGTCATGCTTCAGAAAGGTGAAAAATGGTCCGTTTTCAAATGTTTTATTTTTGAACGTCAGTTCACATTTATAGGTAGATCATCAGTTTTAGAGCTAACATTAGCATGTTTAAAGTGATTTTCATGCTTCCAGGGGCCCGGGAAGTGTATTAAATACCATTTGGAGGCATTTAATGTTCAAGCAAAAACAGGTGATTTTTGACAAAAGAGATAACAACCCCCCATTACGTCATGCTTCAGAAAGGTGAAAAATGGTCCGTTTTCAAATGTTTTATTTTTGAACGTCAGTTCACATTTGTAGGTAGATCATCAGTTTTAGAGCTAAAATTAGCATGTTTAAAGTGATTTTCATGCTTCCAGGGGCCCGGGAAGTGAATTAAATACCATTTGGAGGCATTTAATGTTCAAGCAAAAACAGGGGATTATTGACAAAAGAGATAACACCCTCCCATTACGTCATGCTTCAGAAAGGTGGAAAATGGTCCGTTTTCAAATGTTTTATTTTTGAACGCCAGTTCACTTTTGTAGGTAGATCATCAGTTTTAGAGCTAAAATTAGCATGTTTACAGTGGTTTTCATGCTTCCAGGGGCCCTAAACACAAGATTTGTGGAATTGTTAAAAGTGCATGAAAATGGCCAATTTACTCACTCTGAGGTCTCAAAAAGTGTTTCTTCACCCTGGGAAGTGAATTAAATACCATTTGGAGGCATTTAATGTTCAAGCAAAAATGGCAGATTTTTGACAAAAGAGATAACATTCCCCCATTACGTCATGCTTCAGAAAGGTGAAAAATGGTCCATTTTCAAATGTTTTATTTTTGAACGTCAGTTCACATTTGTAGGTAGATCATCAGTTTTAGAGCTAAAATTAGCATGTTTAAAGTGATTTTCATGCTTCCAGGGGCCCGGGAAGTGAATTAAATACCATTTGGAGGCATTTAATGTTCAAGCAAAAACAGGGGATTTTTGACAAAAGAGATAACACCCTCCCATTACGTCATGCTTCAGAAATGTGGAAAATGGTCCATTTTCAAACGTTTTATTTTTGAACGTCAGTTCACTTTTGTAGGTAGATCATCAGTTTTAGAGCTAAAATTAGCATGTTTAAAGTGGTTTTCATGCTTCCAGGGGCCCTAAACACAAGATTTGTGGAATTGTTAAAAGTGCATGAAAATGGCCAATTTACTCACTCTGAGGTCTCAAAAAGTGTTTCTTCACCCTGGGAAGTGAATTAAATACCATTTGGAGGCATTTAATGTTCAAGCTAAAATGGCAGATTTTTTACAAAAGAGATAACACCCCCCCATTACGTCATGCTTCAGAAAGGTGAAAAATGGTCCGTTTTCAAATGTTTTATTTTTGAACGTCAGTTCACTTTTGTAGGTAGATCATCAGTTTTAGAGCTAAAATTTGCATGTTTAAAGTGATTTTCATGCTTCCAGGGGCCCGGGAAGTGAATTAAATACCATTTGGAGGCATTTAATGTTCAAGCAAAACCAGGTGATTTTTGACAAAAGAGATAACACCCCCCATTACGTCATGCTTCAGCAAGGTGAAAAATGGTCCGTTTTCCAATGTTTTATTTTTGAACGTCAGTTCACATTTGTAGGTAGATCATCAGTTTTAGAGCTAAAATTAGCATGTTTAAAGTCATTTTCATGCCTCCAGGGGCCCGGGAAATGAATTAAATACCATTTGAAAGCATTTAATGTTCAAGCAAAAACAGGTGATTTTTGACAAAAGAGATAACTCGGGTACGTCATGCTTCAGAAAGGTGAAAAATAGTCCGTTTTCAAATGTTTTATTTTTGAACGTCAGTTCACTTTGGTAGGTAGATCATCAGTTTTAGAGCTAAAATTAGCATGTTTAAAGTGATTTTCATGCTTCCAGGGGCCCGGGAAGTGAATTAAATACCATTTGGAGGCATTTAATGTTCAAGCAAAAACAGGTGATTTTTGACAAAAGAGATAACACCCCCCCATTACGTCATGCTTCAGAAAGGTGAAAAATGGTCAGTTTTCAAATGTTTTATTTTTGAACTTCAGTTCACATTTGTAGGTATATCATCAGTTTTAGAGCTAAAATTAGCATGTTTAAAGTGATTTTCATGCTTCCAGGGGCCCGGGAAGTGAATTAAATACCATTTGGAGGCATTTAATGTTCAAGCAAAAACAGGGGATTTTTGACAAAAGAGATAACACCCTCCCATTACGTCATGCTTCAGAAAGGTGGAAAATGGTCCATTTTCAAACGTTTTATTTTTGAACGTCAGTTCACTTTTGTAGGTAGATCATCAGTTTTAGAGCTAAAATTAGCATGTTTAAAGTGGTTTTCATGCTTCCAGGGGCCCTAAACACAAGATTTGTGGAATTGTTAAAAGTGCATGAAAATGGCCAATTTACTCACTCTGAGGTCTCAAAAAGTGTTTCTTCACCCTGGGAAGTGAATTAAATACCATTTGGAGGCATTTAATGTTCAAGCAAAAATGGCAGATTTTTGACAAAAGAGATAACATTCCCCCATTACGTCATGCTTCAGAAAGGTGAAAAATGGTCCGTTTTCAAATGTTTAATTTTGAACGTCAGTTCACATTTGTAGGTAGATCATCAGTTTTAGAGCTAAAATTAGCATGTTTAAAGTGATTTTCATGCTTCCAGGGGCCCGGGAAGTGAATTAAATACCATTTGGAGGCATTTAATGTTCAAGCAAAAACAGGGTTTTTTTGACAAAAGAGATAACACCCCCCCATTAAGTCATGCTTCAGAAAGGTGAAAAATGATCCGTTTTCAAATGTTTTATTTTTGAACGTCAGTTCACATTTGTAGGTAGATCATCAGTTTTAGAGCTAAAATTAGCATGTTTAAAGTGATTTTCATGCTTCCAGGGGCCCGGGAAGTGAATTAAATACCATTTGGAGGCATTTAATGTTCAAGCAAAAACAGGGGATTTTTGACAAAAGAGATAACACCCTCCCATTACGTCATGCTTCAGAAAGGTGGAAAATGGTCCATTTTCAAACGTTTTATTTTTGAACGTCAGTTCACTTTTGTAGGTAGATCATCAGTTTTAGAGCTAAAATTAGCATGTTTAAAGTGGTTTCCATGCTTCCAGGGGCCCTAAACACAAGATTTGTGGAATTGTTAAAAGTGCATGAAAATGGCCAATTTACTCACTCTGAGGTCTCAAAAAGTGTTTCTTCACCCTGGGAAGTGAATTAAATACCATTTGGAGGCATTTAATGTTCAAGCTAAAATGGCAGATTTTTTACAAAAGAGATAACACCCCCCCATTACGTCATGCTTCAGAAAGGTGAAAAATGGTCCGTTTTCAAATGTTTTATTTTTGAACGTCAGTTCACTTTTGTAGGTAGATCATCAGTTTTAGAGCTAAAATTTGCATGTTTAAAGTGATTTTCATGCTTCCAGGGGCCCGGGAAGTGAATTAAATACCATTTGGAGGCATTTAATGTTCAAGCAAAAACAGGTGATTTTTGACAAAAGAGATAACACCCCCCATTACGTCATGCTTCAGCAAGGTGAAAAATGGTCCGTTTTCCAATGTTTTATTTTTGAACGTCAGTTCACATTTGTAGGTAGATCATCAGTTTTAGAGCTAAAATTAGCATGTTTAAAGTCATTTTCATGCCTCCAGGGGCCCGGGAAATGAATTAAATACCATTTGAAAGCATTTAATGTTCAAGCAAAAACAATTGATTTTTGACAAAAGAGATAACGCGGGTACGTCATGCTTCAGAAAGGTGAAAAATAGTCCGTTTTCAAATGTTTTATTTTTGAACGTCAGTTCACTTTGGTAGGTAGATCATCAGTTTTAGAGCTAAAATTAGCATGTTTAAAGTGATTTTCATGCTTCCAGGGGCCCGGGATGTGAATTAAATACCATTTGGAGGCATTTAATGTTCAAGCAAAAACAGGTGATTTTTGACAAAAGAGATAACACCCCCCCATTACGTCATGCTTCAGAAAGGTGAAAAATGGTCAGTTTTCAAATGTTTTATTTTTGAACTTCAGTTCACATTTGTAGGTATATCATCAGTTTTAGAGCTAAAATTAGCATGTTTAAAGTGATTTTCATGCTTCCAGGGGCCCGAGAAGTGAATTAAATACCATTTGGAGGCATTTAATGTTCAAGCAAAAACAGGTGATTTTTGACAAAAGAGATAACATCCCCCCATTACGTCATGCTTCAGAAAGGTGAAAAATGGTCAGTTTTCAAATGTTTTATTTTTGAACTTCAGTTCACATTTGTAGGTATATCATCAGTTTTAGAGCTAAAATTAGCATGTTTAAAGTGATTTTCATGCTTCCAGGGGCCCGGGAAGTGAACTAAATACCATTTGGTGGCATATATTGTTC
The DNA here is from genome assembly GCF_964261635.1 of Lissotriton helveticus. Lineage (NCBI taxonomy): Eukaryota > Metazoa > Chordata > Amphibia > Caudata > Salamandridae > Lissotriton > Lissotriton helveticus. The sequence continues at coordinate 1,643,919,528 of NC_136057.1, forward strand.
AAGCAAAAACAGGTGATTTTTGACAAAAGAGATAACACCCCCCATTACGTCATGCTTCAGAAAGGTGGAAAATGATCCCTTTTCAAATGTTTCATTTTTGAACGTCAGTTCACTTTTGTAGGTAGATCATCAGTTTTAGAGCTAACATTAGCATGTTTAAAGTGATTTTCATGCTTCCAGGGGCCCGGGAAGTGAATTAAATACCATTAGGAGGCATTTAATGTTCAAGCAAAAACAGGTGATTTTTGACAAAAGAGATAACACCCCCCCATTACGTCATGCTTCAGAAAGGTGAAAAATGGTCCGTTTTCAAATGTTTTATTTTTGAACGTCAGTTCACATTTGTAGGTAGATCATCAGTTTTAGAGCTGAAATTAGCATGTTTAAAGTGATTTTCATGCTTCCAGGGGCCCGGGAAGTGAATTAAATACCATTTGGAGGCATTTAATGTTCAAGCAAAAACAGGGGATTATTGACAAAAGAGATAACACCCTCCCATTACGTCATGCTTCAGAAAGGTGGAAAATGGTCCGTTTTCAAATGTTTTATTTTTGAACGTCAGTTCACTTTTGTAGGTAGATCATCAGTTTTAGAGCTAAAATTAGCATGTTTAAAGTGGTTTTCATGCTTCCAGGGGCCCTAAATACAAGATTTGTGGAATTGTTAAAAGTGCATGAAAATGGCCAATTTACTCACTCTGAGGTCTCAAAAAGTGTTTCTTCACCCTGGGAAGTGAATTAAATACCATTTGGAGGCATTTAATGTTCAAGCAAAAATGGCAGATTTTTGACAAAAGAGATAACATCCCCCATTACGTCATGCTTCAGAAAGGTGAAAAATGGTCCGTTTCAAATGTTTTATTTTTGAACGTCAGTTCACATTTGTAGGTAGATAATCAGTTTTAGAGCTAAAATTAGCATGTTTAAAGTGATTTTCATGCTTCCAGCGGCCCGGGAAGTGAATTAAATACCATTTGGAGGCATTTAATGTTCAAGCAAAAACAGGGTTTTTTTGACAAAAGAGATAACACCCCCCCATTAAGTCATGCTTCAGAAAGGTGAAAAATGATCCGTTTTCAAATGTTTTATTTTTGAACGTCAGTTCACATTTGTAGGTAGATTATCAGTTTTAGAGTTAAAATTAGCATGTTTAAAGTGATTTTCATGCTTCCAGGGGCCCGGAAAGTGAATTAAATACCATTTGGAGGCATTTAATGTTCAAGCAAAGACAGGTGATTTTTGACAAAAGAGATAACACGCCCCATTACGTCATGCTTCAGAAAGGTGAAAAATGGTCCGTTTTCGAATGTTTTAATTTTGAACGTCACTTCACTTTTGTAGATAGATCATCAGTTTTAGAGCTAAAATTAGCATGTTTAAAGTGGTTTTCATGCTTCCAGGGGCCCTAAACACAAGATTTGTGGAATGGTTAAAAGTGCATTAAAATGGCCAATTTACTCACTCTGAGGTCTCAAAAAGTGTTTCTTCACCCTGGGAAGTGAATTAAATACCATTTGGAGGCATTTAATGTTCAAGCTAAAATGGCAGATTTTTGACAAAAGAGATAACACCCCCCCATTACGTCATGCTTCAGAAAGGTGAAAAATGGTCCGTTTTCAAATGTTTTATTTTTGAACGTCAGTTCACTTTTGTAGGTAGATCATCAGTTTTAGAGTTAAAATTTGCATGTTTAAAGTGATTTTCATGCTTCCAGGGGCCCGGGAAGTGAATTAAATACCATTTGGAGGCATTTCATGTTCAAGCAAAAACAGGTGATTTTTGACAAAAGAGATAACACCCCCCCCATTACCTCTTGCTTCAGAAAGGTGAAAAATGGTCCGTTTTCAAATGTTTTATTTTTGAACGTCAGTTCACATTTGTAGGTAGATCATCAGTTTTAGAGCTAAAATTAGCAGGTTTAAAGTGATTTTCATGCTTCCAGGGGCCCGGGAAGTGAATTAAATACCATTTGGAGGCATTTAATGATCAAGTAAAAACAGGTGATTTTTGACAAGAGAGATAACACCCCCCATTACGTCATGCTTCAGCAAGGTGAAAAATGGTCCGTTTTCCAATGTTTTATTTTTGAACGTCAGTTCACATTTGTAGGTAGATCATCAGTTTTAGAGCTAAAATTTGCATGTTTAAAGTCATTTTCATGCTTCCAGGGGCCCGGAAAATAAATTAAATACCATTTGAGAGCATTTAATGTTCAAGCAAAAACAGGTGATTTTTGACAAAAGAGATAACACGGGTACGTCATGCTTCAGAAAGGTGAAAAATGGTCAGTTTTCAAATGTTTTATTTTTGAACTTCAGTTCACATTTGTAGGTATATCATCAGTTTTAGAGCTAAAATTAGCATGTTTAAAGTGATTTTCATGCTTCCAGGGGCCCGGGAAGTGAATTAAATACCATTTGGAGGCATTTAATGTTCAAGCAAAAACAGGTGATTTTTGACAAAAGAGACAACATCCCCCCATTACGTCATGCTTCAGAAAGGTGATAAATGGTCAGTTTTCAAATGTTTTATTTTTGAACTTCAGTTCACATTTGTAGGTATATCATCAGTTTTAGAGCTAAAATTAGCATGTTTAAAGTGATTTTCATGCTTCCAGGGGCCCGGGAAGTGAACTAAATACCATTTAAAGGCATTTATTGTTCAAGCAAAAACAGGTGATTTTTGACAAAAGAGATAACACCCCCCATTACGTCATGCTTCAGAAAGGTGGAAAATGGTCCGTTTTCAAATGTTTTATTTTTGAACGTCAGTTTACTTTTGTAGGTAGATCATCAGTTTTAGAGCTAAAATTAGCATGTTTAAAGTGATTTTCATGCTTCGAGGGGCCCGGGAAGTGAATTAAATACCATTTGGAGGCATTTAATGTTCAAGCAAAAACAGGTGATTTTTGACAAAAGAGATAACAACCCCCCATTAAGTCATGCTTCAGAAAGGTGAAAAATGGTCCGTTTTCAAATGTTTTATTTTTGAACGTCAGTTCACATTTGTAGGTAGATCATCAGTTTTAGAGCTAAAATTAGCATGTTTAAAGTGATTTTCATGCTTCCAGGGGCCCGGGAAGTGAATTAAATACCATTTGGAGGCATTTAATGTTCAAGCAAAAACAGGGGATTTTTGACAAAAGAGATAACACCCTCCCATTACGTCATGCTTCAGAAAGGTGCAAAATGGTCCATTTTCAAATGTTTTATTTTTGAACGTCAGTTCACTTTTGTAGGTAGATGATCAGTTTTAGAGCTAAAATTAGCATGTTCAAAGTGGTTTTCATGCTTCCAGGGGCCCTAAACACAAGATTTGTGGAATTGTTAAAAGTGCATGAAAATGGCCAATTTACTCACTCTGAGGTCTCAAAAAGTGTTTCTTCACCCTGGGAAGTGAATTAAATACCATTTGGAGGCATTTAATGTTCAAGCAAAAATGGCAGATTTTTGACAAAAGAGATAACATCCCCCCATTACGTCATGCTTCAGAAAGGTGAAAAATGGTCTGTTTTCAAATGTTTTATTTTTGAACGTCAGTTCACATTTGTAGGTAGATCATCAGTTTTAGAGCTAAAATTAGCATGTTTAAAGTGATTTTCATGCTTCCAGGGGCCCGGGAAGTGAATTAAATACCATTTGGAGGCATTTAATGTTCAAGCAAAAACAGGTGATTTTTGACAAAAGAGATAACACCCCCCCATTACGTCATGCTTCAGAAAGGTGAAAAATGGTCCGTTTTCAAATGTTTTATTTTTAAACGTCAGTTCACATTTGTAGGTAGATCATCAGTTTTAGAGCTAACATTAGCATGTTTAAAGTGATTTTCATGCTTCCAGGGGCCCGGGAAGTGAATTAAATACCATTTGGAGGCATTTAATGTTCAAGCAAAAACAGGTGATTTTTGACAAAAGAGATAACAACCCCCCATTACGTCATGCTTCAGAAAGGTGAAAAATGGTCCGTTTTCAAATGTTTTATTTTTGAACGTCAGTTCACATTTGTAGGTAGATCATCAGTTTTAGAGCTAAAATTAGCATGTTTAAAGTGATTTTCATGCTTCCAGGGGCCCGGGAAGTGAATTAAATACCATTTAGAGGCATTTAATGTTCAAGCAAAAACAGGGGATTATTGACAAAAGAGATAACACCCTTCCATTACGTCATGCTTCAGAAAGGTGGAAAATGGTCCGTTTTCAAATGTTTTATTTTTGAACGTCAGTTCACTTTTGTAGGTAGATCATCAGTTTTAGAGCTAAAATTAGCATGTTTAAAGTGGTTTTCATGCTTCCAGGGGCCCTAAACACAAGATTTGTGGAATTGTTAAAAGTGCATGAAAATGGCCAATTTACTCACTCTGAGGTCTCAAAAAGTGTTTCTTCACCCTGGGAAGTGAATTAAATACCATTTGGAGGCATTTAATGTTCAAGCAAAAATGGCAGATTTTTGACAAAAGAGATAACATCCCCCCATTACGTCATGCTTCAGAAAGGTGAAAAATGGTCCGTTTTCAAATGTTTTATTTTTGAACGTCAGTTCACATTTGTAGGTAGATCATCAGTTTTAGAGCTAAAATTAGCATGTTTAAAGTGATTTTCATGCTTCCAGGGGCCCGGGAAGTGAATTAAATACCATTTGGAGGCATTTAATGTTCAAGCAAAAACAGGTGATTTTTGACAAAAGAGATAACACCCCCCCCATTACGTCATGATTCAGAAAGGTGAAAAATGATCCGTTTTCAAATGTTATATTTTTAAACGTCAGTTCACATTTGTAGGTAGATCATCAGTTTTAGAGCTAACATTAGCATGTTTAAAGTGATTTTCATGCTTCCAGGGGCCCGGGAAGTGAACTAAATACCATTTGGAGGCATTTAATGTTCAAGCAAAAACAGGTGATTTTTTACAAAAGAGATAACACCCCCCCATTATGTCATGCTTCAGAAAGGTGAAAAATGGTCCGTTTTCAAATGTTTTATTTTTGAACTTCAGTTTACATTTGTAGGTATATCATCAGTTTTAGAGCTAAAATTAGCATGTTTAAAGTGATTTTCATGCTTCCAGGGGCCCGGGAAGTGAATTAAATACCATTTGAAAGCATTTAATGTTCAAGCAAAAACAGGTGATTTTTGACAAAAGAGATAACACGGGTACGTCATGCTTCAGAAAGGTGAAAAATAGTCCGTTTTCAAATGTTTTATTTTTGAACGTCAGTTCACTTTTGTACGTAGATCATCAGTTTTAGAGCTAAAATTAGCATGTTTAATGTGATTTTCATGCTTCCAGGGGCCCGGGAAGTGAATTAAATACCATTTGGAGGCATTTAATGTTCAAGCAAAAACAGGTGATTTTTGACAAAAGAGATAACACCCCCCCATTACGTCATGCTTCAGAAAGGTGAAAAATGGTCAGTTTTCAAATGTTTTAATTTTGAACTTCAGTTCACATTTGTAGGTATATCATCAGTTTTAGAGCTAAAATTAGCATGTTTAAAGTGATTTTCATGCTTCCACGGGCCCGGGAAGTGAATTAAATACCATTTGGAGGCATTTAATGTTCAAGCAAAAACAGGTGATTTTTGACAAAAGAGATAACATCCCCCCATTACGTCATGCTTCAGAAAGGTGAAAAATGGTCAGTTTTCAAATGTTTTATTTTTGAACGTCAGTTCACTTTTGTAGGTATATCATCAGTTTTAGAGCTAAAATTAGCATGTTTAAAGTGGTTTTCATGCTTCCAGGGGCCCTAAACACAAGATTTGTGGAATTGTTAAAAGTGCATGAAAATGGCCAATTTACTCACTCTGAGGTCTCAAAAAGTGTTTCTTCACCCTGGAAAGTGAATTAAATACCATTTGGAGGCATTTAATGTTCAAGCAAAAATGGCAGATTTTTGACAAAAGAGATAACACCACCCCATTACGTCATGCTTCAGAAAGGTGAAAAATTGTCAGTTTTCAAATGTTTTATTTTTGAACTTCAGTTCACATTTGTAGGTATATCATCAGTTTTAGAGCTAAAATTAGCATGTTTAAAGTGATTTTCATGCTTCCAGGGGCCCGGGAAGTGAACTAAATACCATTTAAAGGCATTTATTGTTCAAGCAAAAACAGGTGATTTTTGACAAAAGAGATAACACCCCCCATTACGTCATGCTTCAGAAAGGTGGAAAATGGTCCGTTTTCAAATGTTTTATTTTTGAACGTCAGTTTACTTTTGTAGGTAGATCATCAGTTTTAGAGCTAAAATTAGCATGTTTAAAGTGATTTTCATGCTTCCAGGGGCCCGGGAAGTGAATTAAATACCATTTGGAGGCATTTAATGTTCAAGCAAAAACAGGTGATTTTTGACAAAAGAGATAACAACCCCCCATTAAGTCATGTTTCAGAAAGGTGAAAAATGGTCCGTTTTCAAATGTTTTATTTTTGAACGTCAGTTCACATTTGTAGGTAGATCATCAGTTTTAGAGCTAAAATTAGCATGTTTAAAGTGATTTTCATGCTTCCAGGGGCCCGGGAAGTGAATTAAATACAATTTGGAGGCATTTAATGTTCAAGCAAAAACAGGGGATTATTGACAAAAGAGATAACACCCTCCCATTACGTCATGCTTCAGAAAGGTGGAAAATGGTCCGTTTTCAAATGTTTTATTTTTGAACGTCAGTTCACTTTTGTAGGTAGATCATCAGTTTTAGAGCTAAAATTAGCATGTTTAAAGTAGTTTTCATGCTTCCAGGGGCCCTAAACACAAGATTTGTGGAATTGTTAAAAGTGCATGAAAATGGCCAATTTACTCACTCTGAGGTCTCAAAAAGTGTTTCTTCACCCTGGGAAGTGAATTAAATACCATTTGGAGGCATTTAATGTTCAAGCAAAAATGGCAGATTTTTGACAAAAGAGATAACATCCCCCCATTACGTCATGCTTCAGAAAGGTGAATAATGGTCCGTTTTCAAATGTTTTATTTTTGAACGTCAGTTCACATTTGTAGGTAGATCATCAGTTTTAGAGCTAAAATTAGCATGTTTAAAGTGATTTTCATGCTTCCAGGGGCCCGGGAAGTGAATTAAATACCATTTGGAGGCATTTAATGTTCAAGCAAAAACAGGTGATTTTTGACAAAAGAGATAACACCCCCCCATTACGTCATGCTTCAGAAAGGTGAAAAATGGTCCATTTTCAAATGTTTTATTTTTGAACGTCAGTTCACATTTGTAGGTAGATCATCAGTTTTAGAGCTAACATTAGCATGTTTAAAGTGATTTTCATGCTTCCAGGGGCCCGGGAAGTGAATTAAATACCATTTGGAGGCATTTAATGTTCAAGCAAAAACAGGTGATTTTTGACAAAAGAGATAACAACCCCCATTACGTCATGCTTCAGAAAGGTGAAAAATGGTCCGTTTTCAAATGTTTTATTTTTGAACGTCAGTTCACATTTGTAGGTAGATCATCAGTTTTAGAGCTAAAATTAGCATGTTTAAAGTGGTTTTCATGCTTCCAGGGGCCCTAAACACAAGATTTGTGGAATTGTTAAAAGTGCATGAAAATGGCCAATTTACTCACTCTGAGGTCTCAAAAAGTGTTTCTTCACCCTGGGAAGTGAATTAAATACCATTTGGAGGCATTTAATGTTCAAGCAAAAATGGCAGATTTTTGACAAAAGAGATAACATCCCCCCATTACGTCATGCTTCAGAAAGGTGAAAAATGGTCAGTTTTCAAATGTTTTATTTTTGAACGTCAGTTCACATTTGTAGGTAGATCATCAGTTTTAGAGCTAAAATTAGCATGTTTAAAGTGATTTTCATGCTTCCAGGGGCCTGGGAAGTGAATTAAATACCATTTGGAGGCATTTAATGTTCAAGCAAAAACAGGGTTTTTTTGACAAAAGAGATAACACCCCCCCATTAAGTCATGCTTCAGAAAGGAGAAAAATGATCCGTTTTCAAATGTTTTATTTTTGAACGTCAGTTCACATTTGTAGGTAGATCATCAGTTTTAGAGCTAAAATTAGCATGTTTAAAGTGATTTTCATGCTTCCAGGGGCCCGGGAAGTGAATTAAAAACCATTTGGAGGCATTTAATGTTCAAGCAAAAACAGGTGATTTTTGACAAAAGAGATAACACCCCCCCATTACGTCATGCTTCAGAAAGGTGAAAAATGGTCCGTTTTCAAATGTTTTATTTTTAAACGTCAGTTCACATTTGTAGGTAGATCATCAGTTTTAGAGCTAACATTAGCATGTTTAAAGTGATTTTCATGCTTCCAGGGGCCCGGGAAGTGAATTAAATACCATTTGGAGGCATTTAATGTTCAAGCAAAAACAGGTGATTTTTGACAAAAGAGATAACACCCCCCCATTATGTCATGCTTCAGAAAGGTGAAAAATGGTCCGTTTTCAAATGTTTTATTTTTGAACGTCAGTTCATATTTGTGGGTAGATCATCAGTTTTAGAGCTAAAATTAGCATGTTTAAAGTGATTTTCATGCTTCCAGGGGCCCGGGAAGTGAATTAAATACCATTTGGAGGCATTTAATGTTCAAGCAAAAACAGGGTTTTTTTGACAAAAGAGATAACACCCCCCCATTAAGTCATGCTTCAGAAAGGTGAAAAATGATCCGTTCGCAAATGTTTTATTTTTGAACGTCAGTTCACATTTGTAGGTAGATCATCAGTTTTAGAGCTAAAATTAGCATGTTTAAAGTGATTTTCATGCTTCCAGGGGCCCGGGAAGTGAATTAAATACCATTTGGAGGCATTTAATGTTCAAGCAAAAACAGGGGATTTTTGACAAAAGAGATAACACTCTCCCAAAACGTCATGCTTCAGAAAGGTGGAAAATGGTCCATTTTCAAATGTTTTATTTTTGAACGTCAGTTCACTTTTGTAGGTAGATCATCAGTTTTAGAGCTAAAATTAGCATGTTTAAAGTGGTTTTCATGCTTCCAGGGGCCCTAAACACAAGATTTGTGGAATTGTTAAAAGTGCATGAAAATGGCCAATTTACTCACTCTGAGGTCTCAAAAAGTGTTTCTTCACCCTGGGAAGTGAATTAAATACCATTTGGAGGCATTTAATGTTCAAGCAAAAATGGCAGATTTTTGACAAAAGAGATAACATCCCCCCATTACGTCATGCTTCAGAAAGGTGAAAAATGGTCAGTTTTCAAATGTTTTATTTTTGAACGTCAGTTCTCATTTGTAGGTAGATCATCAGTTTTAGAGCTAACATTAGCATGTTTAAAGTGATTTTCATGCTTCCAGGGGCTCGGGAAGTGAATTAAATATCATTTGGAGGCATTTATTGTTCAAGCAAAAACAGGTGATTTTTGACAAAAGAGATAACACCCTCCCATTACGTCATGCTTCAGAAAGGTGGAAAATGGTCCGTTTTCAAATGTTTTATTTTTGAACGTCAGTTCACTTTTGTAGGTAGATCATCAGTTTTAGAGCTAAAATTAGCATGTTTAAAGTGGTTTTCATGCTTCCAGGGGCCCTAAACACAAGATTTGTGGAATTGTTAAAAGTGCATGAAAATGGCCAATTTACTCACTCTGAGGTCTCAAAAAGTGTTTCTTCACCCTGGGAAGTGAATTAAATACCATTTGGAGGCATTTAATGTTCAAGCAAAAATGGCAGATTTTTGACAAAAGAGATAACATCCCCCCATTACGTCATGCTTCAGAAAGGTGAAAAATGGTCCGTTTTCAAATGTTTTATTTTTGAACGTCAGTTCACATTTGTAGGTAGATCATCAGTTTTAGAGCTAAAATTAGCATGTTTAAAGTGATTTTCATACTTCCAGGGGCCCGGGAAGTGAATTAAATACCATTTGGAGGCATTTAATGTTCAAGCAAAAACAGGGTTTTTTTGACAAAAGAGATAACACCCCCCCATTAAGTCATGCTTCAGAAAGGTGAAAAATGATCCGTTTTCAAATGTTTTATTTTTGAACGTCAGTTCACATTTGTAGGTAGATCATCAGTTTTAGAGCTAAAATTAGCATGTTTAAAGTGATTTTCATGCTTCCAGGGGCCCGGGAAATGAATTAAATACCATTTGGAGGCATTTAATGTTCAAGCAAAAACAGGTGATTTTTGACAAAAGAGATAACACCCCCCCATTACGTCATGCTTCAGAAAGGTGAAAAATGGTCCGTTTTCAAATGTTTTATTTTTGAACGTCAGTTCATATTTGTGGGTAGATCATCAGTTTTAGAGCTAAAATTAGCATGTTTAAAGTGATTTTCATGCTTCCAGGGGCCCGGGAAGTGAATTAAATACCATTTGGAGGCATTTAATGTTCAAGCAAAAACAGGGGATTTTTGACAAAAGAGATAACACCCTCCCATTACGTCATGCTTCAGAAAGGTGGAAAATGGTCCGTTTTCAAATGTTTTATTTTTGAACGTCAGTTCACATTTGTAGGTAGATCATCAGTTTTAGAGCTAAAATTAGCATGTTTAAAGTGATTTTCATGGTTCCAGGGGCCCGGGAAGTGAATTAAATACCATTTGGAGGCATTTAATGTTCAAGCAAAAACAGGTGGTTTTTGACAAAAGAGATAACACCCCCCCCATTACGTCATGCTTCAGAAAGGTGAAAAATGGTCAGTTTTCAAATGTTTTATTTTTGAACTTCAGTTCACATTTGTAGGTATATCTCAGTTTTAGAGCTAAAATTAGCATGTTTAAAGTGATTTTCATGCTTCCAGGGGCCCGGGAAGTGAATTAAATACCATTTGGAGGCATTTAATGTTCAAGCAAAAACAGGTGATTTCTGACAAAAGAGATAACACCCCCCCATTACGTCATGCTTCAGAAAGGTGAAAAATGGTCCGTTTTCAAATGTTTTATTTTTGAACGTCAGTTCACATTTGTAGGTAGATCATCAGTTTTAGAGCTAAAATTAGCATGTTTAAAGTGATTTTCATGGTTCCAGGGGCCCGGGAAGTGAATTAAATACCATTTGGAGGCATTTAATGTTAAAGCAAAAACAGGTGATTTTTGACAAAAGAGATAACACCCCCCATTACGTCATGCTTCAGAAAGGTGAAAAATGGTCAGTTTTCAAATGTTTTATTTTTGAACGTCAGTTCACATTTGTAGGTAGATCATCAGTTTTAGAGCTAAAATTGCATGTTTAAAGTGATTTTCATGCTTCCAGGGGCCCGGGAAGTGAATTAAATACCGTTTGGAGGCATTTAATGTTCAAGCAAAAACAGGTGATTTTTGACAAAAGAGATAACACCCCCCCATTACGTCATGCTTCAGAAAGGTGAAAAATGGTCCGTTTTCAAATGCTTTATTTTTGAACGTCAGTTCACTTTTGTAGGTAGGTCATCATTTTAAGAGCTAAAATTAGCATGTTTAAAGTGATTTTCATGCTTCCAGGGGCCCGGGAAGTGAATTAAATACCATTTGGAGGCATTTAATGTTCAAGCAAAAACAGGTGTTTTTTGACAAAAGAGATAACACCCCCCCCCCCCCATTACGTCATGCTTCAGAAAGGTGAAAAATGGTCAGTTTTCAAATGTTTTATTTTTGAACTTCAGTTCACATTTGTAGGTATATCTCAGTTTTAGAGCTAAAATTAGCATGTTTAAAGTGATTTTCATGCTTCCAGGGGCCCGGGAAGTGAATTAAATACCATTTGGAGGCATTTAATGTTCAAGCAAAAACAGGTGATTTCTGACAAAAGAGATAACACCCCCCCATTACGTCATGCTTCAGAAAGGTGAAAAATGGTCGGTTTTCAAATGTTTTATTTTTGAAGGTCAGTTCACATTTGTAGGTAGATCATCCATTTTAGAGCTAAAATTAGCATGTTTAACCTTTTCAGCGCGACCGCGTTTCCCCCTCCGGTGCTGGGCCCTAATAGAAATGGGCGTGGTCATGACGGAACGGTTCCGTCATGAGCACAGCTCAACCGTAGCTCATGACGGAACCATTCCGTCATGAGCATGGAAGGTGTTAAAGTGATTTTCATGCTTCCAGGGGCCCGGGAAGTGAATTAAATACCATTTGGAGGCATTTAATGTTCAAGCAAAAACAGGGGATTTTCGACAAAAGAGATAACACCCCCCCATTACGTCATGCTTCAGAAAGGTGAAAAATGGTCCGTTTTCAAATGTTTTATTTTTGAATGTCAGTTCACTTTTTAGGTAGATCATCAGTTTTAGAGCTAAAATTAGCATGTTTAAAGTGGTTTTCATGATTCCAGGGGCCCTAAACACAAGATTTGTGGAATTGTTAAAAGTGCATGAAAATGGCCAATTTACTCACTCTGAGGTCTCAAAAAGTGTTTCTTCACCCTGGGAAGTGAATTAAATACCATTTGGAGGCATTTAATGTTCAAGCAAAAATGGCAGATTTTTGACAAAAGAGATAACACCCCCCCATTACGTCATGCTTCAGAAAGGTGAAAAATGATCCGTTTTCAAATGTTTTATTTTTATTCAGTTTTAGAGCTAAAATTAGCATGTTTAAAGTGATTTTCATGCTTCCAGGGGCCCGGGAAGTGAATTAAATACCATTTGGAGGCATTTAATGTTCAAGCAAAAACAGGGGATTTTTCACAAAAGAGATAACACCCTCCCATTACGTCATGCTTCAGAAAGGTGGAAAATGGTCCGTTTTCAAATGTTTTATTTTTGAACGTCAGTTCACTTTTGTAGGTAGATCATCAGTTTTAGAGCTAAAATTAGCATGTTTAAAGTGGTTTTCATGCTTCCAGGGGCCCTAAACACAAGATTTGTGGAATTGTTAAAAGTGCATGAAAATGGCCAATTTACTCACAATGAGGTCTCAAAAAGTGTTTCTTCACCCTGGGAAGTGAATTAAATACCATTTGGAGGCATTTAATGTTCAAGCAAAAATGGCAGATTTTTGACAAAAGAGATAACACCCCCCCATTACGTCATGCTTCAGAAAGGTGAAAAATGGTCCGTTTTCAAATGTTTTATTTTTGAACGTCAGTTCACTTTTGCAGGTAGATCGTCAGTTTTAGAGCTAAAATTAGCATGTTTAAGGGGGTTTTCATGCTCCCAGGGGCCCGGGAAGTGAATTAAATACCATTTGGAGGCATTTAATGTTCAAGCAAAAACAGGTGATTTTTGACAAAAGAGATAACACCCCCCATTACGTCATGCTTCAGAAAGGTGGAAAATGGTCCGTTTTCAAATGTTTTAATTTTGAACGTCAGTTCACTTTTGTAGGTAGATCATCAGTTTTAGAGCTAAAATTAGCATGTTTAAAGTGGTTTTCATGCTTCCAAGGGCCCTAAACACAAGATTTGTGGAATGGTTAAAAGTGCATGAAAATGTCCAATTTACTCACTCTGAGGTCTCAAAAAGTGTTTCTTCACCCTGGGAAGTGAATTAAATACCATTTGGAGGCATTTAATGTTCAAGCAAAAACAGGGGATTTTTGACAAAAGAGATAACACCCCCCCATTACGTCATGCTTCAGAAAGGTTGAAAATGGTCCGTTTTCAAATGTTTTATCTTTGAATGTCAGTTCACTTTTGCAGGTAGGGAATCAGTTTTAGAGCTAAAATTAGCATGTTTAAAGGGATTTTCATGCTTCCAGGGGCCCGGGAAGTGGATTAAATACCATTTGGAGGCATTTAATGTTCAAGCAAAAACAGGTGATTTTTGACAAAAGAGATAACACCCCCCCATTACGTCATGCTTCAGAAAGGTGAAAAATGGTCCGTTTTCAAATGTTTTATTTTTGAATGTCAGTTCACTTTTGCAGGTAGAGAATCAGTTTTAGAGCTAAAATTAGCATGTTTAAAGGGATTTTCATGCTTCCAGGGGCCCGGGAAGTGAATTAAATACCATTTGGAGGCATTTAATGTTCAAGCAAAAACAGGTGATTTTTGACAAAAGAGATAACACCCCCCCATTACGTCATGCTTCAGAAAGGTGGAAAATTGTCCGTTTTCGAATGTTTTAATTTTGAACGTCAGTTCACTTTTGTAGGTAGATCATCAGCTTGAGAGCTAAAATTAGCATGTTTAAAGTGGTTTTCATGCTTCCGGGGGCCCTAAACACAAGATTTGTGGAATTGTTAAAAGTGCATGAAAATGGCCAATTTACTCACTCTGAGGTCTCAAAAAGTGTTTCTTCACCCTGGGAAGTGAATTAAATACCATTTGGAGGCATTTAATGTTCAAGCAAAAATGGCAGATTTTTGACAAAAGAGATAACATCCCCCCATTACGTCATGCTTCAGAAAGGTGAAAAATGGTCCGTTTTCAAATGTTTTATTTTTGAACGTCAGTTCACATTTGTAGGAAAATCATCAGTTTTAGAGCTAAAATTAGCATGTTTAAAGTGATTTTCATGGTTCCAGGGGCCCGGGAAGTGAATTAAATACCATTTGGAGGCATTTAATGTTAAAGCAAAAACAGGTGATTTTTGACAAAAGAGATAACACCCCCCATTACGTCATGCTTCAGAAAGGTGAAAAATGGTCAGTTTTCAAATGTTTTATTTTTGAACGTCAGTTCACATTTGTAGGTAGATCATCAGTTTTAGAGCTAAAATTGCATGTTTAAAGTGATTTTCATGCTTCCAGGGGCCCGGGAAGTGAATTAAATACCGTTTGGAGGCATTTAATGTTCAAGCAAAAACAGGTGATTTTTGACAAAAGAGATAACACCCCCCCATTACGTCATGCTTCAGAAAGGTGAAAAATGGTCCGTTTTCAAATGTTTTATTTTTGAACGTCAGTTCACTTTTGTAGGTAGGTCATCATTTTAAGAGCTAAAATTAGCATGTTTAAAGTGATTTTCATGCTTCCAGGGGCCCGGGAAGTGAATTAAATACCATTTGGAGGCATTTAATGTTCAAGCAAAAACAGGTGGTTTTTGACAAAAGAGATAACACCCCCCCCCCCATTACGTCATGCTTCAGAAAGGTGAAAAATGGTCAGTTTTCAAATGTTTTATTTTTGAACTTCAGTTCACATTTGTAGGTATATCTCAGTTTTAGAGCTAAAATTAGCATGTTTAAAGTGATTTTCATGCTTCCAGGGGCCCGGGAAGTGAATTAAATACCATTTGGAGGCATGTAATGTTCAAGCAAAAACAGGTGATTTCTGACAAAAGAGATAACACCCCCCCATTACGTCATGCTTCAGAAAGGTGAAAAATGGTCGGTTTTCAAATGTTTTATTTTTGAAGGTCAGTTCACATTTGTAGGTAGATCATCCGTTTTAGAGCTAAAATTAGCATGTTTAACCTTTTCAGCGCGACCGCGTTTCCCCCTCCGGTGCTGGGCCCTAATAGAAACGGGCGTGGTCATGACGGAACGGTTCCGTCATGAGCACAGCTCAACCGTAGCTCATGACGGAACCGTTCCGTCATGAGCATGGAAGGGGTTAAAGTGATTTTCATGCTTCCAGGGGCCCGGGAAGTGAATTAAATACCATTTGGAGGCATTTAATGTTCAAGCAAAAACAGGGGATTTTCGACAAAAGAGATAACACCCCCCCATTACGTCATGCTTCAGAAAGGTGAAAAATGGTCCGTTTTCAAATGTTTTATTTTTGAATGTCAGTTCACTTTTTAGGTAGATCATCAGTTTTAAAGCTAAAATTAGCATGTTTAAAGTGATTTTCATGCTTCCAGGGGCCCGGGAAGTGAATTAAATACCATTTGGAGGCATTTAATGTTCAAGCAAAAACAGGGGATTTTTCACAAAAGAGATAACACCCTCCCATTACGTCATGCTTCAGAAAGGTGGAAAATGGTCCGTTTTCAAATGTTTTATTTTTGAACGTCAGTTCACTTTTGTAGGTAGATCATCAGTTTTAGAGCTAAAATTAGCATGTTTAAAGTGGTTTTCATGCTTCCAGGGGCGCTAAACACAAGATTTGTGGAATTGTTAAAAGTGCATGAAAATGGCCAATTTACTCACTCTGAGGTCTCAAAAAGTGTTTCTTCACCCTGGGAAGTGAATTAAATACCATTTGGAGGCATTTAATGTTCAAGCAAAAATGGCAGATTTTTGACAAAAGAGATAACACCCCCCCCATTACGTCATGCTTCAGAAAGGTGAAAAATGGTCCGTTTTCAAATGTTTTATTTTTGAACGTTAGTTCACTTTTGCAGGTAGATCGTCAGTTTTAGAGCTAAAATTAGCATGTTTAAGGGGGTTTTCATGCTCCCAGGGGCCCGGGAAGTGAATTAAATACCATTTGGAGGCATTTAATGTTCAAGCAAAAACAGGTTATTTTTGACAAAAGAGATAACACCCCCCCATTACGTCATGCTTCAGAAAGGTGGAAAATGGTCCGTTTTCAAATGTTTTAATTTTGAACGTCAGTTCACTTTTGTAGGTAGATCATCAGTTTTAGAGCTAAAATTAGCATGTTTAAAGTGGTTTTCATGCTTCCAAGGGCCCTAAACACAAGATTTGTGGAATGGTTAAAAGTGCATGAAAATGTCCAATTTACTCACTCTGAGGTCTCAAAAAGTGTTTCTTCACCCTGGGAAGTGAATTAAATACCATTTGGAGGCATTTAATGTTCAAGCAAAAACAGGGGATTTTTGACAAAAGAGATAACACCCCCCCATTACGTCATGCTTCAGAAAGGTGGAAAATGGTCCGTTTTCAAATGTTTTATTTTTATTCAGTTTTAGAGCTAAAATTAGCATGTTTAAAGTGATTTTCATGCTTCCAGGGGCCCGGGAAGTGAATTAAATACCATTTGGAGGCATTTAATGTTCAAGCAAAAACAGCGGATTTTTCACAAAAGAGATAACACCCTCCCATTACGTCATGCTTCAGAAAGGTGGAAAATGGTCCGTTTTCAAATGTTTTATTTTTGAACGTCAGTTCACTTTTGTAGGTAGATCATCAGTTTTAGAGCTAAAATTAGCATGTTTAAAGTGGTTTTCATGCTTCCAGGGGCGCTAAACACAAGATTTGTGGAATTGTTAAAAGTGCATGAAAATGGACAATTTACTCACTCTGAGGTCTCAAAAAGTGTTTCTTCACCCTGGGAAGTGAATTAAATACCATTTGGAGGCATTTAATGTTCAAGCAAAAATGGCAGTTTTTTGACAAAAGAGATAACACCCCCCCATTACGTCATGCTTCAGAAAGGTGAAAAATGGTCCGTTTTCAAATGTTTTATTTTTGAACGTCAGTTCACTTTTGCAGGTAGATCGTCAGTTTTAGAGCTAAAATTAGCATGTTTAAGGGGGTTTTCATGCTCCCAGGGGCCCGGGAAGTGAATTAAATACCATTTGGAGGCATTTAATGTTCAAGCAAAAACAGGTGATTTTTGACAAAAGAGATAACACCCCCCCATTACGTCATGCTTCAGAAAGGTGGAAAATGGTCCGTTTTCAAATGTTTTAATTTTGAACGTCAGTTCACTTTTGTAGGTAGATCATCAGTTTTAGAGCTAAAATTAGCATGTTTAAAGTGGTTTTCATGCTTCCAAGGGCCCTAAACACAAGATTTGTGGAATGGTTAAAAGTGCATGAAAATGTCCAATTTACTCACTCTGAGGTCTCAAAAAGTGTTTCTTCACCCTGGGAAGTGAATTAAATACCATTTGGAGGCATTTAATGTTCAAGCAAAAACAGGGGATTTTTGACAAAAGAGATAACACCCCCCCATTACGTCATGCTTCAGAAAGGTGGAAAATGGTCCGTTTTCAAATGTTTTATCTTTGAACGTCAGTTCACATTTGTAGGTAGATCATCAGTTTTAGAGCTAACATTAGCATGTTTAAAGTGATTTTCATGCTTCCAGGGGCCCGGGAAGTGGATTAAATACCATTTGGAGGCATTTAATGTTCAAGCAAAAACAGGTGATTTTTGACAAAAGAGATAACACCCCCCCATTACGTCATGCTTCAGAAAGGTGAAAAATGGTCCGTTTTCAAATGTTTTATTTTTGAATGTCAGTTCACTTTTGCAGGTAGAGAATCAGTTTTAGAGCTAAAATTAGCATGTTTAAAGGGATTTTCATGCTTCCAGGGGCCCGGGAAGTGAATTAAATACCATTTGGAGGCATTTAATGTTCAAGCAAAAACAGGTGATTTTTGACAAAAGAGATAACACCCCCCCATTAGGTCATGCTTCAGAAAGGTGGAAAATTGTCCGTTTTCGAATGTTTTAATTTTGAACGTCAGTTCACTTTTGTAGGTAGATCATCAGTTTTAGAGCTAAAATGAGCATGTTTAAAGTGGTTTTCATGCTTCCAGGGGCCCTAAACACAAGATTTGTGGAATGGTTAAAAGTGCATAAAAATGGCCAATTTACTCAAACTGAGGTCTCAAAAAGTGTTTCTTCACCCTGGGAAGTGAAATAAATACCATTTGGAGGCATTTAATGTTCAAGCTAAAATGGCAGATTTTTGACAAAAGAGATAACACCCCCCATTACGTCTTGCTTCAGAAAGGTGGAAAATGGTCCGTTTTCAAATGTTTTATTTTGAACGTCAGTTTACTTTTGTAGGTAGATCATCAGTTTTAGAGCTACAATTAGCATGTTTAAAGTGATTTTCATGCTTCCAGGGGCCCGGGAAGTGAATTAAATACCATTTGGAGGCATTTAATGTTCAAGCAAAAACAGGTGATTTTTGACAAAAGAGATAACACCCCCCCATTACGTCATGCTTCAGAAAGGTGAAAAATGGTCCGTTTTCAAATGTTTTATTTTTGAATGTCAGTTCACTTTTGCAGGTAGAGAATCAGTTTTAGAGCTAAAATTAGCATGTTTAAAGGGATTTTCATGCTTCCAGGGGCCCGGGAAGTGAATTAAATACCATTTGGAGGCATTTAATGTTCAAGCAAAAACAGGTGATTTTTGACAAAAGAGATAACACCCCCCCATTACGTCATGCTTCAGAAAGGTGGAAAATTGTCCGTTTTCGAATGTTTTAATTTTGAACGTCAGTTCACTTTTGTAGGTAGATCATCAGTTTTAGAGCTAAAATGAGCATGTTTAAAGTGGTTTTCATGCTTCCAGGGGCCCTAAACACAAGATTTGTGGAATGGTTAAAAGTGCATAAAAATGGCCAATTTACTCAAACTGAGGTCTCAAAAAGTGTTTCTTCACCCTGGGAAGTGAAATAAATACCATTTGGAGGCATTTAATGTTCAAGCTAAAATGGCAGATTTTTGACAAAAGAGATAACACCCCCCCATTACGTCATGCTTCAGAAAGGTGAAAAATGGTCCGTTTTCAAATGTTTTATTTTTGAACGTCAGTTCATATTTGTGGGTAGATCATCAGTTTTAGAGCTAAAATTAGCATGTTTAAAGTGATTTTCATGCTTCCAGGGGCCCGGGAAGTGAATTAAATACCATTTGGAGGCATTTAATGTTCAAGCAAAAACAGGGGATTTTTGACAAAAGAGATAACACCCTCCCATTACGTCATGCTTCAGAAAGGTGGAAAATGGTCCGTTTTCAAATGTTTTATTTTTGAACGTCAGTTCACATTTGTAGGTAGATCATCAGTTTTAGAGCTAAAATTAGCATGTTTAAAGTGATTTTCATGGTTCCAGGGGCCCGGGAAGTGAATTAAATACCATTTGGAGGCATTTAATGTTCAAGCAAAAACAGGTGGTTTTTGACAAAAGAGATAACACCCCCCCATTACGTCATGCTTCAGAAAGGTGAAAAATGGTCAGTTTTCAAATGTTTTATTTTTGAACTTCAGTTCACATTTGTAGGTATATCTCAGTTTTAGAGCTAAAATTAGCATGTTTAAAGTGATTTTCATGCTTCCAGGGGCCCGGGAAGTGAATTAAATACCATTTGGAGGCATTTAATGTTCAAGCAAAAACAGGTGATTTCTGACAAAAGAGATAACACCCCCCCATTACGTCATGCTTCAGAAAGGTGAAAAATGGTCCGTTTTCAAATGTTTTATTTTTGAACGTCAGTTCACATTTGTAGGTAGATCATCAGTTTTAGAGCTAAAATTAGCATGTTTAAAGTGATTTTCATGGTTCCAGGGGCCCGGGAAGTGAATTAAATACCATTTGGAGGCATTTAATGTTAAAGCAAAAACAGGTGATTTTTGACAAAAGAGATAACACCCCCCATTACGTCATGCTTCAGAAAGGTGAAAAATGGTCAGTTTTCAAATGTTTTATTTTTGAACGTCAGTTCACATTTGTAGGTAGATCATCAGTTTTAGAGCTAAAATTGCATGTTTAAAGTGATTTTCATGCTTCCAGGGGCCCGGGAAGTGAATTAAATACCGTTTGGAGGCATTTAATGTTCAAGCAAAAACAGGTGATTTTTGACAAAAGAGATAACACCCCCCCATTACGTCATGCTTCAGAAAGGTGAAAAATGGTCCGTTTTCAAATGCTTTATTTTTGAACGTCAGTTCACTTTTGTAGGTAGGTCATCATTTTAAGAGCTAAAATTAGCATGTTTAAAGTGATTTTCATGCTTCCAGGGGCCCGGGAAGTGAATTAAATACCATTTGGAGGCATTTAATGTTCAAGCAAAAACAGGTGTTTTTTGACAAAAGAGATAACACCCCCCCCCCCCATTACGTCATGCTTCAGAAAGGTGAAAAATGGTCAGTTTTCAAATGTTTTATTTTTGAACTTCAGTTCACATTTGTAGGTATATCTCAGTTTTAGAGCTAAAATTAGCATGTTTAAAGTGATTTTCATGCTTCCAGGGGCCCGGGAAGTGAATTAAATACCATTTGGAGGCATTTAATGTTCAAGCAAAAACAGGTGATTTCTGACAAAAGAGATAACACCCCCCCATTACGTCATGCTTCAGAAAGGTGAAAAATGGTCGGTTTTCAAATGTTTTATTTTTGAAGGTCAGTTCACATTTGTAGGTAGATCATCCATTTTAGAGCTAAAATTAGCATGTTTAACCTTTTCAGCGCGACCGCGTTTCCCCCTCCGGTGCTGGGCCCTAATAGAAATGGGCGTGGTCATGACGGAACGGTTCCGTCATGAGCACAGCTCAACCGTAGCTCATGACGGAACCATTCCGTCATGAGCATGGAAGGTGTTAAAGTGATTTTCATGCTTCCAGGGGCCCGGGAAGTGAATTAAATACCATTTGGAGGCATTTAATGTTCAAGCAAAAACAGGGGATTTTCGACAAAAGAGATAACACCCCCCCATTACGTCATGCTTCAGAAAGGTGAAAAATGGTCCGTTTTCAAATGTTTTATTTTTGAATGTCAGTTCACTTTTTAGGTAGATCATCAGTTTTAGAGCTAAAATTAGCATGTTTAAAGTGGTTTTCATGATTCCAGGGGCCCTAAACACAAGATTTGTGGAATTGTTAAAAGTGCATGAAAATGGCCAATTTACTCACTCTGAGGTCTCAAAAAGTGTTTCTTCACCCTGGGAAGTGAATTAAATACCATTTGGAGGCATTTAATGTTCAAGCAAAAATGGCAGATTTTTGACAAAAGAGATAACACCCCCCCATTACGTCATGCTTCAGAAAGGTGAAAAATGATCCGTTTTCAAATGTTTTATTTTTATTCAGTTTTAGAGCTAAAATTAGCATGTTTAAAGTGATTTTCATGCTTCCAGGGGCCCGGGAAGTGAATTAAATACCATTTGGAGGCATTTAATGTTCAAGCAAAAACAGGGGATTTTTCACAAAAGAGATAACACCCTCCCATTACGTCATGCTTCAGAAAGGTGGAAAATGGTCCGTTTTCAAATGTTTTATTTTTGAACGTCAGTTCACTTTTGTAGGTAGATCATCAGTTTTAGAGCTAAAATTAGCATGTTTAAAGTGGTTTTCATGCTTCCAGGGGCCCTAAACACAAGATTTGTGGAATTGTTAAAAGTGCATGAAAATGGCCAATTTACTCACAATGAGGTCTCAAAAAGTGTTTCTTCACCCTGGGAAGTGAATTAAATACCATTTGGAGGCATTTAATGTTCAAGCAAAAATGGCAGATTTTTGACAAAAGAGATAACACCCCCCCATTACGTCATGCTTCAGAAAGGTGAAAAATGGTCCGTTTTCAAATGTTTTATTTTTGAACGATAGTTCACTTTTGCAGGTAGATCGTCAGTTTTAGAGCTAAAATTAGCATGTTTAAGGGGGTTTTCATGCTCCCAGGGGCCCGGGAAGTGAATTAAATACCATTTGGAGGCATTTAATGTTCAAGCAAAAACAGGTGATTTTTGACAAAAGAGATAACACCCCCCATTACGTCATGCTTCAGAAAGGTGGAAAATGGTCCGTTTTCAAATGTTTTAATTTTGAACGTCAGTTCACTTTTGTAGGTAGATCATCAGTTTTAGAGCTAAAATTAGCATGTTTAAAGTGGTTTTCATGCTTCCAAGGGCCCTAAACACAAGATTTGTGGAATGGTTAAAAGTGCATGAAAATGTCCAATTTACTCACTCTGAGGTCTCAAAAAGTGTTTCTTCACCCTGGGAAGTGAATTAAATACCATTTGGAGGCATTTAATGTTCAAGCAAAAACAGGGGATTTTTGACAAAAGAGATAACACCCCCCCATTACGTCATGCTTCAGAAAGGTGGAAAATGGTCCGTTTTCAAATGTTTTATCTTTGAATGTCAGTTCACTTTTGCAGGTAGGGAATCAGTTTTAGAGCTAAAATTAGCATGTTTAAAGGGATTTTCATGCTTCCAGGGGCCCGGGAAGTGGATTAAATACCATTTGGAGGCATTTAATGTTCAAGCAAAAACAGGTGATTTTTGACAAAAGAGATAACACCCCCCCATTACGTCATGCTTCAGAAAGGTGAAAAATGGTCCGTTTTCAAATGTTTTATTTTTGAATGTCAGTTCACTTTTGCAGGTAGAGAATCAGTTTTAGAGCTAAAATTAGCATGTTTAAAGGGATTTTCATGCTTCCAGGGGCCCGGGAAGTGAATTAAATACCATTTGGAGGCATTTAATGTTCAAGCAAAAACAGGTGATTTTTGACAAAAGAGATAACACCCCCCCATTACGTCATGCTTCAGAAAGGTGGAAAATTGTCCGTTTTCGAATGTTTTAATTTTGAACGTCAGTTCACTTTTGTAGGTAGATCATCAGCTTGAGAGCTAAAATTAGCATGTTTAAAGTGGTTTTCATGCTTCCGGGGGCCCTAAACACAAGATTTGTGGAATTGTTAAAAGTGCATGAAAATGGCCAATTTACTCACTCTGAGGTCTCAAAAAGTGTTTCTTCACCCTGGGAAGTGAATTAAATACCATTTGGAGGCATTTAATGTTCAAGCAAAAATGGCAGATTTTTGACAAAAGAGATAACATCCCCCCATTACGTCATGCTTCAGAAAGGTGAAAAATGGTCCGTTTTCAAATGTTTTATTTTTGAACGTCAGTTCACATTTGTAGGAAAATCATCAGTTTTAGAGCTAAAATTAGCATGTTTAAAGTGATTTTCATGGTTCCAGGGGCCCGGGAAGTGAATTAAATACCATTTGGAGGCATTTAATGTTAAAGCAAAAACAGGTGATTTTTGACAAAAGAGATAACACCCCCCATTACGTCATGCTTCAGAAAGGTGAAAAATGGTCAGTTTTCAAATGTTTTATTTTTGAACGTCAGTTCACATTTGTAGGTAGATCATCAGTTTTAGAGCTAAAATTGCATGTTTAAAGTGATTTTCATGCTTCCAGGGGCCCGGGAAGTGAATTAAATACCGTTTGGAGGCATTTAATGTTCAAGCAAAAACAGGTGATTTTTGACAAAAGAGATAACACCCCCCCATTACATCATGCTTCAGAAAGGTGAAAAATGGTCCGTTTTCAAATGTTTTATTTTTGAACGTCAGTTCACTTTTGTAGGTAGGTCATCATTTTAAGAGCTAAAATTAGCATGTTTAAAGTGATTTTCATGCTTCCAGGGGCCCGGGAAGTGAATTAAATACCATTTGGAGGCATTTAATGTTCAAGCAAAAACAGGTGGTTTTTGACAAAAGAGATAACACCCCCCCCCCCATTACGTCATGCTTCAGAAAGGTGAAAAATGGTCAGTTTTCAAATGTTTTATTTTTGAACTTCAGTTCACATTTGTAGGTATATCTCAGTTTTAGAGCTAAAATTAGCATGTTTAAAGTGATTTTCATGCTTCCAGGGGCCCGGGAAGTGAATTAAATACCATTTGGAGGCATTTAATGTTCAAGCAAAAACAGGTGATTTCTGACAAAAGAGATAACACCCCCCCATTACGTCATGCTTCAGAAAGGTGAAAAATGGTCGGTTTTCAAATGTTTTATTTTTGAAGGTCAGTTCACATTTGTAGGTAGATCATCCGTTTTAGAGCTAAAATTAGCATGTTTAACCTTTTCAGCGCGACCGCGTTTCCCCCTCCGGTGCTGGGCCCTAATAGAAACGGGCGTGGTCATGACGGAACGGTTCCGTCATGAGCACAGCTCAACCGTAGCTCATGACGGAACCGTTCCGTCATGAGCATGGAAGGGGTTAAAGTGATTTTCATGCTTCCAGGGGCCCGGGAAGTGAATTAAATACCATTTGGAGGCATTTAATGTTCAAGCAAAAACAGGGGATTTTCGACAAAAGAGATAACACCCCCCCATTACGTCATGCTTCAGAAAGGTGAAAAATGGTCCGTTTTCAAATGTTTTATTTTTGAATGTCAGTTCACTTTTTAGGTAGATCATCAGTTTTAAAGCTAAAATTAGCATGTTTAAAGTGATTTTCATGCTTCCAGGGGCCCGGGAAGTGAATTAAATACCATTTGGAGGCATTTAATGTTCAAGCAAAAACAGGGGATTTTTCACAAAAGAGATAACACCCTCCCATTACGTCATGCTTCAGAAAGGTGGAAAATGGTCCGTTTTCAAATGTTTTATTTTTGAACGTCAGTTCACTTTTGTAGGTAGATCATCAGTTTTAGAGCTAAAATTAGCATGTTTAAAGTGGTTTTCATGCTTCCAGGGGCGCTAAACACAAGATTTGTGGAATTGTTAAAAGTGCATGAAAATGGCCAATTTACTCACTCTGAGGTCTCAAAAAGTGTTTCTTCACCCTGGGAAGTGAATTAAATACCATTTGGAGGCATTTAATGTTCAAGCAAAAATGGCAGATTTTTGACAAAAGAGATAACACCCCCCCCATTACGTCATGCTTCAGAAAGGTGAAAAATGGTCCGTTTTCAAATGTTTTATTTTTGAACGTTAGTTCACTTTTGCAGGTAGATCGTCAGTTTTAGAGCTAAAATTAGCATGTTTAAGGGGGTTTTCATGCTCCCAGGGGCCCGGGAAGTGAATTAAATACCATTTGGAGGCATTTAATGTTCAAGCAAAAACAGGTTATTTTTGACAAAAGAGATAACACCCCCCCATTACGTCATGCTTCAGAAAGGTGGAAAATGGTCCGTTTTCAAATGTTTTAATTTTGAACGTCAGTTCACTTTTGTAGGTAGATCATCAGTTTTAGAGCTAAAATTAGCATGTTTAAAGTGGTTTTCATGCTTCCAAGGGCCCTAAACACAAGATTTGTGGAATGGTTAAAAGTGCATGAAAATGTCCAATTTACTCACTCTGAGGTCTCAAAAAGTGTTTCTTCACCCTGGGAAGTGAATTAAATACCATTTGGAGGCATTTAATGTTCAAGCAAAAACAGGGGATTTTTGACAAAAGAGATAACACCCCCCCATTACGTCATGCTTCAGAAAGGTGGAAAATGGTCCGTTTTCAAATGTTTTATTTTTATTCAGTTTTAGAGCTAAAATTAGCATGTTTAAAGTGATTTTCATGCTTCCAGGGGCCCGGGAAGTGAATTAAATACCATTTGGAGGCATTTAATGTTCAAGCAAAAACAGCGGATTTTTCACAAAAGAGATAACACCCTCCCATTACGTCATGCTTCAGAAAGGTGGAAAATGGTCCGTTTTCAAATGTTTTATTTTTGAACGTCAGTTCACTTTTGTAGGTAGATCATCAGTTTTAGAGCTAAAATTAGCATGTTTAAAGTGGTTTTCATGCTTCCAGGGGCGCTAAACACAAGATTTGTGGAATTGTTAAAAGTGCATGAAAATGGACAATTTACTCACTCTGAGGTCTCAAAAAGTGTTTCTTCACCCTGGGAAGTGAATTAAATACCATTTGGAGGCATTTAATGTTCAAGCAAAAATGGCAGTTTTTTGACAAAAGAGATAACACCCCCCCATTACGTCATGCTTCAGAAAGGTGAAAAATGGTCCGTTTTCAAATGTTTTATTTTTGAACGTCAGTTCACTTTTGCAGGTAGATCGTCAGTTTTAGAGCTAAAATTAGCATGTTTAAGGGGGTTTTCATGCTCCCAGGGGCCCGGGAAGTGAATTAAATACCATTTGGAGGCATTTAATGTTCAAGCAAAAACAGGTGATTTTTGACAAAAGAGATAACACCCCCCCATTACGTCATGCTTCAGAAAGGTGGAAAATGGTCCGTTTTCAAATGTTTTAATTTTGAACGTCAGTTCACTTTTGTAGGTAGATCATCAGTTTTAGAGCTAAAATTAGCATGTTTAAAGTGGTTTTCATGCTTCCAAGGGCCCTAAACACAAGATTTGTGGAATGGTTAAAAGTGCATGAAAATGTCCAATTTACTCACTCTGAGGTCTCAAAAAGTGTTTCTTCACCCTGGGAAGTGAATTAAATACCATTTGGAGGCATTTAATGTTCAAGCAAAAACAGGGGATTTTTGACAAAAGAGATAACACCCCCCCATTACGTCATGCTTCAGAAAGGTGGAAAATGGTCCGTTTTCAAATGTTTTATCTTTGAACGTCAGTTCACATTTGTAGGTAGATCATCAGTTTTAGAGCTAACATTAGCATGTTTAAAGTGATTTTCATGCTTCCAGGGGCCCGGGAAGTGGATTAAATACCATTTGGAGGCATTTAATGTTCAAGCAAAAACAGGTGATTTTTGACAAAAGAGATAACACCCCCCCATTACGTCATGCTTCAGAAAGGTGAAAAATGGTCCGTTTTCAAATGTTTTATTTTTGAATGTCAGTTCACTTTTGCAGGTAGAGAATCAGTTTTAGAGCTAAAATTAGCATGTTTAAAGGGATTTTCATGCTTCCAGGGGCCCGGGAAGTGAATTAAATACCATTTGGAGGCATTTAATGTTCAAGCAAAAACAGGTGATTTTTGACAAAAGAGATAACACCCCCCCATTAGGTCATGCTTCAGAAAGGTGGAAAATTGTCCGTTTTCGAATGTTTTAATTTTGAACGTCAGTTCACTTTTGTAGGTAGATCATCAGTTTTAGAGCTAAAATGAGCATGTTTAAAGTGGTTTTCATGCTTCCAGGGGCCCTAAACACAAGATTTGTGGAATGGTTAAAAGTGCATAAAAATGGCCAATTTACTCAAACTGAGGTCTCAAAAAGTGTTTCTTCACCCTGGGAAGTGAAATAAATACCATTTGGAGGCATTTAATGTTCAAGCTAAAATGGCAGATTTTTGACAAAAGAGATAACACCCCCCATTACGTCTTGCTTCAGAAAGGTGGAAAATGGTCCGTTTTCAAATGTTTTATTTTGAACGTCAGTTTACTTTTGTAGGTAGATCATCAGTTTTAGAGCTACAATTAGCATGTTTAAAGTGATTTTCATGCTTCCAGGGGCCCGGGAAGTGAATTAAATACCATTTGGAGGCATTTAATGTTCAAGCAAAAACAGGTGATTTTTGACAAAAGAGATAACACCCCCCCATTACGTCATGCTTCAGAAAGGTGAAAAATGGTCCGTTTTCAAATGTTTTATTTTTGAATGTCAGTTCACTTTTGCAGGTAGAGAATCAGTTTTAGAGCTAAAATTAGCATGTTTAAAGGGATTTTCATGCTTCCAGGGGCCCGGGAAGTGAATTAAATACCATTTGGAGGCATTTAATGTTCAAGCAAAAACAGGTGATTTTTGACAAAAGAGATAACACCCCCCCATTACGTCATGCTTCAGAAAGGTGGAAAATTGTCCGTTTTCGAATGTTTTAATTTTGAACGTCAGTTCACTTTTGTAGGTAGATCATCAGTTTTAGAGCTAAAATGAGCATGTTTAAAGTGGTTTTCATGCTTCCAGGGGCCCTAAACACAAGATTTGTGGAATGGTTAAAAGTGCATAAAAATGGCCAATTTACTCAAACTGAGGTCTCAAAAAGTGTTTCTTCACCCTGGGAAGTGAAATAAATACCATTTGGAGGCATTTAATGTTCAAGCTAAAATGGCAGATTTTTGACAAAAGAGATAACACCCCCCATTACGTCTTGCTTCAGAAAGGTGGAAAATGGTCCGTTTTCAAATGTTTTATTTTGAACGTCAGTTCACTTTTGTAGGTAGATCATCAGTTTTAGAGGTACAATTAGCATGTTTAAAGTGATTTTCATGCTTCCAGGGGCCCGGGAAGTGAATTAAATACCATTTGGAGGCATTTAATGTTCAAGCAAAAACAGGTGATTTTTGACAAAAGAGATAACACCCCCCCATTACGTCATGCTTCACAAAGGTGAGAAATGGTCAGTTTTCAAATGTTTTATTTTTGAACGTCAGTTCACATTTGTAGGTAGATCATCCGTTTTAGAGCTAAAATTACAATGTTTAACCTTTTCAGCGCGACCGCGTTTCCCCCTCCGGTGCTGGGCCCTAATAGAAACGGGCGTGGTCATGACGGAACGGTTCCGTCATGAGCACAGCTCAACCGTAGCTCATGACGGAACCGTTCCGTCATGAGCATGGAAGGGGTTAAAGTGATTTTCATGCTTCCAGGGGCCCGGGAAGTGAATTAAATACCATTTGGAGGCATTTAATGTTCAAGCAAAAACAGGGGATTTTTGACAAAAGAGATAACACCCCCCCATTACGTCATGCTTCAGAAAGGTGAAAAATGGTCCGTTTTCAAATGTTTTATTTTTGAAGGTCAGTTCACATTTGTAGGTAGATCATCCGTTTTAGAGCTAAAATTAGCATGTTTAACCTTTTCAGCGCGACCGCGTTTCCCCCTCCGGTGCTGGGCCCTAATAGAAACGGGCGTGGTCATGACGGAACGGTTCCGTCATGAGCACAGCTCAACCGTAGCTCATGACGGAACCGTTCCGTCATGAGCATGGAAGGGGTTAAAGTGATTTTCATGCTTCCAGGGGCCCGGGAAGTGAATTAAATACCATTTGGAGGCATTTAATGTTCAAGCAAAAACAGGGGATTTTCGACAAAAGAGATAACACCCCCCCATTACGTCATGCTTCAGAAAGGTGAAAAATGGTCCGTTTTCAAATGTTTTATTTTTGAATGTCAGTTCACTTTTTAGGTAGATCATCAGTTTTAAAGCTAAAATTAGCATGTTTAAAGTGATTTTCATGCTTCCAGGGGCCCGGGAAGTGAATTAAATACCATTTGGAGGCATTTAATGTTCAAGCAAAAACAGGGGATTTTTCACAAAAGAGATAACACCCTCCCATTACGTCATGCTTCAGAAAGGTGGAAAATGGTCCGTTTTCAAATGTTTTATTTTTGAACGTCAGTTCACTTTTGTAGGTAGATCATCAGTTTTAGAGCTAAAATTAGCATGTTTAAAGTGGTTTTCATGCTTCCAGGGGCGCTAAACACAAGATTTGTGGAATTGTTAAAAGTGCATGAAAATGGCCAATTTACTCACTCTGAGGTCTCAAAAAGTGTTTCTTCACCCTGGGAAGTGAATTAAATACCATTTGGAGGCATTTAATGTTCAAGCAAAAATGGCAGATTTTTGACAAAAGAGATAACACCCCCCCCATTACGTCATGCTTCAGAAAGGTGAAAAATGGTCCGTTTTCAAATGTTTTATTTTTGAACGTTAGTTCACTTTTGCAGGTAGATCGTCAGTTTTAGAGCTAAAATTAGCATGTTTAAGGGGGTTTTCATGCTCCCAGGGGCCCGGGAAGTGAATTAAATACCATTTGGAGGCATTTAATGTTCAAGCAAAAACAGGTGATTTTTGACAAAAGAGATAACACCCCCCCATTACGTCATGCTTCAGAAAGGTGGAAAATGGTCCGTTTTCAAATGTTTTAATTTTGAACGTCAGTTCACTTTTGTAGGTAGATCATCAGTTTTAGAGCTAAAATTAGCATGTTTAAAGTGGTTTTCATGCTTCCAAGGGCCCTAAACACAAGATTTGTGGAATGGTTAAAAGTGCATGAAAATGTCCAATTTACTCACTCTGAGGTCTCAAAAAGTGTTTCTTCACCCTGGGAAGTGAATTAAATACCATTTGGAGGCATTTAATGTTCAAGCAAAAACAGGGGATTTTTGACAAAAGAGATAACACCCCCCCATTACGTCATGCTTCAGAAAGGTGGAAAATGGTCCGTTTTCAAATGTTTTATTTTTATTCAGTTTTAGAGCTAAAATTAGCATGTTTAAAGTGATTTTCATGCTTCCAGGGGCCCGGGAAGTGAATTAAATACCATTTGGAGGCATTTAATGTTCAAGCAAAAACAGCGGATTTTTCACAAAAGAGATAACACCCTCCCATTACGTCATGCTTCAGAAAGGTGGAAAATGGTCCGTTTTCAAATGTTTTATTTTTGAACGTCAGTTCACTTTTGTAGGTAGATCATCAGTTTTAGAGCTAAAATTAGCATGTTTAAAGTGGTTTTCATGCTTCCAGGGGCGCTAAACACAAGATTTGTGGAATTGTTAAAAGTGCATGAAAATGGACAATTTACTCACTCTGAGGTCTCAAAAAGTGTTTCTTCACCCTGGGAAGTGAATTAAATACCATTTGGAGGCATTTAATGTTCAAGCAAAAATGGCAGTTTTTTGACAAAAGAGATAACACCCCCCCATTACGTCATGCTTCAGAAAGGTGAAAAATGGTCCGTTTTCAAATGTTTTATTTTTGAACGTCAGTTCACTTTTGCAGGTAGATCGTCAGTTTTAGAGCTAAAATTAGCATGTTTAAGGGGGTTTTCATGCTCCCAGGGGCCCGGGAAGTGAATTAAATACCATTTGGAGGCATTTAATGTTCAAGCAAAAACAGGTGATTTTTGACAAAAGAGATAACACCCCCCCATTACGTCATGCTTCAGAAGGGTGGAAAATGGTCCGTTTTCAAATGTTTTAATTTTGAACGTCAGTTCACTTTTGTAGGTAGATCATCAGTTTTAGAGCTAAAATTAGCATGTTTAAAGTGGTTTTCATGCTTCCAAGGGCCCTAAACACAAGATTTGTGGAATGGTTAAAAGTGCATGAAAATGTCCAATTTACTCACTCTGAGGTCTCAAAAAGTGTTTCTTCACCCTGGGAAGTGAATTAAATACCATTTGGAGGCATTTAATGTTCAAGCAAAAACAGGGGATTTTTGACAAAAGAGATAACACCCCCCCATTACGTCATGCTTCAGAAAGGTGGAAAATGGTCCGTTTTCAAATGTTTTATCTTTGAACGTCAGTTCACATTTGTAGGTAGATCATCAGTTTTAGAGCTAACATTAGCATGTTTAAAGTGATTTTCATGCTTCCAGGGGCCCGGGAAGTGGATTAAATACCATTTGGAGGCATTTAATGTTCAAGCAAAAACAGGTGATTTTTGACAAAAGAGATAACACCCCCCCATTACGTCATGCTTCAGAAAGGTGAAAAATGGTCCGTTTTCAAATGTTTTATTTTTGAATGTCAGTTCACTTTTGCAGGTAGAGAATCAGTTTTAGAGCTAAAATTAGCATGTTTAAAGGGATTTTCATGCTTCCAGGGGCCCGGGAAGTGAATTAAATACCATTTGGAGGCATTTAATGTTCAAGCAAAAACAGGTGATTTTTGACAAAAGAGATAACACCCCCCCATTAGGTCATGCTTCAGAAAGGTGGAAAATTGTCCGTTTTCGAATGTTTTAATTTTGAACGTCAGTTCACTTTTGTAGGTAGATCATCAGTTTTAGAGCTAAAATGAGCATGTTTAAAGTGGTTTTCATGCTTCCAGGGGCCCTAAACACAAGATTTGTGGAATGGTTAAAAGTGCATAAAAATGGCCAATTTACTCAAACTGAGGTCTCAAAAAGTGTTTCTTCACCCTGGGAAGTGAAATAAATACCATTTGGAGGCATTTAATGTTCAAGCTAAAATGGCAGATTTTTGACAAAAGAGATAACACCCCCCATTACGTCTTGCTTCAGAAAGGTGGAAAATGGTCCGTTTTCAAATGTTTTATTTTGAACGTCAGTTTACTTTTGTAGGTAGATCATCAGTTTTAGAGCTACAATTAGCATGTTTAAAGTGATTTTCATGCTTCCAGGGGCCCGGGAAGTGAATTAAATACCATTTGGAGGCATTTAATGTTCAAGCAAAAACAGGTGATTTTTGACAAAAGAGATAACACCCCCCCATTACGTCATGCTTCAGAAAGGTGAAAAATGGTCCGTTTTCAAATGTTTTATTTTTGAATGTCAGTTCACTTTTGCAGGTAGAGAATCAGTTTTAGAGCTAAAATTAGCATGTTTAAAGGGATTTTCATGCTTCCAGGGGCCCGGGAAGTGAATTAAATACCATTTGGAGGCATTTAATGTTCAAGCAAAAACAGGTGATTTTTGACAAAAGAGATAACACCCCCCCATTACGTCATGCTTCAGAAAGGTGGAAAATTGTCCGTTTTCGAATGTTTTAATTTTGAACGTCAGTTCACTTTTGTAGGTAGATCATCAGTTTTAGAGCTAAAATGAGCATGTTTAAAGTGGTTTTCATGCTTCCAGGGGCCCTAAACACAAGATTTGTGGAATGGTTAAAAGTGCATAAAAATGGCCAATTTACTCAAACTGAGGTCTCAAAAAGTGTTTCTTCACCCTGGGAAGTGAAATAAATACCATTTGGAGGCATTTAATGTTCAAGCTAAAATGGCAGATTTTTGACAAAAGAGATAACACCCCCCATTACGTCTTGCTTCAGAAAGGTGGAAAATGGTCCGTTTTCAAATGTTTTATTTTGAACGTCAGTTCACTTTTGTAGGTAGATCATCAGTTTTAGAGGTACAATTAGCATGTTTAAAGTGATTTTCATGCTTCCAGGGGCCCGGGAAGTGAATTAAATACCATTTGGAGGCATTTAATGTTCAAGCAAAAACAGGTGATTTTTGACAAAAGAGATAACACCCCCCCATTACGTCATGCTTCACAAAGGTGAGAAATGGTCAGTTTTCAAATGTTTTATTTTTGAACGTCAGTTCACATTTGTAGGTAGATCATCCGTTTTAGAGCTAAAATTACAATGTTTAACCTTTTCAGCGCGACCGCGTTTCCCCCTCCGGTGCTGGGCCCTAATAGAAACGGGCGTGGTCATGACGGAACGGTTCCGTCATGAGTACAGCTCAACCGTAGCTCATGACGGAACCGTTCCGTCATGAGCATGGAAGGGGTTAAAGTGATTTTCATGCTTCCAGGGGCCCGGGAAGTGAATTAAATACCATTTGGAGGCATTTAATGTTCAAGCAAAAACAGGGGATTTTTGACAAAAGAGATAACACCCCCCCATTACGTCATGCTTCAGAAAGGTGAAAAATGGTCCGTTTTCAAATGTTTTATTTTTGAACGACAGTTCACTTTTGTAGGTAGATCATCAGTTTTAGAGCTAAAATTAGCATGTTTAAAGTGGTTTTCATGCTTCCAGGGGCCCTAAGCACAAGATTTGTGGAATTGTTAAAAGTGCATGAAAATGGCCAATTTACTCACTCTGAGGTCTCAAAAAGTGTTTCTTCACCCTGGGAAGTGAATTAAATACCATTTGGAGGCATTTACTGTTCAAGCAAAAATGGCAGATTTTTGACAAAAGAGATAACACCCCCCCATTACGTCATGCTTCAGAAAGGTGAAAAATGGTCCGTTTTCAAATGTTTTATTTTTGAACGTCAGTTCACATTTGTAGGTAGATCATCAGTTTTAGAGCTAACATTAGCATGTTTAAAGTGATTTTCATGCTTCCAGGGGCCCGGGAAGTGAATTAAATACCATTTGGAGGCATTTAATGTTCAAGCAAAAACAGGGGATTTTTGACAAAAGAGATAACACCCCCCCATTACGTCATGCTTCAGAAAGGTGAAAAATGGTCCGTTTTCAAATGTTTTATTTTTGAACGTCAGTTCACATTTGTAGGTAGATCATCAGTTTTAGAGCTAAAATTAGCATGTTTAAAGTGATTTTCATGCTTCCAGGAGCCCGGGAAGTGAATTAAATACCATTTGGAGGCATTTAATGTTCAAGCAAAAACAGGTGATTTTTGACAAAAGAGATAACACCCCCCCATTACGTCATGCTTCAGAAAGGTGGAAAATCGTCCATTTTCGAATGTTTTAATTTTGAACGTCAGTTCACATTTGTAGGTAGATCATCAGTTTTAGAGCTAAAATTAGCATGTTTAAAGTGATTTTCATGCTTCCAGGGCCCCGGGAAGTGAATTAAATACCATTTGGAGGCATTTATTGTTCAAGCAAAAACAGGTGATTTTTGACAAAAGAGATAACACCCCCCATTACGTCATTCTTCAGAAAGGTGGAATATGGTCCGTTTTCAAATGTTTTATTTTTGAACATCAGTTCACTTTTGTAGGTAGATCATCAGTTTTAGAGCTAAAATTAGCATGTTTAAAGTGATTTTCATGCTTCCAGGGGCCCGGGAAGTGAATTAAATACCATTTGGAGGCATTTAATGTTCAAGCAAAAACAGGTGATTTTTGACAAAAGAGATAACACCCCCCCATTACGTCATGCTTCAGAAAGGTGAAAAATGGTCCGTTTTCAAATGTTTTATTTTTGAACGTCAGTTCACATTTGTAGGTAGATCATCAGTTTTAGAGCTAACATTAGCATGTTTAAAGTGATTTTCATGCTTCCAGGGGCCCGGGAAGTGAATTAAATATCATTTGGAGGCATTTAATGTTCAAGCAAAAACAGGTGATTTTTGACAAAAGAGGTAACACCCCCCCATTACGTCATGCTTCAGAAAGGTGAAAAATGGTCCGTTTTCAAATGTTTTATTTTTGAACGTCAGTTCACATTTGTAGGTAGATCATCAGTTTTAGAGCTAAACTGAGCATGTTTAAAGTGATGTTCATGCTTCCAGGGGCCCGGGAAGTGAATTAAATACCATTTGGAGGCATTTAATGTTCAAGCAAAAACAGGGGATTTTTGACAAAAGAGATAACACCCTCCCATTACGTCATGCTTCAGAAAGGTGGAAAATGGTCCGTTTTCAAATGTTTCATTTTTGAACGTCAGTTCACTTTTGTAGGTAGATCATCAGCTTTACAGCTAAAATTAGCATGTTTAAAGTGGTTTTCATGCTTCCAGGGGCCCTAAACACAAGATTTGTGGAATTGGTAAAAGTGCATGAAAATGGCCAATTTACTCACTCTGAGGTCTCAAAAAGTGTTTCTTCACCCTGGAAAGTGAATTAAATACCATTTGGAGGCATTTAATGTTCAAGCAAAAATGGCAGATTTTTGACAAAAGAGATAACATCCCCCCATTACGTCATGCTTCAGAAAGGTGAAAAATGGTCCGTTTTCAAATGTTTTATTTTTGAACGTCAGTTCACATTTGTAGGTAGATCATCAGTTTTAGAGCTAAAATTAGCATGTTTAAAGTGATTTTCATGCTTCCAGGGGCCCGGGAAGTGAATTAAATACCATTTGGAGGCATTTAATGTTCAAGCAAAAACAGGTGATTTTTGACAAAATAGATAACACCCCCCATTACGTCATGCTTCAGAAAGGTGAAAAATGGTCAGTTTTCAAATGTTTTATTTTTGAACGTCAGTTCACATTTGTAGGTAGATCATCAGTTTTAGAGCTAAAATTAGCATGTTTAAAGTGATTTTCATGCTTCCAGGGGCCCGGGAAGTGAATAAAATACCGTTTGGAGGCATTTAATGTTGAAGCAAAAACATGTGATTTTTCACAAAAGAGATAACACCCCCCCATTACGTCATGCTTCAGAAAGGTGAAAAATGGTCCGTTTTCAAATGTTTTATTTTTGAACGTCAGTTCACTTTTGTAGGTAGATCATCAGTTTTAGAGCTAAAATTAGCATGTTTAAAGTGATTTTCATGCTTCCAGGGGCCCGGGAAGTGAATTAAATACCATTTGGAGGCATTTAATGTTCAAGCAAAAACAGGTGGTTTTTGACAAAAGAGATAACACCCACCCCATTACGTCATGCTTCAGAAAGGTGAAAAATGGTCAGTTTTCAAATGTTTTATTTTTTAACTTCAGTTCACATTTGTAGGTATATCATCAGTTTTAGAGCTAAAATTAGCATGTTTAAAGTGATTTTCATGCTTCCAGGGGCCCGGGAAGTGAATTAAATACCATTTGGAGGCATTTAATGTTCAAGCAAAAACAGGGGATTTTTGACAAAAGAGATAACACCCTCCCATTACGTCATGCTTCAGAAAGGTGGAAAATGGTCCGTTTTCAAATGTTTCATTTTTGAACGTCAGTTCACTTTTGTAGGTAGATCATCAGCTTTAGAGCTAAAATTAGCATGTTTAAAGTGGTTTTCATGCTTCCAGGGGCCCTAAACACAAGATTTGTGGAATTGTTAAAAGTGCATGAAAATGGCCAATTTACTCACTCTGAGGTCTCAAAAAGTGTTTCTTCACCCTGGGAAGTGAATTAAATACCATTTGGAGGCATTTAATGTTCAAGCAAAAATGGCAAATTTTTGACAAAAGAGATAACATCCCCCCATATCGTCATGCTTCATAAAGGTGAAAAATGGTCCGTTTTCAAATGTTTTATTTTTGAACGTCAGTTCACATTTGTAGGTAGATCATCAGTTTTAGAGCTAAAATTAGCATGTTTAAAGTGATTTTCATGCTTCCAGGGGCCCGGGAAGTGAATTAAATACCATTTGGAGGCATTTCATGTTCAAGCAAAATCAGGTGATTTTTGACAAAAGAGATAACACCCCCCATTACGTCATGCTTCAGAAAGGTGAAAAATGGTCAGTTTTCAAATGTTTTATTTTTGAACGTCAGTTCACATTTGTAGGTAGATCATCAGTTTTAGAGCTAAAATTAGCATGTTAAAAGTGATTTTCATGCTTCCAGGGGCTCGGGAAGTGAATTAAATACCGTTTGGAGGCATTTAATGTTCAAGCAAAAACAGGTGGTTTTTGACAAAAGAGATAACACCCCCCCCATTACGTCATGCTTCAGAAAGGTGAAAAATGGTCAGTTTTCAAATGTTTTATTTTTGAACTTCAGTTCACATTTGTAGGTATATCATCAGTTTTAGAGCTAAAATTAGCATGTTTAAAGTGAATTTCATGCTTCCAGGGGCCCGGGAAGTGAATTAAATACCATTTGGAGGCATTTAATGTTCAAGCAAAAACAGGTGATTTTTGACAAAAGAGATAACACCCCCCCATTACCTCTTGCTTCAGAAAGGTGAAAAATGGTCCGTTTTCAAATGTTTTATTTTTGAACGTGAGTTCACATTTGTAGGTAGATCATCAATTTTAGAGCTAAAATTAGCAGGTTTAAAGTGATTTTCATGCTTCCAGGGGCCCGGGAAGTGAATTAAATACCATTTGGAGGCATTTAATGTTCAAGCAAAAACAGGTCATTTTTGACAAAAGAGATAACACCCCCCATTACGTCATGCTTCAGCAAGGTGAAAAATGGTCCGTTTTCAAATGTTTTATTTTTGAACGTCAGTTCACATTTGTAGGTAGATCATCAGTTTTAGAGCTAAAATTAGCATGTTTAAAGTCATTTTCATGCTTCCAGGGGCCCGGGAAATGAATTAAATACCATTTGAAAGCATTTAATGTTCAAGCAAAAACAGGTGATTTTTGACAAAAGAGATAACACCCCCCCCATTACGTCATGCTTCAGAAAGGTGAAAAATAGTCCGTTTTCAAATGTTTTATTTTTGAACGTCAGTTACCTTTTGTAGGTAGATCATCAGTTTTAGAGCTAAAATCAGCATGTTTAAAGTGATTTTCATGCTTCCAGGGGCCCGGGAAGTGAATTAAATACCATTCGGAGGCATTTAATGTTCAAGCAAAAACAGGTGATTTTTGACAAAAAAGATAACACCCCCCCATTACGTCATGCTTCAGAAAGGTGAAAAATGGTCATATTTCAAATGTTTTATTTTTGAACTTCAGTTCACATTTGTAGGTATATCATCAGTTTTAGAGCTAAAATTAGCATGTTTAAAGTGATTTTCATGCTTCCAGGGGCCCGGGAAGTGAATTAAATACCATTTGGAGGCATTTAATGTTCAAGCAAAAACAGGGGATTTTTGACAAAAGAGATAACACCCTCCCATTACATCATGCTTCAGAAAGGTGGAAAATGGTCCGTTTTCAAATGTTTTATTTTTGAACGTCAGTTCACTTTTGTAGGTAGATCATCAGCTTTAGAGCTAAAATTAGCATGTTTAAAGTGGTTTTCATGCTTCCAGGGGCCCTAAACACAAGATTTGTGGAATTGTTAAAAGTGCATGAAAATGGCCAATTTACTCACTCTGAGGTCTCAAAAAGTGTTTCTTCACCCTGGGAAGTGAATTAAATACCATTTGGAGGCATTTAATGTTCAAGCAAAAATGGCAGATTTTTGACAAAAGAGATAACATCCCCCCATTACGTTATGCTTCAGAAAGGTGAAAAATGGTCCGTTTTCAAATGTTTTATTTTTGAACGTCAGTTCACATTTGTAGGTAGATCATCCGTTTTAGAGCTAAAATTAGCATGTTTAAAGTGATTTTCATGCTTCTAGGGGCCCGGGAAGTGAATTAAATACCATTTGGATGCATTTAATGTTCAAGCAAAAACAGGTGATTTTTGACAAAAGAGATAACACCCCCCATTACGTCATGCTTCAGAAAGGTGAAAAATGGTCCGTTTTCAAATGTTTTATTTTTGAACGTCAATTCACATTTGTAGGTAGATCATCAGTTTTAGAGCTAAAATTAGCATGTTTAAAGTGATTTTCATGCTTCCAGGGGCCCGGGAAGTGAATTAAATACCATTTGGAGGCATTTAATGTTCAAGCAAAAACAGGTGGTTTTTGACAAAAGAGATAACACCCCCCATTGCGTCATGCTTCAGAAAGGTGAAAAATGATCCGTTTTCAAATGTTTTATTTTTGAACGTCAGTTCACATTTGTAGGTAGATCATCAGTTTTAGAGCTAAAATTAGCATGTTTAAAGTGATTTTCATGCTTCCAGGGGCCCGGGAAGTGAATTAAATACCATTTGGAGGCATTTAATGTTCAAGCAAAAACAGGTGGTTTTTGACAAAAGAGATAACACCCCCCATTACGTCATGCTTCAGAAAGGTGAAAAATGGTCAGTTTTCAAATGTTTTATTTTTGAACTTCAGTTCACATTTGTAGGTATATCATCAGTTTTAGAGCTAAAATTAGCATGTTTAAAGTGATTTTCATGCTTCCAGGGGCCCGGGAAGTGAATTTAATACCATTTGGAGGCATTTATTGTTCAAGCAAAAACAGGTGATTTTTGACAAAAGAGATAACACCCCCCATTACGTCATGCTTGAGAAAGGTGGAAAATGGTCCGTTTTCAAATGTTTTATTTTTTAACGTCAGTTCACTTTTGTAGGTAGATCATCAGCTTTAGAGCTAAAATTAGCATGTTTAAAGTGGTTTTCATGCTTCCAGGGGCCCTGAACGCAAGATTTGTGGAATTGTTAAAAGTACATGAAAATTGCCAATTTACTCACTCTGAGGTCTCAAAAAGTGTTTCTTCACCCTGGGAAGTGAATTAAATACCATTTGGAGACATTTAGTGTTCAAGCAAAAATGGCAGATTTTTGAAAAAAGAGATAACATCCCCCCATTACGTCATGCTTCAGAAAGGTGAAAAATGGTCCGTTTTCAAATGTTTTATTTTTGAACGTCAGTTCACATTTGTAGGTAGATCATCAGTTTTAGAGCTAAAATTAGCATGTTTAAAGTGATTTTCATGCTTCCAGGGGCCCGGGAAGTGAATTAAATACCATTTGGAGGCATTTAATGTTCAAGCAAAAACAGGTGATTTTTGACAAAAGAGATAACACCCCCCATTACGTCATGCTTCAGAAAGGTGAAAAATGGTCAGTTTTCAAATGTTTTATTTTTGAACGTCAGTTCACATTTGTAGGTAGATCATCAGTTTTAGAGCTAAAATTAGCATGTTTAAAGTGATTTTCATGCTTCCAGGGGCCCAGGAAGTGAATTAAATACCGTTTGGAGGCATTTAATGTTCAAGCAAAAACAGGTGATTTTTGACAAAAGAGATAACACCCCCCCATTACGTCATGCTTCAGAAAGGTGAAAAATGGTCCGTTTTCAAATGTTTTATTTTTGAACGTCAGTTCACTTTTGTAGGTAGATCATCAGTTTTAGAGCTAAAATTAGCATGTTTAAAGTGATTTTCATGCTTCCAGGGGCCCGGGAAGTGAATTAAATACCATTTGGAGGCATTTAATGTTCAAGCAAAAACAGGTGGTTTTTGACAAAAGAGATAACACCCCCCATTACGTCATGCTTCAGAAAGGTGAAAAATGGTCAGTTTTCAAATGTTTTATTTTTGAACTTCAGTTCACATTTGTAGGTATATCATCAGTTTTAGAGCTAAAATTAGCATGTTTAAAGTGATTTTCATGCTTCCAGGGGCCCGGGAAGTGAATTTAATACCATTTGGAGGCATTTATTGTTCAAGCAAAAACAGGTGATTTTTGACAAAAGAGATAACACCCCCCATTACGTCATGCTTGAGAAAGGTGGAAAATGGTCCGTTTTCAAATGTTTTATTTTTTAACGTCAGTTCACTTTTGTAGGTAGATCATCAGTTTTAGAGCAAAATTAGCATGTTTAAAGGGATTTTCATGCTTCCAGGTGCCCGGGAAGTGAATTAAATACCATTTGGAGGCATTTAATGTTCAAGCAAAAACAGGTGATTTCTGACAAAAGAGATAACACCCCCCCATTACGTCATGCTTCAGAAAGGTGAAAAATGGTCCGTTTTCAAATGTTTTATTTTTGAACGTCAGTTCACATTTGTAGGTAGATCATCCGTTTTAGAGCTAAAATTAGCATGTTTAACCTTTTCAGCGCGACCGCGTTTCCCCCTCCGGTGCTGGGCCCTAATAGAAACGGGCGTGGTCATGACAGAACAGTTCCGTCATGAGCACAGCTCAACCGTAGCTCATGACGGAACCGTTCCGTCATGAGCATGGAAGGGGTTAAAGTGATTTTCATGCTTCCAGGGGGCCGGGAAGTGAATTAAATACCATTTGGAGGCATTTAATGTTCAAGCAAAAACAGGGGATTTTTGACAAAAGAGATAACACCCCCCCATTACGTCATGCTTCAGAAAGGTGAAAAATGGTCCGTTTTCAAATGTTTTATTTTTGAACGTCAGTTCACATTTGTAGGTAGATCATCAGTTTTAGAGCTAACATTAGCATGTTTAAAGTGATTTTCATGTTTCCAGGGGCCCGGGAAGTGAATTAAATACCATTTGGAGGCATTTAATGTTCAAGCAAAAACAGGGGATTTTTGACAAAAGAGCTAACACCCCCCCATTACGTCATGCTTCAGAAAGGTGAAAAATGATCCGTTTTCAAATGTTTTATTTTTGAACGTCAGTTCACATTTGTAGGTAGATCATCAGTTTTAGAGCTAAAATTAGCATGTTTAAAGTGATTTTCATGCTTCCAGGGGCCCGGGAAGTGAATTAAATACCATTTGGAGGCATTTAATGTTCAAGCAAAAACAGGGGATTTTTGACAAAAGAGATAACACCCTCCCATTACGTCATGCTTCAGAAAGGTGGAAAATGGTCCGTTTTCAAATGTTTTATTTTTGAACGTCAGTTCACTTTTGTAGGTAGATCCTCAGTTTTAGAGCTAAAATTAGCATGTTTAAAGTGGTTTTCATGCTTCCAGGGGCCCTAAACACAAGATTTGTGGAATTGTTAAAAGTGCATGAAAATGGCCAATTTACTCACTCTGAGGTCTCAAAAAGTGTTTCTTCACCCTGGGAAGTGAATTAAATACCATTTGGAGGCATTTAATGTTCAAGCAAAAATGGCAGATTTTTGACAAAAGAGATAACACCCCCCATTACGTCATTCTTCAGAAAGGTGGAATATGGTCCGTTTTCAAATGTTTTATTTTTGAACGTCAGTTCACTTTTGTAGGTAGATAATCAGTTTTAGAGCTAAAATTAGCATGTTTAAAGTGATTTTCATGCTTCCAGGGGCCCGGGAAGTGAATTAAATACCATTTGGAGGCATTTAATGTTCAAGCAAAAACAGGTGATTTTTGACAAAAGAGATAACACCCCCCCATTACGTCATGCTTCAGAAAGGTGAAAAATGGTCCGTTTTCAAATGTTTTATTTTTAAACGTCAGTTCACATTTGTAGGTAGATCATCAGTTTTAGAGCTAACATTAGCATGTTTAAAGTGATTTTCATGCTTCCAGGGACCCGGGAAGTGAATTAAATTGCATTTGGAGGCATTTAATGTTCAAGCAAAAACAGGTGATTTTTGACAAAAGAGATAACACCCCCCCATTATGTCATGCTTCAGAAAGGTGAAAAATTGTCCGTTTTCAAATGTTTTATTTTTGAACGTCAGTTCACATTTGTAGGTAGATCATCCGTTTTAGAGCTAAAATTAGCATGTTTAACCTTTTCAGCGCGACCGCGTTTCCCCCTCCGGTGCTGGGCCCTAATAGAAACGGGCGTGGTCATGACGGAACAGTTCCGTCATGAGCACAGCTCAACCGTAGCTCATGACGGAACCGTTCCGTCATGAGCATGGAAGGGGTTAAAGTGATTTTCATGCTTCCAGGGGCCCTGGAAGTGAATTAAATACCATTTGGAGGCATTTAATGTTCAAGCAAAAACAGGGGATTTTTGACAAAAGAGATAACACCCCCCCATTACGTCATGCTTCAGAAAGGTGAAAAATGGTCCGTTTTCAAATGTTTTATTTTTGAACATCAGTTCACATTTGTAGGTAGATCATCAGTTTTAGAGCTAACATTAGCATGTTTAAAGTGATTTTCATGCTTCCAGGGGCCCGGGAAGTGAATTAAGTACCATTTGGAGGCATTTAATGTTCAAGCAAAAACAGGGGATTTTTGACAAAAGAGATAACACCCCCCCATTACGTCATGCTTCAGAAAGGTGAAAAATGATCCGTTTTCAAATGTTTTATTTTTGAACGTCAGTTCACATTTGTAGGTAGATCATCAGTTTTAGAGCTAAAATTAGCATGTTTAAAGTGATTTTCATGCTTCCGGGGGCCCGGGAAGTGAATTAAATACCATTTGGAGGCATTTAATGTTCAAGCAAAAAACAGGTGATTTTTGACAAAAGAGATAACACCCCGCATTACGTCATGCTTCAGAAAGGTGAAAAATGGTCAGTTTTCAAATGTTTTATTTTTGAACGTCAGTTCACATTTGTAGGTAGATCCTCAGTTTTAGAGCTAAAATTAGCATGTTTAAAGTGGTTTTCATGCTTCCAGGGGCCCTAAACACAAGATTTGTGGAATTGTTAAAAGTGCATGAAAATGGCCAATTTACTCACTCTGCGGTCTCAAAAAGTGTTTCTTCACCCTGGGAAGTGAATTAAATACCATTTGGAGGCATTTAATGTTCAAGCAAAAATGGCAGATTTTTGACAAAAGAGATAACACCCCCCATTACGTCATTCTTCAGAAAGGTGGAATATGGTCC
Organism: Lissotriton helveticus; assembly: GCF_964261635.1. Lineage (NCBI taxonomy): Eukaryota > Metazoa > Chordata > Amphibia > Caudata > Salamandridae > Lissotriton > Lissotriton helveticus. Next base: position 1,643,963,199 of record NC_136057.1, read on the forward strand.
GTTTTCAAATGTTTTATTTTTGAACGTCAGTTCACTTTTGTAGGTAGATCATCAGTTTTAGAGCTAAAATTAGCATGTTTAAAGTGATTTTCATGCTTCCAGGGGCCCGGGAAGTGAATTAAATACCATTTGGAGGCATTTAATGTTCAAGCAAAAACAGGTGATTTTTGACAAAAGAGATAACACCCCCCCATTACGTCATGCTTCAGAAAGGTGAAAAATGGTCCGTTTTCAAATGTTTTATTTTTAAACGTCAGTTCACATTGTAGGTAGATCATCAGTTTTAGAGCTAACATTAGCATGTTTGAAGTGATTTTCATGCTTCCAGGGACCCGGGAAGTGAATTAAATACCATTTGGAGGCATTTAATGTTCAAGCAAAAACAGGTGATTTTTGACAAAAGAGCTAACACCCCCCCATTACGTCATGCTTCAGAAAGGTGAAAAATGATCCGTTTTCAAATGTTTTATTTTTGAACGTCAGTTCACATTTGTAGGTAGATCATCAGTTTTAGAGCTAAAATTAGCATGTTTAAAGTGATTTTCATGCTTCCAGGGGCCCGGGAAGTGAATTAAATACCATTTGGAGGCATTTAATGTTCAAGCAAAAACAGGGGATTTTTGACAAAAGAGATAACACCCTCCCATTACGTCATGCTTCAGAAAGGTGGAAAATGGTCCGTTTTCAAATGTTTTATTTTTGAACGTCAGTTCACTTTTGTAGGTAGATCCTCAGTTTTAGAGCTAAAATTAGCATGTTTAAAGTGGTTTTCATGCTTCCAGGGGCCCTAAACACAAGATTTGTGGAATTGTTAAAAGTGCATGAAAATGGCCAATTTACTCACTCTGAGGTCTCAAAAAGTGTTTCTTCACCCTGGGAAGTGAATTAAATACCATTTGGAGGCATTTAATGTTCAAGCAAAAATGGCAGATTTTTGACAAAAGAGATAACACCCCCCATTACGTCATTCTTCAGAAAGGTGGAATATGGTCCGTTTTCAAATGTTTTATTTTTGAACGTCAGTTCACTTTTGTAGGTAGATAATCAGTTTTAGAGCTAAAATTAGCATGTTTAAAGTGATTTTCATGCTTCCAGGGGCCCGGGAAGTGAATTAAATACCATTTGGAGGCATTTAATGTTCAAGCAAAAACAGGTGATTTTTGACAAAAGAGATAACACCCCCCCATTACGTCATGCTTCAGAAAGGTGAAAAATGGTCCGTTTTCAAATGTTTTATTTTTAAACGTCAGTTCACATTTGTAGGTAGATCATCAGTTTTAGAGCTAACATTAGCATGTTTAAAGTGATTTTCATGCTTCCAGGGACCCGGGAAGTGAATTAAATTGCATTTGGAGGCATTTAATGTTCAAGCAAAAACAGGTGATTTTTGACAAAAGAGATAACACCCCCCCATTATGTCATGCTTCAGAAAGGTGAAAAATTGTCCGTTTTCAAATGTTTTATTTTTGAACGTCAGTTCACATTTGTAGGTAGATCATCCGTTTTAGAGCTAAAATTAGCATGTTTAACCTTTTCAGCGCGACCGCGTTTCCCCCTCCGGTGCTGGGCCCTAATAGAAACGGGCGTGGTCATGACGGAACAGTTCCGTCATGAGCACAGCTCAACCGTAGCTCATGACGGAACCGTTCCGTCATGAGCATGGAAGGGGTTAAAGTGATTTTCATGCTTCCAGGGGCCCTGGAAGTGAATTAAATACCATTTGGAGGCATTTAATGTTCAAGCAAAAACAGGGGATTTTTGACAAAAGAGATAACACCCCCCCATTACGTCATGCTTCAGAAAGGTGAAAAATGGTCCGTTTTCAAATGTTTTATTTTTGAACGTCAGTTCACATTTGTAGGTAGATCATCAGTTTTAGAGCTAACATTAGCATGTTTAAAGTGATTTTCATGCTTCCAGGGGCCCGGGAAGTGAATTAAGTACCATTTGGAGGCATTTAATGTTCAAGCAAAAACAGGGGATTTTTGACAAAAGAGATAACACCCCCCCATTACGTCATGCTTCAGAAAGGTGAAAAATGATCCGTTTTCAAATGTTTTATTTTTGAACGTCAGTTCACATTTGTAGGTAGATCATCAGTTTTAGAGCTAAAATTAGCATGTTTAAAGTGATTTTCATGCTTCCGGGGGCCCGGGAAGTGAATTAAATACCATTTGGAGGCATTTAATGTTCAAGCAAAAAACAGGTGATTTTTGACAAAAGAGATAACACCCCGCATTACGTCATGCTTCAGAAAGGTGAAAAATGGTCAGTTTTCAAATGTTTTATTTTTGAACGTCAGTTCACATTTGTAGGTAGATCCTCAGTTTTAGAGCTAAAATTAGCATGTTTAAAGTGGTTTTCATGCTTCCAGGGGCCCTAAACACAAGATTTGTGGAATTGTTAAAAGTGCATGAAAATGGCCAATTTACTCACTCTGCGGTCTCAAAAAGTGTTTCTTCACCCTGGGAAGTGAATTAAATACCATTTGGAGGCATTTAATGTTCAAGCAAAAATGGCAGATTTTTGACAAAAGAGATAACACCCCCCATTACGTCATTCTTCAGAAAGGTGGAATATGGTCCGTTTTCAAATGTTTTATTTTTGAACGTCAGTTCACTTTTGTAGGTAGATCATCAGTTTTAGAGCTAAAATTAGCATGTTTAAAGTGATTTTCATGCTTCCAGGGGCCCGGGAAGTGAATTAAATACCATTTGGAGGCATTTAATGTTCAAGCAAAAACAGGTGATTTTTGACAAAAGAGATAACACCCCCCCATTACGTCATGCTTCAGAAAGGTGAAAAATGGTCCGTTTTCAAATGTTTTATTTTTAAACGTCAGTTCACATTGTAGGTAGATCATCAGTTTTAGAGCTAACATTAGCATGTTTAAAGTGATTTTCATGCTTCCAGGGACCCGGGAAGTGAATTAAATACCATTTGGAGGCATTTAATGTTCAAGCAAAAACAGGTGATTTTTGACAAAAGAGATAACACCCCCCCATTATGTCATGCTTCAGAAAGGTGAAAAATTGTCCGTTTTCAAATGTTTTATTTTTGAACGTCAGTTCACATTTGTGGGTAGATCATCAGTTTTAGAGCTGTGATTTTCATGCTTCCAGGGGCCCGGGAATGGAATTAAATACCATTTGGAGGCATTTAATGTTCAAGCAAAAACAGGGGATTTTTGACAAAAGAGATAACACCCTCCCATTACGTCATGCTTCAGAAAGGTGGAAAATGGTCCGTTTTCAAATGTTTTATTTTTGAACGTCAGTTCACTTTTGTAGGTAGATCATCAGCTTTAGAGCTAAAATTAGCATGTTTAAAGTGGTTTTCATGCTTCCAGGGGCCCTAAACACAAGATTTGTGGAATTGTTAAAAGTGCATGAAAATGGCCAATTTACTCACTCTGAGGTCTCAAAAAGTGTTTCTTCACCCTGGGAAGTGAATTAAATACCATTTCGAGGCATTTAATTTTCAAGCAAAAATGGCAGATTTTTGACAAAAGAGATAACATCCTCCCATTACGTCATGCTTCAGAAAGGTGAAAAATGGTCCGTTTTCAAATGTTTTATTTTTAAACGTCAGTTCACATTTGTAGGTAGATCATCAGTTTTAGAGCTAAAATTAGCATGTTTAAAGTGATTTTCATGCTTCCAGGGGCCCGGGAAGTGAATTAAATACCATTTGGAGGCATTTAATGTTCAAGCAAAAAACAGGTGATTTTTGACAAAAGAGATAACACCCCGCATTACGTCATGCTTCAGAAAGGTGAAAAATGGTCAGTTTTCAAATGTTTTATTTTTGAACGTCAGTTCACATTTGTAGGTAGATTATCAGTTTTAGAGCTAAAATTAGCATGTTTAAAGTGATTTTCATGCTTCCAGGGGCCCGGGAAATGAATTAAATACCGTTTGGAGGCATTTAATGTTCAAGCAAAAACAGGTGATTTTTGACAAAAGAGATAACACCCCCCCATTACGTCATGCTTCAGAAAGGTGAAAAATGGTCCGTTTTCAAATGTTTTATTTTTGAACGTCAGTTCACTTTTGTAGGTAGATCATCAGTTTAAGAGCTAAAATTAGCATGTTTAAAGTGATTTTCATGCTTCCAGGGGCCCGGGAAGTGAATTAAATACCATTTGGAGGCATTTAATGTTCAAGCAAAAACAGGTGGTTTTTGACAAAAGAGATAACACCCCCCCCCATTACGTCATGCTTCAGAAAGGTGAAAAATGGTCAGTTTTCAAATGTTTTATTTTTGAACTTCAGTTCACATTTGTAGGTATATCATCAGTTTTAGAGCTAAAATTAACATGTTTAAAGTGATTTTCATGCTTCCAGGGGCCCGGGAAGTGAATTTAATACCATTTGGAGGCATTTATTGTTCAAGCAAAAACAGGTGATTTTTGACAAAAGATATAACACCCCCCATTACGTCATGCTTCAGAAAGGTGGAAAATGGTCCGTTTTCAAATGTTTTATTTTTGAACGTCAGTTCACTTTTGTAGGTAGATCATCAGTTTTAGAGCTAAAATTAGCATGTTTAAAGTGATTTTCATGCTTCCAGGGGCCCGGGAAGTGAATTAAATACCATTTGGAGGCATTTAATGTTCAAGCAAAAACAGGTGATTTCTTACAAAAGAGATAACACCCCCCCATTACGTCATGCTTCAGAAAGGTGAAAAATGGTCCGTTTTCAAATGTTTTATTTTTGAACGTCAGTTCACTTTTGTAGGTAGATCATCAGTTTTAGAGCTAAAATTAGCATGTTTAACCTTTTCAGCGCGACCGCGTTTCCCCCTCCGGTGCTGGGCCCTAATAGAAACGTGCGTGGTCATGACGGAACGGTTCCGTCATGAGCACAGCTCAACCGTAGCTCATGACGGAACCGTTCCGTCATGAGCATGGAAGGGGTTAAAGTGATTTTCATGCTTCCAGGGGCCCGGGAAGTGAATTAAATACCATTTGGAGGCATTTAATGTTCAAGCAAAAACAGGGGATTTTCGACAAAAGAGATAACATCCCCCCATTATGTCATGCTTCAGAAAGGTGAAAAATGGTCCGTTTTCAAATGTTTTATTTTTGAACGTCAGTTCACTTTTGTAGGTAGATCATCAGTTTTAGAGCTAAAATTAGCATGTTTAAAGTGGTTTTCATGCTTCCAGGGGCCCTAAACACAAGATTTGTGGAATTGTTAAAAGTGCATGAAAATGGCCAATTTACTCACTCTGAGGTCTCAAAAAGTGTTTCTTCACCCTCGGAAGTGAATTAAATACCATTTGGAGGCATTTAATGTTCAAGCAAAAATGGCAGATTTTTGACAAAAGAGATAACACCCCCCCCAATACGTCATGCTTCAGAAAGGTGAAAAATGGTCCGTTTTCAAATGTTTTATTTTTGAACGTCAGTTCACATTTGTAGGTAGATCATCAGTTTTAGAGCTAACATTAGCATGTTTAAAGTGATTTTCATGCTTCCAGGGGCCCGGGAAGTGAATTAAATACCATTTGGAGGCATTTAATGTTCAAGCAAAAACAGGGGATTTTTGACAAAAGAGATAACACCCCCCCATTACGTCATGCTTCAGAAAGGTGAAAAATGATCCGTTTTCAAATGTTTTATTTTTGAACGTCAGTTCACATTTGTAGGTAGATCATAAGTTTTAGAGCTAAAATTAGCATGTTTAAAGTGATTTTCATGCTTCCAGGGGCCCGGGAAGAGAATTAAATACCATTTGGAGGCATTTAATGTTCAAGCAAAAACAGGGGATTTTTGACAAAAGAGATAACACCCTCCGATTACGTCATGCTTTAGAAAGGTGGAAAATGGTCCGTTTTCAAATGTTTTATTTTTGAACGTCAGTTCACTTTTGTAGGTAGATCATCCGTTTTAGAGCTAAAATTAGCATGTTTACAGTGGTTTTCATGCTTCCAGGGGCCCTAAACACAAGATTTGTGGAATTGTTAAAAGTGCATGAAAATGGCCAATTTACTCACTCTGAGGTCTCAAAAAGTGTTTCTTCACCCTGGGAAGTGAATTAAATACCATTTGGAGGCATTTAATGTTCAAGCAAAAACGGCAGATTTTTGACAAAAGAGATAACACCCCCCCATTACGTCATGCTTCAGAAAGGTGAAAAATGGTCCGTTTTCAAATGTTTTATTTTTGAACGTCAGTTCACTTTTGCAGGTAGATCATCAGTTTTAGAGCTAAAATTAGCATGTTTAAGGGGGTTTTCATGCTCCCAGGGGCCCGGGAAGTGAATTAAATACCATTTGGAGGCATTTAATGTTCAAGCAAAAACAGGTGATTTTTGACAAAAGAGATAACACCCCCCCATTACGTCATGCTTCAGAAAGGTGAAAAATGATCCGTTTTCAAATGTTTTATTTTTGAACGTCAGTTCACATTTGTAGGTAGATCATAAGTTTTAGAGCTAAAATTAGCATGTTTAAAGTGATTTTCATGCTTCCAGGGGCCCGGGAAGAGAATTAAATACCATTTGGAGGCATTTAATGTTCAAGCAAAAACAGGGGATTTTTGACAAAAGAGATAACACCCTCCGATTACGTCATGCTTTAGAAAGGTGGAAAATGGTCCGTTTTCAAATGTTTTATTTTTGAACGTCAGTTCACTTTTGTAGGTAGATCATCAGTTTTAGAGCTAAAATTAGCATGTTTACAGTGGTTTTCATGCTTCCAGGGGCCCTAAACACAAGATTTGTGGAATTGTTAAAAGTGCATGAAAATGGCCAATTTACTCACTCTGAGGTCTCAAAAAGTGTTTCTTCACCCTGGGAAGTGAATTAAATACCATTTGGAGGCATTTAATGTTCAAGCAAAAACGGCAGATTTTTGACAAAAGAGATAACACCCCCCCATTACGTCATGCTTCAGAAAGGTGGAAAATGGTCCGTTTTCAAATGTTTTAAATTTGAACGTCAGTTCACTTTTGTAGGTAGATCATCAGTTTTAGAGCTAAAATTAGCATGTTTAAAGTGGTTTTCATGCTTCCAAGGGCCCTAAACACAAGATTTGTGGAATGGTTAAAAGTGCATGAAAATGTCCAATTTACTCACTCTGAGGTCTCAAAAAGTGTTTCTTCACCCTGGGAAGTAAATTAAATACCATTTGGAGGCATTTAATGTTCAAGCAAAAACAGGGGATTTTTGACAAAAGAGATAACACCCCCCCATTACGTCATGCTTCAGAAAGGTGGAAAATGGTCCGTTTTCAAATGTTTTATCTTTGAACGTCAGTTCACATTTGTAGGTAGATCATCAGTTTTAGAGCTAACATTAGCATGTTTAAAGTGATTTTCATGCTTCCAGGGGCCCGGGAAGTGGATTAAATACCATTTGGAGGCATTTAATGTTCGAGCAAAAACAGGTGATTTTTGACAAAAGAGATAACACCCCCCCCATTACGTCATGCTTCAGAAAGGTGAAAAATGGTCCGTTTTCAAATGTTTTATTTTTGAATGTCAGTTCACTTTTGCAGGTAGATAATCAGTTTTAGAGCTAAAATTAGCATGTTTAAAGGGATTTTCATGCTTCCAGGGGCCCGGGAAGTGAATTAAATACCATTTGGAGGCATTTAATGTTCAAGCAAAAACAGGTGATTTTTGACAAAAGAGATAACACCCCCCCATTACGTCATGCTTCAGAAAGGTGGAAAATTGTCCGTTTTCGAATGTTTTAATTTTGAACGTCAGTTCACTTTTGTAGGTAGATCATCAGTTTTAGAGCTAAAATTAGCATGTTTAAAGTGGTTTTCATGCTTCCAGGGGCCCTAAACACAAGATTTGTGGAATGGTTAAAAGTGCATGAAAATGGCCAATTTACTCACTCTGAGGTCTCAAAAAGTGTTTCTTCACCCTGGGAAGTGAATTAAATACCATTTGGAGGCATTTAATGTTCAAGCTAAAATGGCAGATTTTTGACAAAAGAGATAACACCCCCCATTACGTCATGCTTCAGAAAGGTGGAAAATGGTCCGTTTTCAAATGTTTTATTTTTGAACGTCAGTTCACTTTTGTAGGTAGATCATCAGTTTTAAAGCTAAAATTAGCATGTTTAAAGTGATTTTCATGCTTCCAGGGGCCCTAAACACAAGATTTGTGGAATGGTTAAAAGTGCATGAAAATGGCCAATTTACTCACTCTGAGGTCTCAAAAAGTGTTTCTTCACCCTGGGAAGTGAATTAAATACCATTTGGAGGCATTTAATGTTCAAGCAAAAACAGGTGATTTTTGACAAAAGAGATAACACCCCCCCCCATTACGTCATGCATCAGAAAGGTGAAAAATGGTCAGTTTTCAAATGTTTTATTTTTTAACTTCAGTTCACATTTGTAGGTATATCATCAGTTTTAGAGCTAAAATTAGCATGTTTAAAGTGATTTTCATGCTTCCAGGGGCCCGGGAAGTGAATGAAATATCATTTGGAGGCATTTAATGTTCAAGCAAAAACAGGTGATTTTTGACAAAAGAGATAACACCCCCCCATTACGTCATGCTTCAGAAAGGTGGAAAATGGTCCGTTTTCAAATGTTTTATTTTTGAACGTCAGTTCACTTTTGCAGGTAGATCATCAGCTTTAGAGCTAAAATTAGCATGTTTAAAGTGGTTTTCATGCTTCCAGGGGCCCGGGAAGTGAATTAAATACCATTTGGAGGCATTTAATGTTCAAGCAAAAACAGGTGATTTCTGACAAAAGAGATAACACCCCCCCCATTACGTCATGTTTCAGAAAGGTGAAAAATGGTCAGTTTTCAAATGTTTTATTTTTGAACGTCAGTTCACATTTGTAGGTAGATCATCCGTTTTAGTGCTAAAATTAGCATGTTTAACCTTTTCAGCACGACCGCGTTTCCCCCTCCGGTGCTAGGCCCTAATAGAAATGGGCGTGGTCATGACCGAACGGTTCCGTCATGAGCAGAGCTCAACCGTAGCTCATGACGGAACCGTTCCGTCATGAGCATGGAAGGGGTTAAAGTGATTTTCATGCTTCCAGGGGCCCGGGAAGTGAATTAAATACCATTTGGAGGCATTTAATGTTCAAGCAAAAACAGGGGATTTTTGACAAAAGAGATAACACCCCCCCATTACGTCATGCTTCAGAAAGGTGAAAAATGGTCCGTTTTCAAATGTTTTATTTTTGAACGTCAGTTCCCATTTGTAGGTAGATCATCAGTTTTAGAGCTAAAATTAGCATGTTTAAAGTGGTTTTCATGCTTCCAGGGGCCCTAAGCACAAGATTTGTGGAATTGTTAAAAGTGCATGAAAATGGCCAATTTACTCACTCTGAGGTCTCAAAAAGTGTTTCTTCACCCTGGGAAGTGAATTAAATACCATTTGGAGGCATTTAATGTTCAAGCAAAAATGGCAGATTTTTGACAAAAGAGATAACACCCCCCCATTACGTCATGCTTCAGAAAGGTGAAAAATGGTCCGTTTTCAAATGTTTTATTTTTGAACGTCAGTTCACATTTGTAGGTAGATCATCAGTTTTAGAGCTAACATTAGCATGTTTAAAGTGATTTTCATGCTTCCAGGGGCCCGGGAAGTGAATTAAATACCATTTGGAGGCATTTAATGTTCAAGCAAAAACAGGGGATTTTTGACAAAAGAGATAACACCCCCCCATTACGTCATGCTTCAGAAAGGTGAAAAATGGTCCGTTTTCAACGGTTTTATTTTTGAACGTCAGTTCCCATTTGTAGGTAGATCATCAGTTTTAGAGCTAAAATTAGCATGTTTAAAGTGGTTTTCATGCTTCCAGGGGCCCTAAACACAAGATTTGTGGAATTGTTAAAAGTGCATGAAAATGGCCAATTTACTCACTCTGAGGTCTCAAAAAGTGTTTCTTCACCCTGGGAAGTGAATTAAATACCATTTGGAGGCATTTAATGTTCAAGCAAAAATGGCAGATTTTTGACAAAAGAGATAACACCCCCCCATTATGTCAAGCTTCAGAAAGGTGAAAAATGGTCCGTTTTCAAATGTTTTATTTTTGAACGTCAGTTCACTTTTGCAGGTAGATCATCAGTTTTAGAGCTAAAATTAGCATGTTTAAGGGGGTTTTCATGCTCCCAGGGGCCCGGGAAGTGAATTAAATACCATTTGGAGGCATTTAATGTTCAAGCAAAAACAGGTGATTTTTGACAAAAGAGATAACACCCCCCATTACGTCATGCTTCAGAAAGGTCGAAAATGGTCCGTTTTCAAATGTTTTAATTTTGAACGTCAGTTCACTTTTGTAGGTAGATCATCAGTTTTAGAGCTAAAATTAGCATGTTTAAAGTGGTTTTCATGCTTCCAAGGGCCCTAAACACAAGATTTGTGGAATGGTTAAAAGTGCATGAAAATGTCTGTAGGAAGGTGACTACCTGACTATGGTTACCCCAGATTTTTTTGCCTTGTGTTTAGCTGGTTTTTGACTTAGTTGACCTGGTTCCCTGCTAATCAGGGCCCCAGGCCATCTGCTCTCTCTGTAAAATGGATTCCATGTACCCTAGGTACATACCACAATTGGAAATGGACTCCTTGTCAGCCCCTGTATAATGCACTATAGGTGCCCAGGGCATAGGGGCCACCAAGGCCTACCAGGGGCTGCAGCATATCTTTTGCCACCCCTGGCTGGTTCTTAAATTGACACAACTGGCTGATCACTCAGCTGGGGTAAGGTGGTGTAATCACCCCTTACTTAGATATAGTATACCTATATTTAAACCTATATCTGGACACATATAAACCTGTGAGCCACTCCTATGGAAGGCCTCATCAATCCTGGAGGCAGAGTGAGTGGTTTAATGTGAGATGGAGCTCTAGCATGAGCTGAGCCTGTCTGCAGCTGTCGGGAACAACTCCCTAAGCTGTTTCAGGATAATTCCATACCATATACTCTTAAGTGCATTATAATCCTCGCGGTTATATAGCAACTTTGGTTTGGCTTTATCAAAACATGTCGTGTAAGGTGTCATACGATTTGGAATACTATCCCCTCGCCAGTTCTGGCGACGGGGATAGCATTCCACCCCTCTAGAGGGGTAAGACATGTTACTTTACTTAAATGCGGTTAATTTCTAAAAGGACCTTGGATCCACAAAATGGATGCCTCTGCCACAGACACGAGTCTGACTCCCAGAAGCTGACCGAAACTCAGCCAAATGGGGCCTGGACAAAGGGTTTCCTGTCGCAGGGAGGTGTTACACCCCCTCAGACAGGAGATAGTGGATTGTAGCGGGGATGTTTGAAAGAAACCAGACACTGCCTGGGGAGCACAAGGCTGCCCCTTGCATAATCCGGCCAAACCGGTTCTGGGGCACTCCAGCCCTCGTGCCAGGGTGGCCTGGATCAAAGGAAAGGGGTGTATCCACCCCCTTCCTGGGTCCCACCCATAGGAGGGGACCTAGCAGGTAATCCAGCCCCCCAGATTCAAATAAGAGTGGGAGCAGTGCCAAGACACTTCAGATTATCCTGAAGAAACATAAGAAACGAAACTCTGGACCCTTCGACATCCTACTCGACGTAGAAGCCCGAAGAATCTCCCTTGTGGTCAAGGAGTGACCACCCTGTGCAAACAGGCACCATCCAGCCATCGACGTCTGCTTTGTCGCAGTTCCCGCCGGAACTCGAGCAACAGAGATCGACAAGATCAAGCTTGCCTGCCTTCCAACAGCCCGATCCACAGTCCCTGCCGAGCTGAGACCCATGGAGGTGACCAGAAGCGTGGGGCACGCCATCTTGGAAAGACCACGAGACGCTGACCGTGCAGCCCACGAGTGATCCTCGAAGCTGTACACCGGGGTTTGAGAAGCCCCAACCCTGAGCCACATTTGCATGAAGTTCAGCCCTCCACACTCGACGAGTGCTGCGTGGGGCCCTTCTGCTTCTTTTGGCTCAACGCGTTGGCCCGGTCACTTGCCAGCCAGCTTGTGGCCCCTGTGCCGACGAAACTTGAAATTCGACCTGCGATTCTGGTTGTTCCAGATTTGCACCAGCTCCCCTGAAAAGGAGCCCCCACTCTGACCCTCCTGGTTTGAGTGAGAAGCAATCTCCCGGTTCTGCGTGGATTGCTTTTGCCAAGGGTTGTTTGCTCCAATCTTGAAGCCGACAGCGCCGACGGCGAGAGCCTGCGTGGGACAGATTGTGACCTGCTCCTGGACATCGTAGATGCCCCAGAGCCTACGTGACAGCGGAGAGAAGCTCCTCAACGACCACCTGATTGTGCCCGGCATTGCCTGGTTCCGTCCTGGTTCCACCCTGGTCACTGCTGAGTGACCGAGACTCTGTCCCCTATGCTTTCAGGTACTTTTCGACTTGAGTCCACCCTTGGACTCCACCGGACACTTCTCTTTCACCCCGCCTGCAGTCCTTTCAGCTTCAAGCACCAAGAGCCTGCGTGACGAAACCCGACTCAACTTCGACCCTGTGCACCCGCTTCCTGTGGGTGAGGTAACTTTGCTCCGCCAGTGTTCCCACACTGGTACACATCTCTAGGGTCTGTGTCTTAAGTTTTGTTCCTCTAGGTTCAGCGGAAGTGTCCCTAAACTTTAACTTTACAACTTTTACGCACCATTGGTTAACATTGGTGCATGCGTGCGCTTTCCGCACTGCACCCGAATCCCGTGGGCCTTTCCCGACTTCAGCATTGCTTGTCCCGACTGCTCCCAGCGATTCCCTAGGCCCTAGGCCTAACCACTGCTCGATTGGTATCTCTTATACCACTTGTTTAGTATATGGTCTGAGTGGCCCCTCGCCCTCATCCATATTTGTGCAACTTTGTATGTTATACTGTGCTTTTGATTTAACGCTTGTGCCCCTTTATTCATAAAGAGTACTGGGGATTGTTTTTAGTAATAAACACATATATTTTTATTATATATACTTGTGTGGTGTCCTTTCATTTGATATTACAGGATTGTATGTGGTAAAACAGCTTGCTTAACACGACCTCTTAAGTTAAGCCTTTAGGCTGCTTAGTCCATGCTACCCCTAGGATAGCTTGTCTAATAAGGTTGACTTACAACCAGACACCATAAGGGATTGTTTGGTCCGATAACAGGTGGTTCCAGAATTGGAAACATCACCTATCAGGCCAACTTCTCACATTGGTGGCAGCGGTGGGATTTGAGCTTGCTGTTGTTTTACCATTGCAATCTTTTATCAAATTGAAAGATCACATCAAGTACCTCTAGGTACATATAAATCAAAAGCTTAGCATACTTAAGTTCTACTGAACTTAGTAGTTGTAGATTAAAGGGATTAGCACACCCTGACTACAACTCACTAGCAAGGTACAGTAGGGAAACACTTAGTGTAGGTAGGTGCATCACTTACACCACACTAGAGTCATGTCTGACACAGGAAAAGCCTCAGGGTCTGCTCCTGTGACAGTTGACCTTTCCCAGGCAACTTCCAGCTATGTAAAAATTAACCCGAAAGGACTTGATTGCCTTGTGCATCTCAAGAGGGTTAAAAAGGGGCAGAAGTCCCACCTGTCCTATCCTGATAGCCATTCTAGAACAGGATGACTTAGAGAAGGCAAATGAAGTTCCCTTAGAGTCAGGAGATGGAGTGAACCCCCCTGTAACTGATACCCCTCCAGAAGAAGAAGAAGAGGAGGAAGAGGAGGAGGAGGAGGACTCAGATGTAGAGGACCCAGAAAAACAGGATCAGAGGGGTAGCCAGGTCCTAGTTGCCAGGCTTAACCAAGCCAACTTAGACCTACTGGGGAATGGAGAGGGCCAGCACCTCCCCAGATCCCACCATGTCATTCTCCCAGAGAGGTATGACTGCCTCTCAGAAGATAGAGCATAGGGCCAGAATGAGGGCTGTCAAACTCCAAATAGAGAGGGAGGAGGTAGCCTTGGCTCAAGCTAGACTTGCCTTGGCAAGAGAGCACAAATTGTGTGGCTTAGATGCCACTGGTGGCAGCAATATTCCTAAAGAGAAACCCAGGTCCTATGATAGTAGAAACCTGACAAAGATTGTGCCCCCCTACAAGGAAGGGGATGACATCCACAAATGGATAACTGCTCTTGAGAGAGCCTGCATGGTACAGCAGGTTCCTGAGGAACAGTGGGCAGCAATCTTATGGTACTCCTTTTCAGAGAAAGGGAGAGATAAGCTCCTCACTGTTAGACATGAGGATGCAAACAATTACAAAGTCCTGAAGAGTGTTCTGATAGATGGGTTTGGCTTAACCACTGAACAGTACAGGTTGAAGTTCAGAGACACCCAGAAGGCACAGACTCAGGACTGGACTGATTTTGTTGATTGTGCAACTAAGGCTCTGGAGGGTTGGCTACATGGCAGCAAAGTACATGACTTTACAGGATTGTATAATTTGATTATGAGGGAGCAGATCCTAAGTAATTGTCAGAACCAGCTCTTACACCAGCACCTGGTGGACTCTGATCTGACCTCTCCCCAAGAATTGGGAAAGAAGGCAGACAAGTGGGTCAGAACCAGGATTAGGCCTAAGAATCAGGACAGTAACCAGAAGAAGGAGTCTACCAAGCCTCAAGATAAGGGTGGGGATAAAAATAAAGAAAAGACTTCCCCAGGGCCCCAAAGCTCCAAGAATGGGGGTGGGTCCCAAGACACTTCTTCAACAGAGAAAAAGCCCCATTGCCATGTCTGTAAGCAGGTTGGGCATTACAAAACAGACAACTGTTGTCCCAAGAATGGCAATAAAGAGAATATACCTCCAAAGCCAGCTCCAACACCTCCTGTTACTGTCAGCAGTAATCCCCCAGGAAGTGGGAGCACATCCAGGAATCTGGGTGGGTTTACTTTTGGAGCCCAGGAGGACCCTGGCCTATCCAGGTCCCCATCCCCAAATAATCTTGTTTATGAGACTGGCCTGGGGTTTGCCAACTTCTCTGATTGCCCAAATACTTTGAGCAAATATAGACAAGAACCCATCATCAATGGTTTGAGAGTTGAAGCTTTTAGAGACACAGGGGCTAGCATCACCATGGTGGCTGATGGCATAGTCCCCTCTAAGCAACTTTTACCTGGTGCCACATACCAGGTAATAAACATTGATGGCATCCAAACAAATCATCCCATGGCAGTAGTAAGTCTCAGCTGGGGAGGTGTCACTGGCCCAAAGAGAGTGGCAGTGTCATCAAACTTGCCTGTGGACTGTCTACTGGGTAATGATTTAGAAATCTCAGCCTGGGCTGAGGTTGAACAGGAAACCCATTCTAGAATGGTGAATTCCAATGGAAAGGTTAGTGGGGCTGTAATGGCTACAGCCCCAATTCAAGATGTCCTTCCTAAAAAGGTTGGTAGGGCTGAGAAACTCTCTGCCCCATCTTTAGCAAAAGCTCTTCCTGAACAGAATAGCAAAGCTGTTATGATAACAGCAGAAACCCAAACTGAGTCTCCTCCTGAAAAGGTTGGTGGGGCTGTGATGGCCACAGCCCAAACTCAAACTGATATGTGTGTTGTGAAACCTGAAATGATGGATAACTCCACACAAACTGAGAGCATGGAGGAGGAAGAGAAATCTCCCCCTCACCAGACTTTAGGACAGGATCAGCCTCCTCAGGGAACTGATCTTACCCCTGATGAAGGAACTGCCCCAGAGGTGGTTGGGCCTAGCCTGACAGAACCTCTGATGTCAGTGGACCCTTCTCAGGTGGGACCCAGTCTGGAGCAGGTAACCTGCCCCTCTCTCCCTTGCCTTAGCCAGCCCAGGGCTGCAGAGGACAAGAAGGACAGTGAGACCCAGAGGGCCCCCTGTCAAATAAAGCACCCCCATCAACAGATTAGGGGCACCAAAACTAGTAGCCCTAGTGAGGTGAAAACTTTAAAAACTCCTGAGGGAGCCCCCTTAAAAACAGTTAGGGACCTCCCACAGATGGATTCTGTTGGGCACAGCCAAACCTGGGACCCAAAGGGCCCAAACCTGAACTGTCCCTCCAGCAAGCCAAACAGAGGGACCCAGCCTCCAGCTTTAGGTAGCCAGATGTTGACCCTGAGAGCACAGTGCAACTCAGTTAAAGAAAGAAAGGCACACATGGTGGAAGATAATTGGAGGAAGCTGAGCCCTAAATTAGTGGAGCCTCACTTCAATACTCCATATCCAAACCAGCCTTTGACTTTGCATAAACACACCCAAGGTAGTGATTCCCTATGGTGGAGACCCTCTAATACCCCAAGGGTGAGGGACTGCTTAGTGGACCATGAGACAGGGGGTACCCATGCTAGTGCAGGTACTTCCTCATATGGCCACTCAGGCAATATAGGCTTACCTGGCCAAGGATAGCCTTATCTCCTTTCGTTTGGGGGGGGGTTGTGTAGGAAGGTGACTACCTGACTATGGTTACCCCAGATTTTTTTGCCTTGTGTTTAGCTGGTTTTTGACTTAGTTGACCTGGTTCCCTGCTAATCAGGGCCCCAGGCCATCTGCTCTCTCTGTAAAATGGATTCCATGTACCCTAGGTACATACCACAATTGGAAATGGACTCCTTGTCAGCCCCTGTATAATGCACTATAGGTGCCCAGGGCATAGGGGCCACCAAGGCCTACCAGGGGCTGCAGCATATCTTTTGCCACCCCTGGCTGGTTCTTAAATTGACACAACTGGCTGATCACTCAGCTGGGGTAAGGTGGTGTAATCACCCCTTACTTAGATATAGTATACCTATATCTAAACCTATATCTGGACACATATAAACCTGTGAGCCACTCCTATGGAAGGCCTCATCAATCCTGGAGGCAGAGTGCGTGGTTTAATGTGAGATGGAGCTCTAGCATGAGCTGAGCCTGTCTGCAGCTGTCGGGAACAACTCCCTAAGCTGTTTCAGGATAATGCGATACCATATACTCTTAAGTGCATTATAATCCTCGCGGTTATATAGCAACTTTGGTTTGGCTTTATCAAAACATGTCGTGTAAGGTGTCATACGATTTGGAATACTATCCCCTCGCCAGTTCTGGCGACGGAGATAGCATTCCACCCCTCTAGAGGGGTAAGACATGTTACTTTACTTAAATGCGGTTAATTTCTAAAAGGACCTTGGATCCACAAAATGGATGCCTCTGCCACAGACACGAGTCTGACCCCCTGAAGCTGACCGAAACTCAGCCAAATGGGGCCTGGACAAAGGGTTTCCTGTCGCAGGGAGGTGTTACACCCCCTGAGACAGGAGATAGTGGATTGTAGCGGGGAGGTTTGAAAGAAACCAGACACTGCCTGGGGAGCACAAGGCTGCCCCTTGCATAATCCGGCCAAACCGGTTCTGGGGCACTCCAGCCCTCGTGCCAGGGCGGCCTGGATCAAAGGAAAGGGGTGTATCCACCCCCTTCCTGGGTCCCACCCATAGGAGGGGACCTAGCAGGTAATCCAGCCCCCCAGATTCGAATAAGAGTGGGAGCAGTGCCAAGACACTTCAGATTATCCTGAAGAAACATAAGAAACGAAACTCTGGACCCTTTGACATCCTATTCGACGTAGAAGCCCGAAGAATCTCCCTTGTGGTCAAGGAGTGACCACCCTGTGCAAACAGGCACCATCCAGCCATCGACGTCTGCTTTGTCGCAGTTCCCGCCGGAACTCGAGCGACAGAGATTGACGAGATCAAGCTTGCCTGCCTTCCAACAGCCCGATCCACAGTCCCTGCTGAGCTGAGACCCGTGGAGGCGACCAGAAGCGTGGGGCACGCCATCTTGGAAAGACCACGAGACGCTGACCGTGCAGCCCACGAGTGACCCTCGAAGCTGTACACCGGGGTTTGAGAAGCCCCAACCCTGAGTCACACTTGCACTGAAGTTCAGCCCTCCACACTCGATGAGTGCTGCGTGGGGCCCTTCTGCTTCTTTTGGCTCAATGCGTTGGCCCGGTCACTTGCCAGCTGGCTTGTGGCCCCTGTGCCGACGAAACTTGAAATTCGACCTGCGATTCTGGTTGCTCCAGATTTGCACCAGCTCCCCTGAAAAGGAGCCCCCAATCTGACCCTCCTGGTTCGAGTGAGAAGCAATCTCCCGGTCCTGCGTGGATTGCTTTTGCCAAGGGTTGTTTGCTCCAATCTTGAAGCCGACAGTGCCGACGGCAAGAGCCTGCGTGGGACAGATCGTGACCTGCTCCTGGACGTCGTAGATGCCCCAGAGCACACGTGACAGCGGAGAGAAGCTCCTCAACGACCACCTGATTGCGCCCGACATTGCCTGGTTCCGTCCTGGTTCCACCCTGGTCACTGCTGAGTGACCCAGACTCTGTCCCCTCTGCTTTCAGGTACTTTTCGACTTGAGTCCACCCTTGGACTCCACCGGACACTTCTCTTTCACCCCGCCTGCAGCCCTTTCAGCTTCAAGCACCAAGA
The DNA here is from genome assembly GCF_964261635.1 of Lissotriton helveticus. Classification (NCBI taxonomy): domain Eukaryota; kingdom Metazoa; phylum Chordata; class Amphibia; order Caudata; family Salamandridae; genus Lissotriton; species Lissotriton helveticus. The sequence continues at coordinate 1,643,981,543 of NC_136057.1, forward strand.
GCCTGCGTGACGAAACCCGACTCAACTTCGACCCTGTGCACCCGCTTCCTGTGGGTGAGGTAACTTTGCTCCGCCGGTGTTCCCACACTGGTACACATCTCTAGGGTCTGTGTCTTAAGTTTTGTTCCTCTAGGTTCAGCAGAAGTGTCCTTAAACTTTAACTTTACAACTTTTACGCACCATTGGTTAACATTGGTGCATGCGTGCGCTTTCCGCACTGCACCCGAATCCCGTGGGCCTTTCCCGACTTCAGCATTGCTTGTCCCGACTGCTCCCAGCGATTCCCTAGGCCCTAGGCCTAACCACTGCTCGATTGGTATCTCTTATACCACTTGTTTAGTATATGGTCTGAGTGGCCATTCGCCCTCATCCATATTTGTACAACTTTGTATGTTATACTGTGCTTTTGATTTAACGCTTGTGCCCCTTTATTCATAAAGAGTACTGGGGATTGTTTTTAGTAATAAACACATATATTTTTATAATATATACTTGTGTGGTGTCCTTTCATTTGATATTACAGGATTGTATGTGGTAAAACAGCTCGCTTAACACGACCTCTTAAGTTAAGCCTTTAGGCTGCTTGGTCCATGCTACCCCTAGGATAGCTTGTCTAATAAGGTTGACTTACAACCAGACACCATAAGGGATTGTTTGGTCTGATAACAGGTGGTTCCAGAATTGGAAACATCACCTATCAGGCCAACTTCTCACAATGTCCAATTTACTCACTCTGAGGTCTCAAAAAGTGTTTCTTCACCCTGGGAAGTGAATTAAATACCATTTGGAGGCATTTAATGTTCAAGCAAAAACAGGGGATTTTTGACAAAAGAGATAACACCCCCCCCATTACGTCATGCTTCAGAAAGGTGGAAAATGGTCCGTTTTCAAATGTTTTATCTTTGAACGTCAGTTCACATTTGTAGGTAGATCATCAGTTTTAGAGCTAACATTAGCATGTTTAAAGTGATTTTCATGCTTCCAGGGGCCCGGGAAGTGGATTAAATACCATTTGGAGGCATTTAATGTTCAAGCAAAAACAGGTGATTTTTGACAAAAGAGATAACACCCCCCCATTACGTCATGCTTCAGAAAGGTGGAAAATGGTCCGTTTTCAAATGTTTTATTTTTGAACGTCAGTTCACTTTTGTAGGTAGATCATCAGTTTTAGAGCTAAAATTAGCATGTTTAAAGTGATTTTCATGCTTCCAGGGGCCCGGGAAGTGAATTAAATACCATTTGGAGGCATTTAATGTTCAAGCAAAAACAGGTGATTTCTGACAAAAGAGATAACACCCCCCCATTACGTCATGCTTCAGAAAGGTGAAAAATGGTCAGTTTTCAAATGTGTTATTTTTGAACGTCAGTTCACATTTGTAGGTAGATCATCCGTTTTAGAGCTAAAATTAGCATGTTTAACCTTTTCAGCGCGACCGCGTTTCCCCCTCCGGTGCTGGGCCCTAATAGAAACGGGCGTGGTCATGACGGAACGGTTCCGTCATGAGCACAGCTCAACCGTAGCTCATGACGGAACCGTTCCGTCATGAGCATGGAAGGGGTTAAAGTGATTTTCATGCTTCCAGGGGCCCGGGAAGTGAATTAAATACCATTTGGAGGCATTTAATGTTCAAGCAAAAACAGGGTTTTTTTGACAAAAGAGATAACACCCCCCCTTTACGTCATGCTTCAGAAAGGTGAAAAATGGTCCGTTTTCAAATGTTTTATTTTTGAACGTCAGTTCACATTTGTAGGTAGATCATCAGTTTTAGAGCTAAAATTAGCATGTTTAAAGTGGTTTTCATGCTTCCAGGGGCCCTAAACACAAGATTTGTGGAATTGTTAAAAGTGCATGAAAATGGCCAATTTACTCACTCTGAGGTCTCAAAAAGTGTTTCTTCACCCTGGGAAGTGAATTAAATACCATTTGGAGGCATTTAATGTTCAAGCAAAAATGGCAGATTTTTGACAAAAGAGATAACACCCCCCCATTACGTCATGCTTCAGAAAGGTGAAAAATGGTCCGTTTTCAAATGTTTTATTTTTGAACGTCAGTTCACATTTGTAGGTAGATCATCAGTTTTAGAGCTAACATTGGCATGTTTAAAGTGATTTTCATGCATCCAGGGGCCCGGGAAGTGAATTAAATACCATTTGGAGGCATTTAATGTTCAAGCAAAAACAGGGGATTTTTGACAAAAGAGATAACACCCCCCATTACCTCATGCTTCAGAAAGGTGAAAAATGGTCCGTTTTCAAATGTTTTATTTTTGAACGTCAGTTCACATTTGTAGGTAGATCATCAGTTTTAGAGCTAAAATTAGCATGTTTAAAGTGATTTTCATGCTTCCAGGAGCCCGGGAAGTGAATTAAATACCATTTGGAGGCATTTAATGTTCAAGCAAAAACAGGTGATTTTTGACAAAAGAGATAACACCCCCCCATTACGTCATGCTTCAGAAAGGTGGAAAATCGTCCGTTTTCGAATGTTTTAATTTTGAACGTCAGTTCACTTCTGTAGGTAGATCATCAGTTTTAGAGCTAAAATTAGCATGTTTAAAGTGGTTTTCATGCTTCCAGGGGCCCTAAACACAAGATTTGTGGAATGGTTAAAAGTGCATGAAAATGGCCAATTTACTCACTCTGAGGTCTCAAAAAGTGTTTCTTCACCCTGGGAAGTGAATTAAATACCATTTGGAGGCATTTAATGTTCAAGCAAAAATGGCAGATTTTTGACAAAAGAGATAACACCCCCCCATTACGTCATGCTTCAGAAAGGTGAAAAATGGTCCGTTTTCAAATGTTTTATTTTTGAACGTCAGTTCACATTTGTAGGTAGATCATCAGTTTTAGAGCTAAAATTAGCATGTTTAAAGTGATTTTCATGCTTCCAGGGGCCCGGGAAGTGAATTAAATACCATTTGGAGGCATTTATTGTTCAAGCAAAAACAGGTGATTTTTGACAAATGAGATAACACCCCCCATTACGTCATTCTTCAGAAAGGTGGAATATGGTCCGTTTTCAAATGTTTTATTTTTGAACGTCGGTTCACTTTTGTAGGTAGATCATCAGTTTTAGAGCTAAAATTAGCATGTTTAAAGTGATTTTCATGCTTCCAGGGGCCCGGGAAGTGCATTAAATACCATTTGGAGGCATTTAATGTTCAAGCAAAAACAGGTGATTTTTGACAAAAGAGATAACACCCCCCATTACGTCATGCTTCAGAAAGGTGAAAAATGGTCAGTTTTCAAATGTTTTATTTTTGAACGTCAGTTCACATTTGTAGGTAGATCATCAGTTTTAGAGCTAACATTAGCATGTTTAAAGTGATTTTCATGCTTCCAGGGGCCCGGGAAGTGAATTAAATATCATTTGGAGGCATTTAATGTTCAAGCAAAAACAGGTGATTTTTTACAAAAGAGATAACCCCCCCCCCCCCATTACGTCATGCTTCAGAAAGGTGAAAAATGGTCCGTTTTCAAATGTTTTATTTTTGAACGTCAGTTCACATTTGTAGGTAGATCATCAGTTTTAGAGCTAAAATGAGCATGTTTAAAGTGATTTTCATGCTTCCAGGGGCCCGGGAAGTGAATTAAATACCATTTGGAGGCATTTAATGTTCGAACAAAAACAGGGGATTTTTTACAAAAGAGATAACACCCTCCCATTACGTCATGCTTCAGAAAGGTGGAAAATGGTCCGTTTTCAAATGTTTCATTTTTGAACGTCAGTTCACTTTTGTAGGTAGATCATCAGCTTTAGAGCTAAAATTAGCATGTTTAAAGTGTTTTTCATGCTTCCAGGGGCCCTAAACACAAGATTTGTGAAATTGTTAAAAGTGCATGAAAATGGCCAATTTACTCACTCTGAGGTCTCAAAAAGTGTTTCTTCACCCTGGAAAGTGAATTAAATACCATTTGGAGGCATTTAATGTTCAAGCAAAAATGGCAGATTTTTGACAAAAGAGATAACATCCCCCCATTATGTCATGCTTCAGAAAGGTGAAAAATGGTCCGTTTTTAAATGTTTTATTTTTGAACGTCAGTTCACATTTGTAGGTAGATCATCAGTTTTAGAGCTAAAATTAGCATGTTTAAAGTGATTTTCATGCTTCCAGGGGCCCGGGAAGTGAATTAAATACCATTTGGAGGCATTTAATGTTCAAGCAAAAACAGGTGATTTTTGACAAAAGAGATAACACCCCCCATTACGTCATGCTTCAGAAAGGTGAAAAATGGTCAGTTTTCAAATGTTTTATTTTTGAACGTCAGTTCAAATTTTTAGGTAGATCATCAGTTTTAGAGCTAACATGATGAGCATGTTTAAAGTGATTTTCATGCTTCCAGGGGCCCGGGAAGTGAATTAAATACCGTTTGGAGGCATTTAATGTTCAAGCAAAAACAGGTGATTTTTGACAAAAGAGATAACACCCCCCCATTACGTCATGCTTCTGTGGAAAAGTAAATTTTGCCATGTTCTGTGTCCCTACGTGTCATCCATCATATGTTATGTGTGCATGATTAAATATGCATATGCATTCCCCATGTTCGATTAATGACGCAATTACAGTTGTGTCCATCTCTAGTATGTCAGTTTCCAGTTCTCGTGAATAATACGAGTATTAGGCCTATGTAAAGCTACGTTGCCACGTTTCTCAGTGTGCACGTTATTCTATTATAAAGTCCCCGTTTCCAGGCCTCAAAAGGGCCCGGACACCAGATTCAGCTCCTGTCTCCTGAAGCCTCGCTGAGGAGGGATACAGCCCCCACCTGTATCCTCGACCCTTCACTTACTTCCTGCCTCGCAGTGCCCGGCCCAGCCTGGCTCAGTCTCTGAGTCTGCCAAGACTATGTTATGATTCCAGTTATCAGTTCAGCCCTCCTTCCCTGCATTCCTAAAGCTACTGAATCGCATCAATAGTTTCCGTCATTGTCTAGCCTTCAGGGCTCCATGTTAGAGAATACTGTATTTAATGGTCATTTAATATTCTTCATCACGCACTACATGTAGAATAATGCATGGTCCAGTCTTAGAATCAAGTTAGCCTTTCCCCTCTTGACTTATAGTTTATATCAACATGTTCTCTAAACATCAGATACTAGATACTGTTTAGGTACATGTCGCTCTGACTCTCCAGACTTCAGTCTCTGCTCCTAGCACAGAGTTCATAGCCCCCAGCTTCTCCTAGTAATACGTCATTGCCAGTTTGCGCGCACCATCAGGTTAGAGGTCCCGGCTCCTTAGGTAGCCCCCTCCATGGTTTCCGCCCCATTCATGACATATTCTGTTACGTTTGCATCACATGTCTATGTATACGCCCAGTTACACCTACTTTCGCCCTTATCTTTCGCGACTGCTACGCGTCACGCCTTCTGTTCCACCCACTGCTACGCCTACTGCAATGTAATGCTATGTGTTTGCGTTATGTATATATGCTCATGTATTGTTATTAAAAGTCAGCGCGCTCATCCCAGATCCAGCCCCAGCAGCTGCTGGGCCCTGCCAGCCTATTCCTATGCAGGTTGTCCTGTTCCTGTCCTTATGCTGTATTAAACCTGCAAAAACTCCTACTACCTCGAATCTTGACTCTTATTTATTGAGCTATCTGTTATGATATATGTCTAGTCAAAAATAGGGTATTATTTATTTATTTACCACATAATGGCGCCCGAATAGGGACTTGCCCTTTCCCCACGCGTCGGTGAAGCCACGCCGACCCCCTGACCCTCTGCAGTCGTGACGGAACTCTTCTGTGCACCGGCAGATATTTCTGCTTCAAGTATCCCTCAGGCCCACGGAGGAGACGGAGGAGGCGGTCCAGCATCCAAACGAGACGGTGGAGGAACGCGGCGAGTCCCGACCAGAGCCCAAGCCAAGAGTCCAAGGTCCGAGGTATCCGGAGGTCCACCCGTAACTGAAGTCCGAAGTTCGTCGTCCGTCGTCGTAACAGTCCAGTCCAGTCCAGTCCGAGGCCTTCCGTTCTTGCTGCCCGGTGAGTACCATTACTGGGGTAGTATCTAGACAGGGTCAATCTAAATTGACTCTGGTCCGTGGGTTGGTGGTACACAGACTCACAAACGAAGTGTTCACCTAGGTGGATACGGGTCTTGATGCGTCCCTTTATGGGACCGGTATGTTCCGTACTGTTTCAGCAGTGCATCCAGTAACTCTAGTCTGTTCCGTTCTCGAGAAATTCTTGTGTTTCTGTTCTCAGTATTCCAGGTAATATTCTGTCCGAACTGTTATGTTATGATGTTGTTCAATGTATTTCCAATGTCGTGGTATGCCTGAATTGTTCTCCAAATTGTTATTGTTTCTCGTGTATTGTATTGTGTTCCGATTCAAGTTTACAATGTCTCTCTTTTCGAGATTACGTCAGCTAAAAACTAGAAAGGGTTTGTTAGAAGAAGCAGTTCCTGTTCCGCCGAGGGACAGTCCAGGTCACTTTATGTATCAGAAGCATGGCATAAGCGCCATATTGTATCTAGATTTATGGGTAGAGTATACCAAACAGTTAGAAGAAAAGTATAGATGGCCCGTATCGGGTACATGGGATGCCGAGTGCATCATGCGAGTAGAAGAAGCATTATGGAAAAAGAAAGCCAGACAGTCACAGAAAGATGCCATCGAGTTATGGCGTAAAGAATCTCATAAAAGAACTGAAAAAGAAATCAGAAAGTCAGAATTAAGTAGAGAATCCTTAGAGCGAGCCCAAGAAAAAGAATTAATCGAGATAGGTGAACAAGTCAAAGCCGAACAGTCAGACAGACAGAGGCATGCCCTTATTAAGGGTATGTATCCTCTTCTTGCCGAGGGCTTGCCAAAAGCGACCCCGGAGGCATCCAGTAATTTCCCGCCACCACTAGTTCCGACCAAGCTACGTCACAAACCGACCGCAGCTGATATTTTTATTTCGTCCTATCTGGACGACACAGTCCCTGAATATGCAGATCCTGTTCGCGCTCCGCCAGTCCCTGTAAATCAGGCACATCCTGCTCCTCCAGACACCGGGGCACCCCATGCAGTACCTGCTACGGTACCCCCGGTCCAGCCAGCATTTCAATTTCCCGCTCCGCCACGAAGAATATCAGTCGACGATTCTAGTCTAGGGGCCGCAGGAGGAGGTCCTCCTCAAACCCCGCCGCCACGCAAGCGTTTATCAGCACTCGAATTACATGCTCAAGCATCACAGCGTACTCCCAAGAGTAATAAGTCTGTTGCAGAAATCAGGCAAGCCCTTGGCGAATGTGCCTATGACCCAGTCCCAGGCGAGAATAATATGGTTTTATATTCAGTACGCGTAAGGAGGGTGACCGAGTATCTAGTCACCCTACCCAATATGAAAGAAGATCTAGACAGAATATATCGTTTCATCCGTACAGGGGATGATCCAGAAAGTATTAGTGATGCCATGTCTCAAAGGAAAGCTGAGATCCAGCGTATGATATTAAAGTTTTTAATTAACTGTCTAATAAGAGAACAAGATTACCCGTCTAAAGATCCGGCCGAAATAAAAACCCTGACAAAGTGGAGTGATAATATAGCCGAGGGTAAGCACAATACCATTAGTGCCATGGAGAGTATGTACAAGAAAATCCGTAGAGAAATAATAAAGATACACGAACAACGTAAAGCAGCACAAGTAAGCGAGAAAGAAAGTAACTCTGATACTGAAGAGGTAGAGGACGAGAATCCCGCCAGAATAGCGTATGTAGGAAAATCTAGATTTCCAGATCGCCATTTACGCCTAGAACACAAGTCAATTTTCCATCATTCAGCACCAGAACAAGGTTCCCTAGAACAAGTATTCCAAGCTACCGATTACATTCTGAAATCACGAATCGGTTACAGTGAGTTAAGTACCATGCATGAACAGGAACTAGCCCGATCAGCAGTCCGATGGATTACTGATTCTACCACTTTTCCAGACGAAATAGTGGCACAAATGTTTCTGAAATTGCCCCCAGCCGAGCAGCGACTGGTGGGTATGTATATGATCCAGCACCTCATTACTCTGTATGAGGGTCAGCACTCTGATCCAGGTCCGTTACATGATGGCCTGAACGAGTTACTCCAGTATAGATGGAGAGGTCTAGGTACCGATTTAATTAGTGTCATTCTAGAACAGCGTCACAAATATAGAACGTTTCTGAACCCGCATTTTGTTCATGTCTCACCCCCAGAAAGTAAACCATTTTACATGGAAAGACAGAACCCGTTACGAGAAGTGCATCCAGTTAAGACAGAGGACGGTGAAATGCAACGAGTGTTTGTTTACACCCCGATTACAAAGATGGAACTCCTCGAGATGAAGAAATTAATTCCCTGTCATGACAAAGATCCAGCAGGGTTCCATAGAGAATTAAAAGACATGCTCCGTATGGGAGAATACACTTACCCAGATATAATCAAAATGTTAAAGGTCCTGTTGCCCGCAGGGGTGTATGAAAAGCTAAAGGAAAAAGAATGGGAGGTGGGAGAGAAAAAGATCGATTGGGCAGTTCTAGAAGCTGAAGACAAGGCACGAGTACCAGGTACCGGTCTTGGAGATAAATGTAAAGAATTACCAGAATTATTAATTCAAGTTTTACCTAGATTATTGACAACTAGAAAAGAAGACTGGGATGCAATCTCAGCCTGTAAACAGAAACAAGAAGAGGATATTAGTGATTTTTATTCTAGGTTTGAAAAATGCTTTAGCATCAACAGTGGCCTCAAGACAAGTAGTGAGTCATACCCTCACCTTTTTGTTACTAAATTAGTCGAGAATTCAAGTCCACAAATTAAAAATCGAGTTCTGAAAGTCGAAAGTACCTGGCAAGCTAATACCCCGTCCCAGATGTTGCAAATGCTCCAGTACCACCAGAATAGAATCAGAGAAGAGCAAGAACACGAGAGAAAACGTATGAAAGACACGAAAATGAAAGTACTAGTTGCACAATCTGTTCCTCAAGACAGTCAGAAGAGGGGTCCGAATCAAGCCAGTCATCCTGCAGCTCCCGTCAAAGGGAACTGCAATTATTGTAAACAGCCAGGTCATTTTATAAACGAGTGTGCAGTTCTGAAACACAACATAGCTACTGGTAAGACTAAAGAAAGACCACGTCCGCCTAGACAAGAACAAGTTTCACAGACTCCTCAGCCACAGAATGCACAACAGACAGTTACAGCACCGCAGCCCATTACTGCAACACAGCATGTTACATCGCAGATGTACCAGTATGCACAGTCTGAGTATCCAGAGTACCAGCAGTATTCATGAAACAGCCTAGAGAGGGAGGTAGGCTTGCCTCTCATCGAGATACCTGTAGATCAAGAAGGTCCCTATGTTCACAGTCAAGTATTAGGGAAAGACAGAAAGTTTTTGATTGATACAGGGGCAAGTAGGACCACAATTAGTCACGCCGAAGTTCCAGGGGCTCCGCTCTCAGGCTCAAGAAATGTTTCCCTTGGATTTTCAGGAAAACCTATCGTAAATGAGATTTCAAAGCCAGTTACTCTAGAAGTAGGTCCATTGTCCCGCACTACTGATCTGTTACTTACTAAGTCATGTCCAGAAAACCTATTAGGCATTAAAACACTGAAAGAGTTAGGTGCAGTTATATGCTGTTCCCCAGAGGGAATACGATTGTTCCTACGTGACTTTAAGGGTCACTATGTATTACGAGATTTTGATTCAAGACTGTCCAATGTTCCACAGCATTTATGGGCGCAAGGTCCAACTGATGTAGGTTACATGCAAATCACACCCTATCGTGTGACTCTCAAACCAGGTGTAGTGTTACCACGAATCAGACAGTACAGATTGCCACCTGAGGCTGTAGCAGCCTTATCCAAAATTATTGACGAGCTCATCGCTCAAGGAGTAGTTGTAGAAACTGACTCCAATGTATGTAATTCTCCGATCATTCCAGTCATGAAACGTACTGATCCAAATGCACCCCCAGTATATCGATTAGTGATCGACCTACGAGAGCTTAATAAATGTATTATTCCGCAGTACCCAGTTGTCCCAGACATCTCTTCCCTATTGACAGCCATTGATTCCGAAGCCACGTTCTTTACAGTAATAGACCTCAAGAACGCATTTTTTAGTGTTCCTATTCATCCAGACAGCCAGTTTCTTTTCGGATTCTGTTTAAATGGAAGGAGCTATATGTTTACACGAGCTCCTCAAGGTTTCACAGAAAGTCCTAGTATTTACAGTCAAGCACTTAAGAGACAACTTGATAATGTTCACATGCCAACTGACACTGCCCTGCTCCAGTATGTCGATGATCTACTGATCACAGCCCGTTCTGAACGTGCTTGCGAGCGAGCATCCCTTACAGTTTTGTATTTCCTAGCCGAGATGGGGCACAAGGTGTCCCCTTCGAAGCTTCAATTCTGTGTCCAGCAAGTGGTCTACTTAGGACACTTACTGTCCAAGAGGGGTAGGCAGTTGACACCAGACCGTATCCAGTTAATAGCGAGTCTTCCTCAGCCCAAGACCCAGAAGGAGGTACGTGCCTTTATCGGCCTTACTTCTTATTGTAGACAATGGATTCCTCAGTATGCATTTCTAGCCAAACCACTGATACAGTTAACGACACAGGAGGCAGCCGTATCGACTGTCCTCCCTTGGACATCTGAACATACACTTAGTTTCAACGAGTTAAAGAAAGCTTTATGTCAAGCTCCAGTTCTAGCCACACCGAACTACAGTAAGCCTTTTACACTTTTCGTTACTGAACGTGAAGGTACAGCATTATCTGTTCTCACACAAGATCAAGCAGGACAATACAAGCCCTGTGCTTATTTTTCTAGCACACTAGATCCAGTCGCCCAGGCTTTGCCTGCGTGCCTCAAGTCAGTTGCAGCCACAGCACTAGCTATCAGACAAAGTGATTCCATAGTCTTAGGACATACCTTGACAGTACAAGTCCCACACTCCGTGGAAGTTCTTTTGAACCGAACACAAACTCAGCACTTGACAATTGCACGTTTAACAGGTTATGAATTGACACTGTTCCAGCCACACATAGAAATCAGACGCTGCAACATTTTAAATCCTGCTACACTGTTACCATCAGTTAATTCAAATCCTGACCCACATGACTGTGTGGAAGTAGTTAACATTACGACAAAGCCAAGACAAGATCTGACAGATATTCCGTTATCAGATCCCGACCTGACACTTTATGTGGATGGTTCATGTATGAGAACAGGTACAGGAGAACTAGTCGCCGCGTATGCAGTGACTACTGACACCGAAGTTATTGAAACACACCGTATTGATACCCTGTCCGCTCAAGCAGCAGAGCTAGTTGCTCTGACTCAAGCCTGCATACACGCCAAGAACCTGAAAGTTAATGTTTACACAGATTCACGTTACGCATTTGGAGTTGTACACGACTTCGGAGTGCTCTGGCAGGAGAGAGGTTTCATGACTTCTCATGGAACCAAGATTCAGCATGGTCTCCTTATTCAAGCTCTGTTAGATGCCATACACTTACCGACATCTATCGCTATCATGAAGTGCAAAGCACATACGAAGGTCACTGACATTATTTCCCAGGGTAACGATCTAGCAGATCGCACAGCCAAGCTTACAGCACAGACTCCAGACATTCAAGTTAATCAGACACATACTCCAGATCCGATTACATGTATGACAGTTAAGGACCCTACACAAGATGTCATAGATATCCAGTTACATGCTACTCCTGAAGAAATCAAGAAATGGTCCGAACAAGGAGGGGTCCAGACAGATCAAGGATGGTTAACGAAGGGTAGAGCCACATGGTTTCTCCCCGACTCTATGGTTCAAGTCATTATCAATACCGCACATAGTCCAGCACATTTAGGAGAAAAAGCTATGTTAGATAGTATCCAGAACATTTGGTTCAACAAGCATTTACGAGCTGCAGCTAAGCAGAAAGTCCGTACCTGTATGATATGTTGTCAGTTCAATCCAGGTAAAAGTGTCCCGGTGGAACAAGGTGGTTTCCAGCCCCCTGACCACCCTTTTGAAGTCCTCCAGATGGATTATATTCAGATGGAGCGATGTCGAGGTTTCAAGTATGTCCTTGTAGTTGTATGCGCTTTGTCCAGGTGGACAGAAGCATATCCAGTCCCAGATTACACAGCCGCGACCACTGCCAAGCAGTTGGTTCGTGAGTTCTTCCCTCGTTATGGACTCCCTAGAGTCGTATATTCTGACAACGGCCAGCCATTCTCATCTGAACTCATGAAGCAGGTTTCCCTTTTGCTAGGGTACCAGTGGAAGTTCCATTGTGTACGCCATCCTGAAGCAGCCGGTCTCGTTGAGAGACATAACCAGACTCTGAAAATCCGTATTGTCAAAGTATGTAAAGAAAAAGGTGTGGACTGGCTAGTAGCTCTGCCAGTTGCTTTATTTTATATGCGCATGGTCGCACATTCCAGATCAGGTCTGTCCCCGTACGAGGTCGTTTTCGGCCGCCCCCCTAATATGTGGGGTACTCCTAGACCCCGAAGTATTACCGATGTTTCAAGTAATATGCTGACAGATTACCTAGCGTCCTTGATGTCTGCCCTCAACTCATGTCGTTCACAGGTTGCCGCCGCATTTCCAGACAATACCGAGGTGGCACCGCATGAAATCGTTCCAGGATCCATGGTGATGGTCCGCAACTTTGACAGATCAAGTCCGCTGGAGCCTCGATGGAAAGAGCCCCGACAGGTCCTCCTCACCACCCGTACAGCCGTGAAGTTGGAAGGACGCAAGGGCTGGGTGCACCTTTCTCATGTTAAACTTTTTAATGGACTAAAACCCGTCTTAAAGAACATTTCCCAGGATTCAAAGGATTGCCAGAATATTGTTCTCAAGGACTGTCCCGCAAATGACATTGTTACAACCCCTCCCCTGTTAGAGAAAACTCCACAGCAGGAGTATAAACAGAAACTACGGTCTAGTAAATTAAGTCAGCCAGTTTGATTGTCTAAGTCCTCCCCTAGGTGAAACGGTTAGACTGTTTCTGACATGTATAAAATAGACCCCCATAGTGAGAGAGTTAGTCAAAACTCAATCCGATGTATCGTTTTTCTATGTTTCATATTATTTCTCAGCATTATGATTTCCTGCACGAGTTATGCATTCTACTTGTATTTCCCAGTTTCACATGTAAATAAGTCTGCTAATGCTACAGTAGAGCACACGTTTAGTGATCTGCCTCCTCACGAGCTGTCCTACCGCCTCGCCATGCGTAATAACTCATTTATCCGTATGTTACATTACTCACACCAGACCAGCAATGCCACTAATTGTTGGGTGTGTGGTCGACTCCCCCCTTTCCAGACACCGAAGGGAGTTCTGCCACTTTTTCCTTATCCATTTTCACATAATGGTTCGTGTGGAGCATGGTCCACGTTAACGTCATCCTCAACAGATATGTCTTTTCTTAACAGTACATGTTTCCCAGACAAGCAAGGTCTCCCCCACAGAACCGGGTTAGATCTAGAGAATGAAGTTTACAATTTAGGTAATTATTCGTCGAATTTTATGGTCCTGAATGTTCAGTCTGATACTACTCCAGACTTACCTGCTATTTCAGTACTACCAGTCAAAGGCGAATTATGTGTCCGAAATAATGGTTCCGTACATGTAGGACATAGTGATTGTACTACTGTTGTCAAGTATAGTGACAGTGGGAAATCTATTTTCAAAGCTTCACGTCATTCATATTTTATTTGTGGTCAGACCGCATATGTTCGTCTGCCCCTCGATTGGGAGGGAACCTGTTACATTGCCTTCCTACTGCCACCAGTTTTTCTAGCACCACCTGATTATCATAGAAACACACATCTAGTACATGTTAGACATAGAAGGGAGTCCCCAATTGTCGATTATACTGAAACTGCTCTAGAACAGTATACAGATTTCAACAGAGGTTTCTTTTTCTTTATAGGACCTATCCAGAATAGTAAACTGATCCGTAGGTTAACCAGAACCCTCGAAGCTGTAATAAATGAGACTGCCTCTGCTCTAGGTAACTTAACTGAAGAGCAGTCTGCTATGAGATTTGTCGTTTTACAGAATCGTCTCGTCCTTGACGTCATACTGGCCGATAGGGGCGGGGCCTGTAGAGTCATCGGATCTAGTTGCTGCATTTTCATTCCAAATAACGCGCCGTCTGTTTATTCAGCTATAACCAGACTCCATAAAATTGCCCATCTGATACACCAAGACCCAGGCACCTGGACATGGTCCGGTTGGTTCTGGAATATAATTTCCGCATGGGGATGGAAAATATTGTCCTTCCTAGGTATTGCAGTAGCGATCATATTCAGTTGCTGCCTCTGTATACAATGTGGCCCTGCGATTTGCGGCATGTGTGCTACCTCTTGTATTCCTAGTCCCAAGCCCCGTTCTAAATCCCGTTCCAGGATAATTCGAGACGAGCAAATGATACTGTATGAAATGATAGATGGTATCATGAATATTGATGTTTCCTGATGGAAACGTAGTGACAAGGAGGGAATGTGGAAAAGTAAATTTTGCCATGTTCTGTGTCCCTACGTGTCATCCATCATATGTTATGTGTGCATGATTAAATATGCATATGCATTCCCCATGTTCGATTAATGACACAATTACAGTTGTGTCCATCTCTAGTATGTCAGTTTCCAGTTCTCGTGAATAATACGAGTATTAGGCCTATGTAAAGCTACGTTGCCACGTTTCTCAGTGTGCACGTTATTCTATTATAAAGTCCCCGTTTCCAGGCCTCAAAAGGGCCCGGACACCAGATTCAGCTCCTGTCTCCTGAAGCCTCGCTGAGGAGGGATACAGCCCCCACCTGTATCCTCGACCCTTCGCTTACTTCCTGCCTCGCAGTGCCCGGCCCAGCCTGGCTCAGTCTCTGAGTCTGCCAAGACTATGTTATGATTCCAGTTATCAGTTCAGCCCTCCTTCCCTGCATTCCTAAAGCTACTGAATCGCATCAATAGTTTCCGTCATTGTCTAGCCTTCAGGGCTCCATGTTAGAGAATACTGTATTTAATGGTCATTTAATATTCTTCATCACGCACTAGATGTAGAATAATGCATGGTCCAGTCTTAGAATCAAGTTAGCCTTTCCCCTCTTGACTTATAGTTTATATCAACATGTTCTCTAAACATCAGATACTAGATACTGTTTAGGTACATGTCGCTCTGACTCTCCAGACTTCAGTCTCTGCTCCTAGCACAGAGTTCATAGCCCCCAGCTTCTCCTAGTAATACGTCATTGCCAGTTTGCGCGCACCATCAGGTTAGAGGTCCCGGCTCCTTAGGTAGCCCCCTCCATGGTTTCCGCCCCATTCATGACATATTCTGTTACGTTTGCATCACATGTCTATGTATACGCCCAGTTACACCTACTTTCGCCCTTATCTTTCGCGACTGCTACGCGTCACGCCTTCTGTTCCACCCACTGCTACGCCTACTGCAATGTAATGCTATGTGTTTGCGTTATGTATATATGCTCATGTATTGTTATTAAAAGTCAGCGCGCTCATCCCAGATCCAGCCCCAGCAGCTGCTGGGCCCTGCCAGCCTATTCCTATGCAGGTTGTCCTGTTCCTGTCCTTATGCTGTATTAAACCTGCAAAAACTCCTACTACCTCGAATCTTGACTCTTATTTATTGAGCTATCTGTTATGATATATGTCTAGTCAAAAATAGGGTATTATTTATTTATTTACCACACTTCAGAAAGGTGAAAAATGGTCAGTTTTCAAATGTTTTATTTTTGAACGTCAGTTCACTTTTGTAGGTAGATCATCAGTTTTAGAGCTAAAATTAGCATGTTTAAAGTGATTTTCATGCTTCCAGGGGCCCGGGAAGTGAATTAAATACCATTTGGAGGCATTTAATGTTCAAGCAAAAACAGGTGGTTTTTGACAAAAGAGATAACACCCACCCCATTACGTCATGCTTCAGAAAGGTGGAAAATGGTCAGTTTTCAAATGTTTTATTTTTTAACTTCAGTTCACATTTGTAGGTATATCATCAGTTTTAGAGCTAAAATTAGCATGTTTAAAGTGATTTTCATGCTTCCAGGGGCCCGGGAAGTGAATTTAATACCATTTGGAGGCATTTTATGTTCAAGCAAAAACAGGTGATTTCTGACAAAAGAGATAACACCCCCCCATTACGTCATGCTTCAGAAAGGTGAAAAATGGTCCGTTTTCAAATGTTTTATTTTTGAACGTCAGTTCACATTTGTAGGTAGATCATTCGTTTTAGAGCTAAAATTAGCATGTTTAAAGTGATTTCCATGCTTCCAGGGGCCCAGGAAGTGAAGTAAATACCATTTGGAGGCATTTAATGTTCAAGCAAAAACAGGGGATTTTTGACAAAAGAGATAACACCCCCCCATTACGTCATGCTTCAGAAAGGTGAAAAATGGTCCGTTTTCAAATGTTTTATTTTTGAACGTCAGTTCACATTTGTAGGTAGATTATCAGTTTTAGAGTTAAAATGAGCATGTTTAAAGTGATTTTCATGCTTCCAGGGGCCCGGAAAGTGAATTAAATACCATTTGGAGGCATTTAATGTTCAAGCAAAAACAGGTGATTTTTGACAAAAGAGATAACACGCCCCATTACGTCATGCTTCAGAAAGGTGAAAAATGGTCCGTTTCCAAATGTTTTATTTTTGAACGTCAGTTCACATTTGTAGGTAGATCATCAGTTTTAGAGCTAACATTAGCATGTTTAAAGTGATTTTCATGCTTCCAGGGGCCCGGGAAGTGGATTAAATACCATTTGGAGGCATTTAATGTACAAGCAAAACAGGGGATTTTTGACAAAAGAGATAACACCCTCCCATTACGTCATGCTTCAGAAAGGTGGAAAATGGTCCGTTTTCAAATGTTTTATTTTTGAACGTCAGTTCACTTTTGTAGGTAGATCATCAGTTTTAGAGCTAAAATTAGCATGTTTAAAGTGGTTTTCATGCTTCCAGGGGCCCTAAACACAAGATTTGTGGAATTGTTAAAATTGCATGAAAATGGCCAATTTACTCACTCTGAGGTCTCAAAAAGTGTTTCTTCACCCTGGGAAGTGAATTAAATACCATTTGGAGGCATTTAATGTTCAAGAAAAAATGGCAGATTTTTGACAAAAGAGATAACACCCCCCATTACTTCATGCTTCAGAAAGGTGAAAAATGGTCCGTTTTCAAATGTTTTATTTTTGAACGTCAGTTCACATTTGTAGGTAGATCATCAGTTTTAGAGCTAACATTAGCATGTTTAAAGTGATTTTCATGCTTCCAGGGGCCCGGGAAGTGAATTAAATACCATTTGGAGGCATTTAATGTTCAAGCAAAAACAGGGGATTTTTGACAAAAGAGATAACACCCCCCCATTACGCCATGCTTCAGAAAGGTAAAAAATGGTCCGTTTTCAAATGTTTTATTTTTGAACGTCAGTTCACATTTGTAGGTAGATCATCAGTTTTAGAGCTAAAATTAGCATGTTTAAAGTGATTTTCATGCTTCCAGGGGCCCGGGAAGTGAATTAAATACCATTTGGAGGCATTTAATGTTCAAGCAAAAACAGGGGATTTTTGACAAAAGAGATAACACCCTCCCATTACGTCATGCTTCAGAAAGGTGGAAAATGGTCCGTTTTCAAATGTTTTATTTTTGAACGTCAGTTCACTTTTGTAGGTAGATCATCAGTTTTAGAGCTAAAATTAGCATGTTTAAAGTGGTTTTCATGCTTCCAGGGGCCCTAAACACAAGATTTGTGGAATTGTTAAAAGTGCATGAAAATGGCCAATTTACTCACTCTGAGGTCTCAAAAAGTGTTTCTTCACCCTGGGAAGTGAATTAAATACCATTTGGAGGCATTTAATGTTCAAGCAAAAATGGCAGATTTTTGACAAAAGAGATAACACCCCCCCATTACGTCATGCTTCAGAAAGGTGAAAAATGGTCCGTTTTCAAATGTTTTATTTTTGAACGTCAGTTCACTTTTGCAGGTAGATCATCAGTTTTAGAGCTAAAATTAGCATGTTTAAAGGGGTGTTAATGCTTCCAGGGGCCCTAAACACAAGATTTGTGGAATGGTTAAAAGTGCATGAAAATGGCCAATTTACTCACTCTGAGGTCTCAAAAAGTGTTTCTTCACCCTGGGAAGTGAATTAAATACCATTTGGAGGCATTTAATGTTCAAGCAAAAACAGGTGATTTTTGACAAAAGAGATAACACCCCCCATTATGTCATGCTTCAGAAAGGTGAAAAATGGTCCGATTTCAAATGTTTTATTTTTGAACGTCAGTTCACCTTTATAGTTAGATCATCAGTTTTAGAGCTAAAATTAGCATGTATAAAGTGAATTTCATGCTTCCAGGGGCCCAGGAAATGAATTACATACCATTTGGAGGCATTTAATTTTCAAGCAAAAACAGCTGATTTTTGACAAAAGAGATAACACCCCCCCATTACGTCATGCTTCAGAAAGGTGAAAAATGGTCCGTTTTCAAATGTTTTATTTTTGAACGTCAGTTCACTTTTGCAGGTAGATCATTAGTTTTAGAGCTAAAATTAGCATGTTTAAAGGGATTTTCATGCTTCCAGGGGCCCGGGAAGTGAATTAAATACCATTTGGAGGCATTTAATGTTCAAGCAAAAACAGGTGATTTTTGACAAAAGAGATAACACCCCCCCATTACGTCATGCTTCAGAAAGGTGAAAAATGGTCCGTTTTCAAATGTTTTATTTTTGAACGTCAGTTCACATTTGTAGGTAGATCATCAGTTTTAGAGCTAAAATTAGCATGTTTAAAGTGATTTTCATGCTTCCAGGGGCCCGGGAAGTGAATTAAATACCATTTGAGGCATTTAATGTTCAAGCAAAAACAGGGGATTTTTGACAAAAGAGATAACACCCTCCCATTACGTCATGCTTCAGAAAGGTGGAAAATGGTCCGTTTTTAAATGTTTTATTTTTGAACGTCAGTTCACTTTTGTAGGTAGATCATCAGCTTTAGAGCTAAAATTAGCATGTTTAAAGTGGTTTTCATGTTTCCAGGGGCCCTAAACACAAGATTTGTGGAATTGTTAAAAGTGCATGAAAATGGCCAATTTACTCACTCTGAGGTCTCAAAAGTGTTTCTTCACCCTGGGAAGTGAATTAAATACCATTTGGAGGCATTTAATGTTCAAGCAAAAATGGCAGATTTTTGACAAAAGAGATAACATCCCCCCATTACGTCATGCTTCAGAAAGGTGAACAATGGTCCGTTTCCAAATGTTTATTTTTGAACGTCAGTTCACATTTGTAGGTAGATCATCAGTTTTAGAGCTAAAATTAGCATGTTTAAAGTGATTTTCATGCTTCCAGGGGCCCGGGAAGTGAATTAAATACCATTTGGAGGCATTTAATGTTCAAGCAAAAACAGGTGATTTTTGACAAAAGAGATAACCCCCCCCCATTACGTCATGCTTCAGAAAGGTGAAAAATGGTCCGTTTTCAAATGTTTTATTTTTGAACGTCAGTTCACATTTGTAGGTAGATCATCAGTTTTAGAGCTAAAATTAGCATGTTTAAAGTGATTTTCATGCTTCCAGGGGCCCGGGAAGTGAATTAAATACCATTTGAGGCATTTAATGTTCAAGCAAAAACAGGGGATTTTTGACAAAAGAGATAACACCCTCCCATTACGTCATGCTTCAGAAAGGTGGAAAATGGTCCGTTTTCAAATGTTTTATTTTTGAACGTCAGTTCACTTTTGTAGGTAGATCATCAGCTTTAGAGCTAAAATTAGCATGTTTAAAGTGGTTTTCATGTTTCCAGGGGCCCTAAACACAAGATTTGTGGAATTGTTAAAAGTGCATGAAAATGGCCGATTTACTCACTCTGAGGTCTCAAAAAGTGTTTCTTCACCCTGGGAAGTGAATTAAATACCATTTGGAGGCATTTAATGTTCAAGCAAAAATGGCAGATTTTTGACAAAAGAGATAACATCCCCCCATTACGTCATGCTTCAGAAAGGTGAAAAATGGTCCGTTTCCAAATGTTTTATTTTTGAATGTCAGTTCACATTTGTAGGTAGATCATCAGTTTTAGAGCTAAAATTAGCATGTTTAAAGTGATTTTCATGCTTCCAAGGGCCCGGGAAGTGAATTAAATACCATTTGGAGGCATTTAATGTTCAAGCAAAAACAGGTGATTTTTGACAAAAGAGATAACACCCCCCCATTACGTCATGCTTCAGAAAGGTGAAAAATGGTCAGTTTTCAAATGTTTTATTTTTGAACTTCAGTTCACATTTGTAGGTATATCATCAGTTTTAGAGCTAAAATTAGCATGTTTAAAGTGATTTTCATGCTTCCAGGGGCCCGGGAAGTGAATTAAATACCATTTGGAGGCATTTAATGTTCAAGCAAAAACAGGTGATTTTTGACAAAAGAGATAACACCCCCCCATTACGTCAGGCTTCAGAAAGGTGAAAAATGGTCAGTTTTCAAATGTTTTATTTTTGAACTTCAGTTCACATTTGTAGGTATATCATCAGTTTTAGAGCTAAAATTAGCATGTTTAAAGTGATTTTCATGCTGCCAGGGGCCCGGGAAGTGAACTAAATACCATTTGGAGGCATTTATTGTTCAAGCAAAAACAGGTGATTTTTGACAAAAGAGATAACACCCCCCATTACGTCATGCTTCAGAAAGGTGGAAAATGGTCCGTTTTCAAATGTTTTATTTTTGAACGTCAGTTCACTTTTGTAGGTAGATCATCAGCTTTAGAGCTAAAATTAGCATGTTTAAAGTGGTTTTCATGTTTCCAGGGGCCCTAAACACAAGATTTGTGGAATTGTTAAAAGTGCATGAAAATGGCCAATTTACTCACTCTGAGGTCTCAAAAAGTGTTTCTTCACCCTGGGAAGTGAATTAAATACCATTTGGAGGCATTTAATGTTCAAGCTAAATTGGCAGATTTTTGACAAAAGAGATAACACCCCCCCATTACGTCATGCTTCAGAAAGGTGAAAAATGGTCCGTTTTCAAATGTTTTATTTTTGAACGTCAGTTCACTTTTGTAGGTAGATCATCAGTTTTAGAGCTAAAATTTGCATGTTTAAAGTGATTTTCATGCTTCCAGGGGCCCGGGAAGTGAATTAAATACCATTTGGAGGCATTTAATGTTCAAGCAAAAACAGGTGATTTTTGACAAAAGAGATAACACCCTCCCATTACGTCATGCTTCAGAAAGGTGGAAAATGGTCCGTTTTCAAATGTTTTATTTTTGAACGTCAGTTCACTTTTGTAGGTAGATCATCAGTTTTAGAGCTAAAATTAGCAGGTTTAAAGTGGTTTTCATGCTTCCAGGGGCCCTAAACACAAGATTTGTGGAATTGTTAAAATTGCATGAAAATGGCCAATTTACTCACTCTGAGGTCTCAAAAAGTGTTTCTTCACCCTGGGAAGTGAATTAAATACCATTTGGAGGCATTTAATGTTCAAGCAAAAATGGCAGATTTTTGACAAAAGAGATAACATCCCCCCATTACGTCATGCTTCAGAAAGGTGAACAATGGTCCGTTTCCAAATGTTTTATTTTTGAACGTCAGTTCACATTTGTAGGTAGATCATCAGTTTTAGAGCTAAAATTAGCATGTTTAAAGTGATTTTCATGCTTCCAGGGGCCCGGGAAGTGAATTAAATACCATTTGGAGGCATTTAATGTTCAAGCAAAAACAGGTGATTTTTGACAAAAGAGATAACACCCCCCATTACGTCATGCTTCAGAAAGGTGAAAAATGGTCCGTTTTCAAATGTTTTATTTTTGAACGTCAGTTCACATTTGTAGGTAGATCATCAGTTTTAGAGCTAAAATTAGCATGTTTAAAGTGATTTTCATGCTTCCAGGGGCCCGGGAAGTGAATTAAATACCATTTGAGGCATTTAATGTTCAAGCAAAAATGGCAGATTTTTGACAAAAGAGATAACATCCCCCCATTACGTCATGCTTCAGAAAGGTGAACAATGGTCCGTTTCCAAATGTTTTATTTTTGAACGTCAGTTCACATTTGTAGGTAGATCATCAGTTTTAGAGCTAAAATTAGCATGTTTAAAGTGATTTTCATGCTTCCAGGGGCCCGGGAAGTGAATTAAATACCATTTGGAGGCATTTAATGTTCAAGCAAAAACAGGTGATTTTTGACAAAAGAGATAACACCCTCCCATTACGTCATGCTTCAGAAAGGTGGAAAATGGTCCGTTTTCAAATGTTTTATTTTTGAACGTCAGTTCACATTTGTAGGTAGATCATCAGTTTTAGAGCTAAAATTAGCATGTTTAAAGTGATTTTCATGCTTCCAGGGGCCCGGGAAGTGAATTAAATACCATTTGAGGCATTTAATGTTCAAGCAAAAACAGGGGATTTTTGACAAAAGAGATAACACCCTCCCATTACGTCATGCTTCAGAAAGGTGGAAAATGGTCCGTTTTCAAATGTTTTATTTTTGAACGTCAGTTCACTTTTGTAGGTAGATCATCAGCTTTAGAGCTAAAATTAGCATGTTTAAAGTGGTTTTCATGTTTCCAGGGGCCCTAAACACAAGATTTGTGGAATTGTTAAAAGTGCATGAAAATGGCCGATTTACTCACTCTGAGGTCTCAAAAAGTGTTTCTTCACCCTGGGAAGTGAATTAAATACCATTTGGAGGCATTTAATGTTCAAGCAAAAATGGCAGATTTTTGACAAAAGAGATAACATCCCCCCATTACGTCATGCTTCAGAAAGGTGAAAAATGGTCCGTTTCCAAATGTTTTATTTTTGAATGTCAGTTCACATTTGTAGGTAGATCATCAGTTTTAGAGCTAAAATTAGCATGTTTAAAGTGATTTTCATGCTTCCAAGGGCCCGGGAAGTGAATTAAATACCATTTGGAGGCATTTAATGTTCAAGCAAAAACAGGTGATTTTTGACAAAAGAGATAACACCCCCCCATTACGTCATGCTTCAGAAAGGTGAAAAATGGTCAGTTTTCAAATGTTTTATTTTTGAACTTCAGTTCACATTTGTAGGTATATCATCAGTTTTAGAGCTAAAATTAGCATGTTTAAAGTGATTTTCATGCTTCCAGGGGCCCGGGAAGTGAATTAAATACCATTTGGAGGCATTTAATGTTCAAGCAAAAACAGGTGATTTTTGACAAAAGAGATAACACCCCCCCATTACGTCATGCTTCAGAAAGGTGAAAAATGGTCAGTTTTCAAATGTTTTATTTTTGAACTTCAGTTCACATTTGTAGGTATATCATCAGTTTTAGAGCTAAAATTAGCATGTTTAAAGTGATTTTCATGCTTCCAGGGGCCCGGGAAGTGAATTAAATACCATTTGGAGGCATTTAATGTTCAAGCAAAAACAGGTGATTTTTGACAAAAGAGATAACACCCCCCCATTACGTCATGCTTCAGAAAGGTGAAAAATGGTCAGTTTTCAAATGTTTTATTTTTGAACTTCAGTTCACATTTGTAGGTATATCATCAGTTTTAGAGCTAAAATTAGCATGTTTAAAGTGATTTTCATGCTGCCAGGGGCCCGGGAAGTGAACTAAATACCATTTGGAGGCATTTATTGTTCAAGCAAAAACAGGTGATTTTTGACAAAAGAGATAACACCCCCCATTACGTCATGCTTCAGAAAGGTGGAAAATGGTCCGTTTTCAAATGTTTTATTTTTGAACGTCAGTTCACTTTTGTAGGTAGATCATCAGCTTTAGAGCTAAAATTAGCATGTTTAAAGTGGTTTTCATGTTTCCAGGGGCCCTAAACACAAGATTTGTGGAATTGTTAAAAGTGCATGAAAATGGCCAATTTACTCACTCTGAGGTCTCAAAAAGTGTTTCTTCACCCTGGGAAGTGAATTAAATACCATTTGGAGGCATTTAATGTTCAAGCTAAATTGGCAGATTTTTGACAAAAGAGATAACACCCCCCCATTACGTCATGCTTCAGAAAGGTGAAAAATGGTCCGTTTTCAAATGTTTTATTTTTGAACGTCAGTTCACTTTTGTAGGTAGATCATCAGTTTTAGAGCTAAAATTTGCATGTTTAAAGTGATTTTCATGCTTCCAGGGGCCCGGGAAGTGAATTAAATACCATTTGGAGGCATTTAATGTTCAAGCAAAAACAGGTGATTTTTGACAAAAGAGATAACACCCTCCCATTACGTCATGCTTCAGAAAGGTGGAAAATGGTCCGTTTTCAAATGTTTTATTTTTGAACGTCAGTTCACTTTTGTAGGTAGATCATCAGTTTTAGAGCTAAAATTAGCAGGTTTAAAGTGGTTTTCATGCTTCCAGGGGCCCTAAACACAAGATTTGTGGAATTGTTAAAATTGCATGAAAATGGCCAATTTACTCACTCTGAGGTCTCAAAAAGTGTTTCTTCACCCTGGGAAGTGAATTAAATACCATTTGGAGGCATTTAATGTTCAAGCAAAAATGGCAGATTTTTGACAAAAGAGATAACATCCCCCCATTACGTCATGCTTCAGAAAGGTGAACAATGGTCCGTTTCCAAATGTTTTATTTTTGAACGTCAGTTCACATTTGTAGGTAGATCATCAGTTTTAGAGCTAAAATTAGCATGTTTAAAGTGATTTTCATGCTTCCAGGGGCCCGGGAAGTGAATTAAATACCATTTGGAGGCATTTAATGTTCAAGCAAAAACAGGTGATTTTTGACAAAAGAGATAACACCCCCCATTACGTCATGCTTCAGAAAGGTGAAAAATGGTCCGTTTTCAAATGTTTTATTTTTGAACGTCAGTTCACATTTGTAGGTAGATCATCAGTTTTAGAGCTAAAATTAGCATGTTTAAAGTGATTTTCATGCTTCCAGGGGCCCGGGAAGTGAATTAAATACCATTTGAGGCACTTAATGTTCAAGCAAAAACAGGGGATTTTTGACAAAAGAGATAACACCCTCCCATTACGTCATGCTTCAGAAAGGTGGAAAATGGTCCGTTTTCAAATGTTTTATTTTTGAACGTCAGTTCACTTTTGTAGGTAGATCATCAGCTTTAGAGCTAAAATTAGCATGTTTAAAGTGGTTTTCATGTTTCCAGGGGCCCTAAACACAAGATTTGTGGAATTGTTAAAAGTGCATGAAAATGGCCAATTTACTCACTCTGAGGTCTCAAAAAGTGTTTCTTCACCCTGGGAAGTGAATTAAATACCATTTGGAGGCATTTAATGTTCAAGCAAAAATGGTAGATTTTTGACAAAAGAGATAACATCCCCCCATTACGTCATGCTTCAGAAAGGTGAAAAATGGTCTGTTTCCAAATGTTTTATTTTTGAATGTCAGTTCACATTTGTAGGTAGATCATCAGTTTTAGAGCTAAAATTAGCATGTTTAAAGTGATTTTCATGCTTCCAAGGGCCCGGGAAGTGAATTAAATACCATTTGGAGGCATTTAATGTTCAAGCAAAAACAGGTGATTTTTGACAAAAGAGATAACACCCCCCATTACGTCATGCTTCAGAAAGGTGAAAAATGGTCAGTTTTCAAATGTCTTATTTTTGAACGTCAGTTCACATTTGTAGGTAGATCATCAGTTTTAGAGCTAAAATTAGCATGTTTAAAGTGATTTTCATGCTTCCAGGGGCCCGGGAAGTGAATTAAATACCGTTTGGAGGCATTTAATGTTCAAGCAAAAACAGGTGATTTTTGACAAAAGAGATAACACCCCCCCCCCATTACGTCATGCTTCAGAAAGGTGAAAAATGGTCAGTTTTCAAATGTTTTATTTTTGAACTTCAGTTCACATTTGTAGGTATATCATCAGTTTTAGGGCTAAAATTAGCATGTTTAAAGTGATTTTCATGCTTTCAGGGGCCCGGGAAGTGAATTAAATACCATTTGGAGGCATTTAATGTTCAAGCAAAAACAGGTGATTTTTGACAAAAGAGATAACACCCCCCCATTACGTCATGCTTCAGAAAGGTGAAAAATGGTCAGTTTTCAAATGTTTTATTTTTGAACTTCAGTTCACATTTGTAGGTATATCATCAGTTTTAGAGCTAAAATTAGCATGTTTAAAGTGATTTTCATGCTTCCAGGGGCCCGGGAAGTGAACTAAATACCATTTGGAGGCATTTATTGTTCAAGCAAAAACAGGTGATTTTTGACAAAAGAGATAACACCCCCCATTACGTCATGCTTCAGAAAGGTGGAAAATGGTCCGTTTTCAAATGTTTTATTTTTGAACGTCAGTTCACATTTGTAGGTAGATCATCAGTTTTAGAGCTAACATTAGCATGTTTAAAGTGATTTTCATGCTTCCAGGGGCCCGGGAAGTGGAATAAATACCATTTGGAGGCATTTAATGTTCAAGCAAAAACAGGTGATTTTTGACAAAAGAGATAACACCCTCCCATTACGTCATGCTTCAGAAAGGTGGAAAATGGTCCGTTTTCAAATGTTTTATTTTTGAACGTCAGTTCACTTTTGTAGGTAGATCATCAGTTTTAGAGCTAAAATTAGCATGTTTAAAGTGGTTTTCATGCTTCCAGGGGCCCTAAACACAAGATTTGTGGAATTGTTAAAATTGCATGAAAATGGCCAATTTACTCACTCTGAGGTCTCAAAAAGTGTTTCTTCACCCTGGGAAGTGAATTAAATACCATTTGGAGGCATTTAATGTTCAAGCAAAAATGGCAGATTTTTGACAAAAGAGATAACATCCCCCCATTACGTCATGCTTCAGAAAGGTGAACAATGGTCCGTTTCCAAATGTTTTATTTTTGAACTTCAGTTCACATTTGTAGGTATATCATCAGTTTTAGGGCTAAAATTAGCATGTTTAAAGTGATTTTCATGCTTCCAGGGGCCCGGGAAGTGAATTAAATACCATTTGGAGGCATTTAATGTTCAAGCAAAAACAGGTGATTTTTGACAAAAGAGATAACACCCCCCCATTACGTCATGCTTCAGAAAGGTGAAAAACGGTCAGTTTTCAAATGTTTTATTTTTGAACTTCAGTTCACATTTGTAGGTATATCATCAGTTTTAGAGCTAAAATTAGCATGTTTAAAGTGATTTTCATGCTTCCAGGGGCCCGGGAAGTGAACTAAATACCATTTGGAGGCATTTATTGTTCAAGCAAAAACAGGTGATTTTTGACAAAAGAGATAACACCCCCCATTACGTCATGCTTCAGAAAGGTGGAAAATGGTCCGTTTTCAAATGTTTTATTTTTGAACGTCAGTTCACTTTTGTAGGTAGATCATCAGTTTTAGAGCTAAAATTAGCATGTTTAAAGTGATTTTCATGCTTCCAGGGGCCCGGGAAGTGAATTAAATACCATTTGGAGGCATTTAATGTTCAAGCAAAAACAGGTGATTTTTGACAAAAGAGATAACACCCCACTATTACGTCATGCTTTAGAAAGGTGAAAAATGGTCCGTTTTCAAATGTTTTATTTTTGAACGTCAGTTCACATTTGTAGGTAGATCATCAGTTTTAGAGCTAACATTAGCATGTTTAAAGTGATTTTCATGCTTCCAGGGGCCCGGGAAGTGGAATAAATACCATTTGGAGGCATTTAATGTTCAAGAAAAAACAGGTGATTTTTGACAAAAGAGATAACACCCCCCCATTACGTCATGCTTCAGAAAGGTGAAAAATGGTCCGTTTTCAAATGTTTTATTTTTGAATGTCAGTTCACTTTTGCAGGTAGATAATCAGTTTTAGAGCTAAAATTAGCATGTTTAAAGGGATTTTCATGCTTCCAGGGGCCCGGGAAGTGAATTAAATACCATTTGGAGGCATTTAATGTTCAAGCAAAAACAGGTGATTTTTGACAAAAGAGATAACACCCCTCATTACGTCATGCTTCAGAAAGGTGGAAAATTGTCCGTTTTCGAATGTTTTAATTTTGAACGTCAGTTCACTTTTGTAGGTAGATCATCAGTTTTAGAGCTAAAATGAGCATGTTTAAAGTGGTTTTCATGCTTCCAGGGGCCCTAAACACAAGATTTGTGGAATGGTTAAAAGTGCATGAAAATGGCCAATTTACTCACTCTGAGGTCTCAAAAAGTGTTTCTTCACCCTGGGAAGTGAATTAAATACCATTTGGAGGCATTTAATGTTCAAGCAAAAATGGCAGATTTTTGACAAAAGAGATAACACCCCCCCATTACGTCATGCTTCAGAAAGGTGAAAAATGGTCCGTTTTCAAATGTTTTATTTTTGAACGCCAGTTCACATTTGTAGGTAGATCATCAGTTTTAGAGCTAAAATTAGCATGTTTAAAGTTATTTTCATGCTTCCAGGAGCCCGGGAAGTGAATTAAATACCATTTGGAGGCATTTAATGTTCAAGCAAAAACAGGTGATTTTTGACAAAAGAGATAACACCCCCCCATTACGTCATGCTTCAGAAAGGTGAAAAATGGTCCGTTTTCAAATGTTTTATTTTTGAACGTCAGTTCACTTTTGTAGGTAGATCATCAGTTTTAGAGCTAACATTAGCATGTTTAAAGTGATTTTCATGCTTCCAGGGGCCCGGGAAGTGGAATAAATACCATTTGGAGGCATTTAATGTTCAAGCAAAAACAGGTGATTTTTGACAAAAGAGATAACACCCCCCCATTACGTCATGCTTCAGAAAGGTGAAAAATGGTCCGTTTTCAAATGTTTTATTTTTGAACGTCAGTTCACTTTTGTAGGTAGATCATCAGTTTTAGAGCTAAAATTTGCATGTTTAAAGTGATTTTCATGCTTCCAGGGGCCCGGGAAGTGAATTAAATACCATTTGGAGGCATTTAATGTTCAAGCAAAAACAGGTGATTTTTGACAAAAGAGATAACACCCTCCCATTACGTCATGCTTCAGAAAGGTGGAAAATGGTCCGTTTTCAAATGTTTTATTTTTGAACGTCAGTTCACTTTTGTAGGTAGATCATCAGTTTTAGAGCTAAAATTAGCAGGTTTAAAGTGGTTTTCATGCTTCCAGGGGCCCTAAACACAAGATTTGTGGAATTGTTAAAATTGCATGAAAATGGCCAATTTACTCACTCTGAGGTCTCAAAAAGTGTTTCTTCACCCTGGGAAGTGAATTAAATACCATTTGGAGGCATTTAATGTTCAAGCAAAAATGGCAGATTTTTGACAAAAGAGATAACATCCCCCCATTACGTCATGCTTCAGAAAGGTGAACAATGGTCCGTTTCCAAATGTTTTATTTTTGAACGTCAGTTCACATTTGTAGGTAGATCATCAGTTTTAGAGCTAAAATTAGCATGTTTAAAGTGATTTTCATGCTTCCAGGGGCCCGGGAAGTGAATTAAATACCATTTGGAGGCATTTAATGTTCAAGCAAAAACAGGTGATTTTTGACAAAAGAGATAACACCCCCCCATTACGTCATGCTTCAGAAAGGTGAAAAATGGTCCGTTTTCAAATGTTTTATTTTTGAACGTCAGTTCACATTTGTAGGTAGATCATCAGTTTTAGAGCTAAAATTAGCATGTTTAAAGTGATTTTCATGCTTCCAGGGGCCCGGGAAGTGAATTAAATACCATTTGAGGCATTTAATGTTCAAGCAAAAACAGGGGATTTTTGACAAAAGAGATAACACCCTCCCATTACGTCATGCTTCAGAAAGGTGGAAAATGGTCCGTTTTCAAATGTTTTATTTTTGAACGTCAGTTCACTTTTGTAGGTAGATCATCAGCTTTAGAGCTAAAATTAGCATGTTTAAAGTGGTTTTCATGTTTCCAGGGGCCCTAAACACAAGATTTGTGGAATTGTTAAAAGTGCATGAAAATGGCCAATTTACTCACTCTGAGGTTTTAAAAAGTGTTTCTTCACCCTGGGAAGTGAATTAAATACCATTTGGAGGCATTTAATGTTCAAGCAAAAATGGCAGATTTTTGACAAAAGAGATAACATCCCCCCATTACGTCATGCTTCAGAAAGGTGAAAAATGGTCCGTTTCCAAATGTTTTATTTTTGAATGTCAGTTCACATTTGTAGGTAGATCATCAGTTTTAGAGCTAAAATTAGCATGTTTAAAGTGATTTTCATGCTTCCAAGGGCCCGGGAAGTGAATTAAATACCATT
This sequence comes from Lissotriton helveticus, assembly GCF_964261635.1. NCBI lineage: Eukaryota > Metazoa > Chordata > Amphibia > Caudata > Salamandridae > Lissotriton > Lissotriton helveticus. Next base: position 1,644,011,632 of record NC_136057.1, read on the forward strand.
TGGAGGCATTTAATGTTCAAGCAAAAACAGGTGATTTTTGACAAAAGAGATAACACCCCCCATTACGTCATGCTTCAGAAAGGTGAAAAATGGTCAGTTTTCAAATGTCTTATTTTTGAACGTCAGTTCACATTTGTAGGTAGATCATCAGTTTTAGAGCTAAAATTAGCATGTTTAAAGTGATTTTCATGCTTCCAGGGGCCCGGGAAGTGAATTAAATACCGTTTGGAGGCATTTAATGTTCAAGCAAAAACAGGTGATTTTTGACAAAAGAGATAACACCCCCCCCCCATTACGTCATGCTTCAGAAAGGTGAAAAATGGTCAGTTTTCAAATGTTTTATTTTTGAACTTCAGTTCACATTTGTAGGTATATCATCAGTTTTAGGGCTAAAATTAGCATGTTTAAAGTGATTTTCATGCTTCCAGGGGCCCGGGAAGTGAATTAAATACCATTTGGAGGCATTTAATGTTCAAGCAAAAACAGGTGATTTTTGACAAAAGAGATAACACCCCCCCATTACGTCATGCTTCAGAAAGGTGAAAAATGGTCAGTTTTCAAATGTTTTATTTTTGAACTTCAGTTCACATTTGTAGGTATATCATCAGTTTTAGAGCTAAAATTAGCATGTTTAAAGTGATTTTCATGCTTCCAGGGGCCCGGGAAGTGAACTAAATACCATTTGGAGGCATTTATTGTTCAAGCAAAAACAGGTGATTTTTGACAAAAGAGATAACACCCCCCATTACGTCATGCTTCAGAAAGGTGGAAAATGGTCCGTTTTCAAATGTTTTATTTTTGAATGTCAGTTCACATTTGTAGGTAGATCATCAGTTTTAGAGCTAACATTAGCATGTTTAAAGTGATTTTCATGCTTCCAGGGGCCCGGGAAGTGGAATAAATACCATTTGGAGGCATTTAATGTTCAAGCAAAAACAGGTGATTTTTGACAAAAGAGATAACACCCTCCCATTACGTCATGCTTCAGAAAGGTGGAAAATGGTCCGTTTTCAAATGTTTTATTTTTGAACGTCAGTTCACTTTTGTAGGTAGATCATCAGTTTTAGAGCTAAAATTAGCATGTTTAAAGTGGTTTTCATGCTTCCAGGGGCCCTAAACACAAGATTTGTGGAATTGTTAAAATTGCATGAAAATGGCCAATTTACTCACTCTGAGGTCTCAAAAAGTGTTTCTTCACCCTGGGAAGTGAATTAAATACCATTTGGAGGCATTTAATGTTCAAGCAAAAATGGCAGATTTTTGACAAAAGAGATAACATCCCCCCATTACGTCATGCTTCAGAAAGGTGAACAATGGTCCGTTTCCAAATGTTTTATTTTTGAACTTCAGTTCACATTTGTAGGTATATCATCAGTTTTAGGGCTAAAATTAGCATGTTTAAAGTGATTTTCATGCTTCCAGGGGCCCGGGAAGTGAATTAAATACCATTTGGAGGCATTTAATGTTCAAGCAAAAACAGGTGATTTTTGACAAAAGAGATAACACCCCCCCCCCATTACGTCATGCTTCAGAAAGGTGAAAAATGGTCAGTTTTCAAATGTTTTATTTTTGAACTTCAGTTCACATTTGTAGGTATATCATCAGTTTTAGGGCTAAAATTAGCATGTTTAAAGTGATTTTCATGCTTCCAGGGGCCCGGGAAGTGAATTAAATACCATTTGGAGGCATTTAATGTTCAAGCAAAAACAGGTGATTTTTGACAAAAGAGATAACACCCCCCCATTACGTCATGCTTCAGAAAGGTGAAAAACGGTCAGTTTTCAAATGTTTTATTTTTGAACTTCAGTTCACATTTGTAGGTATATCATCAGTTTTAGAGCTAAAATTAGCATGTTTAAAGTGATTTTCATGCTTCCAGGGGCCCGGGAAGTGAACTAAATACCATTTGGAGGCATTTATTGTTCTAGCAAAAACAGGTGATTTTTGACAAAAGAGATAACACCCCCCATTACGTCATGCTTCAGAAAGGTGGAAAATGGTCCGTTTTCAAATGTTTTATTTTTGAACGTCAGTTCACTTTTGTAGGTAGATCATCAGTTTTAGAGCTAAAATTAGCATGTTTAAAGTGATTTTCATGCTTCCAGGGGCCCGGGAAGTGAATTAAATACCATTTGGAGGCATTTAATGTTCAAGCAAAAACAGGTGATTTTTGACAAAAGAGATAACACCCCACTATTACGTCATGCTTTAGAAAGGTGAAAAATGGTCCGTTTTCAAATGTTTTATTTTTGAACGTCAGTTCACATTTGTAGGTAGATCATCAGTTTTAGAGCTAACATTAGCATGTTTAAAGTGATTTTCATGCTTCCAGGGGCCCGGGAAGTGGAATAAATACCATTTGGAGGCATTTAATGTTCAAGCAAAAACAGGTGATTTTTGACAAAAGAGATAACACCCCCCCATTACGTCATGCTTCAGAAAGGTGAAAAATGGTCCGTTTTCAAATGTTTTATTTTTGAATGTCAGTTCACTTTTGCAGGTAGATAATCAGTTTTAGAGCTAAAATTAGCATGTTTAAAGGGATTTTCATGCTTCCAGGGGCCAGGGAAGTGAATTAAATACCATTTGGAGGCATTTAATGTTCAAGCAAAAACAGGTGATTTTTGACAAAAGAGATAACACCCCTCATTACGTCATGCTTCAGAAAGGTGGAAAATTGTCCGTTTTCGAATGTTTTAATTTTGAACGTCAGTTCACTTTTGTAGGTAGATCATCAGTTTTAGAGCTAAAATGAGCATGTTTAAAGTGGTTTTCATGCTTCCAGGGGCCCTAAACACAAGATTTGTGGAATGGTTAAAAGTGCATGAAAATGGCCAATTTACTCACTCTGAGGTCTCAAAAAGTGTTTCTTCACCCTGGGAAGTGAATTAAATACCATTTGGAGGCATTTAATGTTCAAGCAAAAATGGCAGATTTTTGACAAAAGAGATAACACCCCCCATTACGTCATGCTTCAGAAAGGTGAAAAATGGTCCGTTTTCAAATGTTTTATTTTTGAACGCCAGTTCACATTTGTAGGTAGATCATCAGTTTTAGAGCTAAAATTAGCATGTTTAAAGTTATTTTCATGCTTCCAGGAGCCCGGGAAGTGAATTAAATACCATTTGGAGGCATTTAATGTTCAAGCAAAAACAGAATATTTTGACAAAAGAGATAACACCCCCCCATTACGTCATGCTTCAGAAAGGTGGAAAATCGTCCGTTTTCGAATGTTTTAATTTTGAACGTCAGTTCACTTTTGTAGGTAGATCATCAGTTTTAGAGCTAAAATTAGCATGTTTAAAGTGGTTTTCATGCTTCCAGGGGCCCTAAACACAAGATTTGTGGAATGGTTAAAAGTGCATGAAAATGGCCAATTTACTCACTCTGAGGTCTCAAAAAGTGTTTCTTCACCCTGGGAAGTGAATTAAATACCATTTGGAGGCATTTAATGTTCAAGCAAAAATGGCAGATTTTTGACAAAAGAGATAACACCCCCCCATTACGTCATGCTACAGAAAGGTGAAAAATGGTCCATTTTCAAATGTTTTATTTTTGAACGTCAGTTCACATTTGTAGGTAGATCATCAGTTTTAGAGCTAAAATTAGCATGTTTAAAGTGATTTTCATGCTTCCAGGGGCCCGGGAAGTGAATTAAATACCATTTGGAGGCATTTAATGTTCAAGCAAAAACAGGTGATTTTTGAAAAAAGAGATAACACCCCCCATTACGTCATGCTTCAGAAAGGTGAAAAATGGTCAGTTTTCAAATGTTTTATTTTTGAACGTCAGTTCAAATTTTTAGGTAGATCATCAGTTTTAGAGCTAAAATGATGAGCATGTTTAAAGTGATTTTCATGCTTCCAGGGGCCCGGGAAGTGAATTAAATACCGTTTGGAGGCATTTAATGTTCAAGCAAAAACAGGTGATTTTTGACAAAAGAGATAACACCCCCCCATTACGTCATGCTTCAGAAAGGTGAAAAATGGTCCGTTTTCAAATGTTTTATTTTTGAACGTCAGTTCACTTTTGTAGGTAGATCATCAGTTTTAGAGCTAAAATTAGCATGTTTAAAGTGATTTTCATGCTTCCAGGGGCCCGGGAAGTGAATTAAATACCATTTGGAGGCATTTAATGTTCAAGCAAAAACAGGTGGTTTTTGACAAAAGAGATAACACCCACCCCATTACGTCATGCTTCAGAAAGGTGGAAAATGGTCAGTTTTCAAATGTTTTATTTTTTAACTTCAGTTCACATTTGTAGGTATATCATCAGTTTTAGAGCTAAAATTAGCATGTTTAAAGTGATTTTCATGCTTCCAGGGGCCCGGGAAGTGAATTTAATACCATTTGGAGGCATTTAATGTTCAAGCAAAAACAGGTGATTTCTGACAAAAGAGATAACACCCCCCCATTACGTCATGCTTCAGAAAGGTGAAAAATGGTCCGTTTTCAAATGTTTTATTTTTGAACGTCAGTTCACATTTGTAGGTAGATCATCAGTTTTAGAGCTAAAATTAGCATGTTTAAAGTGATTTTCATGCTTCCAGGTGCCCGGGAAGTGAATTAAATACCATTTGAGGCATTTAATGTTCAAGCAAAAACAGGGGATTTTTGACAAAAGAGATAACACCCTCCCATTACGTCATGCTTCAGAAAGGTGGAAAATGGTCCGTTTTCAAATGTTTTATTTTTGAACGTCAGTTCACTTTTGTAGGTAGATCATCAGCTTTAGAGCTAAAATTAGCATGTTTAAAGTGGTTTTCATGTTTCCAGGGGCCCTAAACACAAGATTTGTGGAATTGTTAAAAGTGCATGAAAATGGCCAATTTACTCACTCTGAGGTCTCAAAAAGTGTTTCTTCACCCTAGGAAGTGAATTAAATACCATTTGGAGGCATTTAATGTTCAAGCAAAAATGGCAGATTTTTGACAAAAGAGATAACATCCCCCCATTACGTCATGCTTCAGAAAGGTGAAAAATGGTCCGTTTCCAAATGTTTTATTTTTGAATGTCAGTTCACATTTGTAGGTAGATCATCAGTTTTAGAGCTAAAATTAGCATGTTTAAAGTGATTTTCATGCTTCCAAGGGCCCGCGAAGTGAATTAAATACCATTTGGAGGCATTTAATGTTCAAGCAAAAACAGGTGATTTTTGACAAAAGAGATAACACCCCCCATTACGTCATGCTTCAGAAAGGTGAAAAATGGTCAGTTTTCAAATGTCTTATTTTTGAACGTCAGTTCACATTTGTAGGTAGATCATCAGCTTTAGAGCTAAAATTAGCATGTTTAAAGTGGTTTTCATGTTTCCAGGGGCCCTAAACACAAGATTTGTGGAATTGTTAAAAGTGCATGAAAATGGCCAATTTACTCACTCTGAGGTCTCAAAAAGTGTTTCTTCACCCTGGGAAGTGAATTAAATACCATTTGGAGGCATTTAATGTTCAAGCAAAAATGGCAGATTTTTGACAAAAGAGATAACATCCCCCCATTACGTCATGCTTCAGAAAGGTGAAAAATGGTCCGTTTCCAAATGTTTTATTTTTGAATGTCAGTTCACATTTGTAGGTAGATCATCAGTTTTAGAGCTAAAATTAGCATGTTTAAAGTGATTTTCATGCTTCCAAGGGCCCGGGAAGTGAATTAAATACCATTTGGAGGCATTTAATGTTCAAGCAAAAACAGGTGATTTTTGACAAAAGAGATAACACCCCCCTATTACGTCATGCTTTAGAAAGGTGAAAAATGGTCCGTTTTCAAATGTTTTATTTTTGAACGTCAGTTCACATTTGTAGGTAGATCATCAGTTTTAGAGCTAACATTAGCATGTTTAAAGTGATTTTCATGCTTCCAGGGGCCCGGGAAGTGGAATAAATACCATTTGGAGGCATTTAATGTTCAAGCAAAAACAGGTGATTTTTGACAAAAGAGATAACACCCCCCCATTACGTCATGCTTCAGAAAGGTGAAAAATGGTCCGTTTTCAAATGTTTTATTTTTGAACGTCAGTTCACTTTTGTAGGTAGATCATCAGTTTTAGAGCTAAAATTAGCATGTTTAAAGTGGTTTTCATGCTTCCAGGGGCCCGGGAAGTGAATTAAATACCATTTGGAGGCATTTAATGTTCAAGCAAAAACAGGTGGTTTTTGACAAAAGAGATAACACCCACCCCATTACGTCATGCTTCAGAAAGGTGGAAAATGGTCAGTTTTCAAATGTTTTATTTTTTAACTTCAGTTCACATTTGTAGGTATATCATCAGTTTTAGAGCTAAAATTAGCATGTTTAAAGTGATTTTCATGCTTCCAGGGGCCCGGGAAGTGAATTTAATACCATTTGGAGTCATTTAATGTTCAAGCAAAAACAGGTGATTTCTGACAAAAGAGATAACACCCCCCCATTACGTCATGCTTCAGAAAGGTGAAAAATGGTCCGTTTTCAAATGTTTTATTTTTGAACGTCAGTTCACATTTGTAGGTAGATCATCAGTTTTAGAGCTAAAATTAGCATGTTTAAAGTGATTTTCATGCTTCCAGGGGCCCGGGAAGTGAATTAAATACCATTTGAGGCATTTAATGTTCAAGCAAAAACAGGGGATTTTTGACAAAAGAGATAACACCCTCCCATTACGTCATGCTTCAGAAAGGTGGAAAATGGTCCGTTTTCAAATGTTTTATTTTTGAACGTCAGTTCACTTTTGTAGGTAGATCATCAGCTTTAGAGCTAAAATTTGCATGTTTAAAGTGGTTTTCATGTTTCCAGGGGCCCTAAACACAAGATTTGTGGAATTGTTAAAAGTGCATGAAAATGGCCAATTTACTCACTCTGAGGTCTCAAAAAGTGTTTCTTCACCCTGGGAAGTGAATTAAATACCATTTGGAGGCATTTAATGTTCAAGCAAAAATGGCAGATTTTTGACAAAAGAGATAACATCCCCCCATTACGTCATGCTTCAGAAAGGTGAAAAATGGTCCGTTTCCAAATGTTTTATTTTTGAATGTCAGTTCACATTTGTAGGTAGATCATCAGTTTTAGAGCTAAAATTAGCATGTTTAAAGTGATTTTCATGCTTCCAAGGGCCCGGGAAGTGAATTAAATACCATTTGGAGGCATTTAATGTTCAAGCAAAAACAGGTGATTTTTGACAAAAGAGATAACACCCCCCATTACGTCATGCTTCAGAAAGGTGAAAAATGGTCAGTTTTCAAATGTCTTATTTTTGAACGTCAGTTCACATTTGTAGGTAGATCATCAGTTTTAGAGCTAAAATTAGCATGTTTAAAGTGATTTTCATGCTTCCAGGGGCCCGGGAAGTGAATTAAATACCGTTTGGAGGCATTTAATGTTCAAGCAAAAACAGGTGATTTTTGACAAAAGAGATAACACCCCCCCCCCCATTACGTCATGCTTCAGAAAGGTGAAAAATGGTCAGTTTTCAAATGTTTTATTTTTTAACTTCAGTTCACATTTGTAGGTATATCATCAGTTTTAGGGCTAAAATTAGCATGTTTAAAGTGATTTTCATGCTTCCAGGGGCCCGGGAAGTGAATTAAATACCATTTGGAGGCATTTAATGTTCAAGCAAAAACAGGTGGTTTTTGACAAAAGAGATAACACCCACCCCATTACGTCATGCTTCAGAAAGGTGGAAAATGGTCAGTTTTCAAATGTTTTATTTTTTAACTTCAGTTCACATTTGTAGGTATATCATCAGTTTTAGAGCTAAAATTAGCATGTTTAAAGTGATTTTCATGCTTCCAGGGGCCCGGGAAGTGAATTTAATACCATTTGGAGGCATTTAATGTTCAAGCAAAAACAGGTGATTTCTGACAAAAGAGATAACACCCCCCCATTACGTCATGCTTCAGAAAGGTGAAAAATGGTCCGTTTTCAAATGTTTTATTTTTGAACGTCAGTTCACATTTGTAGGTAGATCATCAGTTTTAGAGCTAAAATTAGCATGTTTAAAGTGATTTTCATGCTTCCAGGTGCCCGGGAAGTGAATTAAATACCATTTGAGGCATTTAATGTTCAAGCAAAAACAGGGGATTTTTGACAAAAGAGATAACACCCTCCCATTACGTCATGCTTCAGAAAGGTGGAAAATGGTCCGTTTTCAAATGTTTTATTTTTGAACGTCAGTTCACTTTTGTAGGTAGATCATCAGCTTTAGAGCTAAAATTAGCATGTTTAAAGTGGTTTTCATGTTTCCAGGGGCCCTAAACACAAGATTTGTGGAATTGTTAAAAGTGCATGAAAATGGCCAATTTACTCACTCTGAGGTCTCAAAAAGTGTTTCTTCACCCTAGGAAGTGAATTAAATACCATTTGGAGGCATTTAATGTTCAAGCAAAAATGGCAGATTTTTGACAAAAGAGATAACATCCCCCCATTACGTCATGCTTCAGAAAGGTGAAAAATGGTCCGTTTCCAAATGTTTTATTTTTGAATGTCAGTTCACATTTGTAGGTAGATCATCAGTTTTAGAGCTAAAATTAGCATGTTTAAAGTGATTTTCATGCTTCCAAGGGCCCGCGAAGTGAATTAAATACCATTTGGAGGCATTTAATGTTCAAGCAAAAACAGGTGATTTTTGACAAAAGAGATAACACCCCCCATTACGTCATGCTTCAGAAAGGTGAAAAATGGTCAGTTTTCAAATGTCTTATTTTTGAACGTCAGTTCACATTTGTAGGTAGATCATCAGCTTTAGAGCTAAAATTAGCATGTTTAAAGTGGTTTTCATGTTTCCAGGGGCCCTAAACACAAGATTTGTGGAATTGTTAAAAGTGCATGAAAATGGCCAATTTACTCACTCTGAGGTCTCAAAAAGTGTTTCTTCACCCTGGGAAGTGAATTAAATACCATTTGGAGGCATTTAATGTTCAAGCAAAAATGGCAGATTTTTGACAAAAGAGATAACATCCCCCCATTACGTCATGCTTCAGAAAGATGAAAAATGGTCCGTTTCCAAATGTTTTATTTTTGAATGTCAGTTCACATTTGTAGGTAGATCATCAGTTTTAGAGCTAAAATTAGCATGTTTAAAGTGATTTTCATGCTTCCAAGGGCCCGGGAAGTGAATTAAATACCATTTGGAGGCATTTAATGTTCAAGCAAAAACAGGTGATTTTTGACAAAAGAGATAACACCCCCCTATTACGTCATGCTTTAGAAAGGTGAAAAATGGTCCGTTTTCAAATGTTTTATTTTTGAACGTCAGTTCACATTTGTAGGTAGATCATCAGTTTTAGAGCTAACATTAGCATGTTTAAAGTGATTTTCATGCTTCCAGGGGCCCGGGAAGTGGAATAAATACCATTTGGAGGCATTTAATGTTCAAGCAAAAACAGGTGATTTTTGACAAAAGAGATAACACCCCCCCATTACGTCATGCTTCAGAAAGGTGAAAAATGGTCCGTTTTCAAATGTTTTATTTTTGAACGTCAGTTCACTTTTGTAGGTAGATCATCAGTTTTAGAGCTAAAATTAGCATGTTTAAAGTGGTTTTCATGCTTCCAGGGGCCCGGGAAGTGAATTAAATACCATTTGGAGGCATTTAATGTTCAAGCAAAAACAGGTGGTTTTTGACAAAAGAGATAACACCCACCCCATTACGTCATGCTTCAGAAAGGTGGAAAATGGTCAGTTTTCAAATGTTTTATTTTTTAACTTCAGTTCACATTTGTAGGTATATCATCAGTTTTAGAGCTAAAATTAGCATGTTTAAAGTGATTTTCATGCTTCCAGGGGCCCGGGAAGTGAATTTAATACCATTTGGAGTCATTTAATGTTCAAGCAAAAACAGGTGATTTCTGACAAAAGAGATAACACCCCCCCATTACGTCATGCTTCAGAAAGGTGAAAAATGGTCCGTTTTCAAATGTTTTATTTTTGAACGTCAGTTCACATTTGTAGGTAGATCATCAGTTTTAGAGCTAAAATTAGCATGTTTAAAGTGATTTTCATGCTTCCAGGGGCCCGGGAAGTGAATTAAATACCATTTGAGGCATTTAATGTTCAAGCAAAAACAGGGGATTTTTGACAAAAGAGATAACACCCTCCCATTACGTCATGCTTCAGAAAGGTGGAAAATGGTCCGTTTTCAAATGTTTTATTTTTGAACGTCAGTTCACTTTTGTAGGTAGATCATCAGCTTTAGAGCTAAAATTTGCATGTTTAAAGTGGTTTTCATGTTTCCAGGGGCCCTAAACACAAGATTTGTGGAATTGTTAAAAGTGCATGAAAATGGCCAATTTACTCACTCTGAGGTCTCAAAAAGTGTTTCTTCACCCTGGGAAGTGAATTAAATACCATTTGGAGGCATTTAATGTTCAAGCAAAAATGGCAGATTTTTGACAAAAGAGATAACATCCCCCCATTACGTCATGCTTCAGAAAGGTGAAAAATGGTCCGTTTCCAAATGTTTTATTTTTGAATGTCAGTTCACATTTGTAGGTAGATCATCAGTTTTAGAGCTAAAATTAGCATGTTTAAAGTGATTTTCATGCTTCCAAGGGCCCGGGAAGTGAATTAAATACCATTTGGAGGCATTTAATGTTCAAGCAAAAACAGGTGATTTTTGACAAAAGAGATAACACCCCCCATTACGTCATGCTTCAGAAAGGTGAAAAATGGTCAGTTTTCAAATGTCTTATTTTTGAACGTCAGTTCACATTTGTAGGTAGATCATCAGTTTTAGAGCTAAAATTAGCATGTTTAAAGTGATTTTCATGCTTCCAGGGGCCCGGGAAGTGAATTAAATACCGTTTGGAGGCATTTAATGTTCAAGCAAAAACAGGTGATTTTTGACAAAAGAGATAACACCCCCCCCCCATTACGTCATGCTTCAGAAAGGTGAAAAATGGTCAGTTTTCAAATGTTTTATTTTTTAACTTCAGTTCACATTTGTAGGTATATCATCAGTTTTAGGGCTAAAATTAGCATGTTTAAAGTGATTTTCATGCTTCCAGGGGCCCGGGAAGTGAATTAAATACCATTTGGAGGCATTTAATGTTCAAGCAAAAACAGGTGATTTTTGACAAAAGAGATAACACCCCCCCATTACGTCATGCTTCAGAAAGGTGAAAAATGGTCAGTTTTCAAATGTTTTATTTTTGAACTTCAGTTCACATTTGTAGGTATATCATCAGTTTTAGAGCTAAAATTAGCATGTTTAAAGTGATTTTCATGCTTCCAGGGGCCCGGGAAGTGAACTAAATACCATTTGGAGGCATTTATTGTTCAAGCAAAAACAGGTGATTTTTGACAAAAGAGATAACACCCCCCATTACGTCATGCTTCAGAAAGGTGGAAAATGGTCCGTTTTCAAATGTTTTATTTTTGAACGTCAGTTCACATTTGTAGGTAGATCATCAGTTTTAGAGCTAACATTAGCATGTTTAAAGTGATTTTCATGCTTCCAGGGGCCCGGGAAGTGGAATAAATACCATTTGGAGGCATTTAATGTTCAAGCAAAAACAGGTGATTTTTGACAAAAGAGATAACACCCCCCTATTACGTCATGCTTTAGAAAGGTGAAAAATGGTCCGTTTTCAAATGTTTTATTTTTGAACGTCAGTTCACATTTGTAGGTAGATCATCAGTTTTAGAGCTAACATTAGCATGTTTAAAGTGATTTTCATGCTTCCAGGGGCCCGGGAAGTGGAATAAATACCATTTGGAGGCATTTAATGTTCAAGCAAAAACAGGTGATTTTTGACCAAAGAGATAACACCCTCCCATTACGTCATGCTTCAGAAAGGTGGAAAATGGTCCGTTTTCAAATGTTTTATTTTTGAACGTCAGTTCACTTTTGTAGGTAGATCATCAGTTTTAGAGCTAAAATTAGCATGTTTAAAGTGGTTTTCATGCTTCCAGGGGCCCTAAACACAAGATTTGTGGAATTGTTAAAATTGCATGAAAATGGCCAATTTACTCACTCTGAGGTCTCAAAAAGTGTTTCTTCACCCTGGGAAGTGAATTAAATACCATTTGGAGGCATTTAATGTTCAAGCAAAAATGGCAGATTTTTGACAAAAGAGATAACATCCCCCCATTACGTCATGCTTCAGAAAGGTGAACAATGGTCCGTTTTCAAATGTCTTATTTTTGAACGTCAGTTCACATTTGTAGGTAGATCATCAGTTTTAGAGCTAAAATTAGCATGTTTAAAGTGATTTTCATGCTTCCAGGGGCCCGGGAAGTGAATTAAATACCGTTTGGAGGCATTTAATGTTCAAGCAAAAACAGGTGATTTTTGACAAAAGAGATAACACCCCCCCCCCATTACGTCATGCTTCAGAAAGGTGAAAAATGGTCAGTTTTCAAATGTTTTATTTTTGAACTTCAGTTCACATTTGTAGGTATATCATCAGTTTTAGGGCTAAAATTAGCATGTTTAAAGTGATTTTCATGCTTCCAGGGGCCCGGGAAGTGAATTAAATACCATTTGGAGGCATTTAATGTTCAAGCAAAAACAGGTGATTTTTGACAAAAGAGATAACACCCCCCCATTACGTCATGCTTCAGAAAGGTGAAAAACGGTCAGTTTTCAAATGTTTTATTTTTGAACTTCAGTTCACATTTGTAGGTATATCATCAGTTTTAGAGCTAAAATTAGCATGTTTAAAGTGATTTTCATGCTTCCAGGGGCCCGGGAAGTGAACTAAATACCATTTGGAGGCATTTATTGTTCAAGCAAAAACAGGTGATTTTTGACAAAAGAGATAACACCCCCCATTACGTCATGCTTCAGAAAGGTGGAAAATGGTCCGTTTTCAAATGTTTTATTTTTGAACGTCAGTTCACTTTTGTAGGTAGATCATCAGTTTTAGAGCTAAAATTAGCATGTTTAAAGTGATTTTCATGCTTCCAGGGGCCCGGGAAGTGAATTAAATACCATTTGGAGGCATTTAATGTTCAAGCAAAAACAGGTGATTTTTGACAAAAGAGATAACACCCCACTATTACGTCATGCTTTAGAAAGGTGAAAAATGGTCCGTTTTCAAATGTTTTATTTTTGAACGTCCGTTCACATTTGTAGGTAGATCATCAGTTTTAGAGCTAACATTAGCATGTTTAAAGTGATTTTCATGCTTCCAGGGGCCCGGGAAGTGGAATAAATACCATTTGGAGGCATTTAATGTTCAAGCAAAAACAGGTGATTTTTGACAAAAGAGATAACACCCCCCCATTACGTCATGCTTCAGAAAGGTGAAAAATGGTCCGTTTTCAAATGTTTTATTTTTGAATGTCAGTTCACTTTTGCAGGTAGATAATCAGTTTTAGAGCTAAAATTAGCATGTTTAAAGGGATTTTCATGCTTCCAGGGGCCCGGGAAGTGAATTAAATACCATTTGGAGGCATTTAATGTTCAAGCAAAAACAGGTGATTTTTGACAAAAGAGATAACACCCCTCATTACGTCATGCTTCAGAAAGGTGGAAAATTGTCCGTTTTCGAATGTTTTAATTTTGAACGTCAGTTCACTTTTGTAGGTAGATCATCAGTTTTAGAGCTAAAATGAGCATGTTTAAAGTGGTTTTCATGCTTCCAGGGGCCCTAAACACAAGATTTGTGGAATGGTTAAAAGTGCATGAAAATGGCCAATTTACTCACTCTGAGGTCTCAAAAAGTGTTTCTTCACCCTGGGAAGTGAATTAAATACCATTTGGAGGCATTTAATGTTCAAGCAAAAATGGCAGATTTTTGACAAAAGAGATAACACCCCCCCATTACGTCATGCTTCAGAAAGGTGAAAAATGGTCCGTTTTCAAATGTTTTATTTTTGAACGCCAGTTCACATTTGTAGGTAGATCATCAGTTTTAGAGCTAAAATTAGCATGTTTAAAGTTATTTTCATGCTTCCAGGAGCCCGGGAAGTGAATTAAATACCATTTGGAGGCATTTAATGTTCAAGCAAAAACAGGTGATTTTTGACAAAAGAGATAACACCCCCCCATTACGTCATGCTTCAGAAAGGTGGAAAATCGTCCGTTTTCGAATGTTTTAATTTTGAACGTCAGTTCACTTTTGTAGGTAGATCATCAGTTTTAGAGCTAAAATTAGCATGTTTAAAGTGGTTGTCATGCTTCCAGGGGCCCTAAACACAAGATTTGTGGAATGGTTAAAAGTGCATGAAAATGGCCAATTTACTCACTCTGAGGTCTCAAAAAGTGTTTCTTCACCCTGGGAAGTGAATTAAATACCATTTGGAGGCATTTAATGTTCAAGCAAAAATGGCAGATTTTTGACAAAAGAGATAACACCCCCCCATTACGTCATGCTACAGAAAGGTGAAAAATGGTCCATTTTCAAATGTTTTATTTTTGAACGTCAGTTCACATTTGTAGGTAGATCATCAGTTTTAGAGCTAAAATTAGCATGTTTAAAGTGATTTTCATGCTTCCAGGGGCCCGGGAAGTGAATTAAATACCATTTGGAGGCATTTAATGTTCAAGCAAAAACAGGTGATTTTTGACAAAAGAGATAACACCCCCCATTACGTCATGCTTCAGAAAGGTGAAAAATGGTCAGTTTTCAAATGTTTTATTTTTGAACGTCAGTTCAAATTTTTAGGTAGATCATCAGTTTTAGAGCTAAAATGATGAGCATGTTTAAAGTGATTTTCATGCTTCCAGGGGCCCGGGAAGTGAATTAAATACCGTTTGGAGGCATTTAATGTTCAAGCAAAAACAGGTGATTTTTGACAAAAGAGATAACACCCCCCCATTACGTCATGCTTCAGAAAGGTGAAAAATGGTCCGTTTTCAAATGTTTTATTTTTGAACGTCAGTTCACTTTTGTAGGTAGATCATCAGTTTTAGAGCTAAAATTAGCATGTTTAAAGTGATTTTCATGCTTCCAGGGGCCCGGGAAGTGAATTAAATACCATTTGGAGGCATTTAATGTTCAAGCAAAAACAGGTGGTTTTTGACAAAAGAGATAACACCCACCCCATTACGTCATGCTTCAGAAAGGTGGAAAATGGTCAGTTTTCAAATGTTTTATTTTTTAACTTCAGTTCACATTTGTAGGTATATCATCAGTTTTAGAGCTAAAATTAGCATGTTTAAAGTGATTTTCATGCTTCCAGGGGCCCGGGAAGTGAATTTAATACCATTTGGAGGCATTTAATGTTCAAGCAAAAACAGGTGATTTCTGACAAAAGAGATAACACCCCCCCATTACGTCATGCTTCAGAAAGGTGAAAAATGGTCCGTTTTCAAATGTTTTATTTTTGAACGTCAGTTCACATTTGTAGGTAGATCATACGTTTTAGAGCTAAAATTAGCATGTTTAAAGTGATTTTCATGCTTCCAGGGGCCCAGGAAGTGAAGTAAATACCATTTGGAGGCATTTAATGTTCAAGCAAAAACAGGGGATTTTTGACAAAAGAGATAACACCCCCCCATTACGTCATGCTTCAGAAAGGTGAAAAATGGTCCGTTTTCAAATGTTTTATTTTTGAACGTCAGTTCACATTTGTAGGTAGATTATCAGTTTTAGAGTTAAAATGAGCATGTTTAAAGTGATTTTCATGCTTCCAGGGGCCCGGAAAGTGAATTAAATACCATTTGGAGGCATTTAATGTTCAAGCAAAAACAGGTGATTTTTGACAAAAGAGATAACACGCCCCATTACGTCATGCTTCAGAAAGGTGAAAAATGGTCAGTTTCCAAATGTTTTATTTTTGAACGTCAGTTCACATTTGTAGGTAGATCATCAGTTTTAGAGCTAAAATTAGCATGTTTAAAGTGGTTTTCATGCTTCCAGGGGCCCTAAACACAAGATTTGTGGAATTGTTAAAATTGCATGAAAATGGCCAATTTACTCACTCTGGGGTCTCAAAAAGTGTTTCTTCACCCTGGGAAATGAATTAAATACCATTTGGAGGCATTTAATGTTCAAGAAAAAATGGCAGATTTTTGACAAAAGAGATAACACCAACCCATTACTTCATGCTTCAGAAAGGTGAAAAATGGTCCGTTTTCAAATGTTTTATTTTTGAACGTCAGTTCACATTTGTAGGTAGATCATCAGTTTTAGAGCTAACATTAGCATGTTTAAAGTGATTTTCATGCTTCCAGGGGCCCGGGAAGTGAATTAAATACCATTTGGAGGCATTTAATGTTCAAGCAAAAACAGGGGATTTTTGACAAAAGAGATAACACCCCCCCATTACGTCATGCTTCAGAAAGGTAAAAAATGGTCCGTTTTCAAATGTTTTATTTTTGAACGTCAGTTCACATTTGTAGGTAGATCATCAGTTTTAGAGCTAAAATTAGCATGTTTAAAGTGATTTTCATGCTTCCAGGGGCCCGGGAAGTGAATTAAATACCATTTGGAGGCATTTAATGTTCAAGCAAAAACAGGGGATTTTTGACAAAAGAGATAACACCCTCCCATTACGTCATGCTTCAGAAAGGTGGAAAATGGTCCGTTTTCAAATGTTTTATTTTTGAACGTCAGTTCGCTTTTGTAGGTAGATCATCAGTTTTAGAGCTAAAATTAGCATGTTTAAAGTGGTTTTCATGCTTCCAGGGGCCCTAAACACAAGATTTGTGGAATTGTTAAAAGTGCATGAAAATGGCCAATTTACTCACTCTGAGGTCTCAAAAAGTGTTTCTTCACCCTGGGAAGTGAATTAAATACCATTTGGAGGCATTTAATGTTCAAGCAAAAATGGCAGATTTTTGACAAAAGAGATAACACCCCCCCATTACGTCATGCTTCAGAAAGGTGAAAAATGGTCCGTTTTCAAATGTTTTATTTTTGAACGTCAGTTCACTTTTGCAGGTAGATCATCAGTTTTAGAGCTAAAATTAGCATGTTTAAAGGGGTTTTCATACTCCCAGGGGCCCGGGAAGTGAATTAAATACCATTTGGAGGCATTTAATGTTCAAACAAAAACAGGTGATTTTTGACAAAAGAGATAACACCCCCCCATTACGTCATGCTTCAGAAAGGTGGAAAATGGTCCGTTTTCAAATGTTTTAATTTTGAACGTCAGTTCACTTTTGTAGGTAGATCATCCGTTTTAGAGCTAAAATTAGCATGTTTAAAGTGGTGTTAATGCTTCCAGGGGCCCTAAACACAAGATTTGTGGAATGGTTAAAAGTGCATGAAAATGGCCAATTTACTCACTCTGAGGTCTCAAAAAGTGTTTCTTCACCCTGGGAAGTGAATTAAATACCATTTGGAGGCATTTAATGTTCAAGCAAAAACAGGTGATTTTTGACAAAAGAGATAACACCCCCCATTATGTCATGCTTCAGAAAGGTGAAAAATGGTCCGATTTCAAATGTTTTATTTTTGAACGTCAGTTCACTTTTGCAGGTAGATCATTAGTTTTAGAGCTAAAATTAGCATGTTTAAAGGGATTTTCATGCTTCCAGGGGCCCGGGAAGTGAATTAAATACCATTTGGAGGCATTTAATGATTAAGCAAAAACAGGTGATTTTTGACAAAAAGAGATAACACCCCCCATTATGTCATGCTTCAGAAAGGTGAAAAATGGTCCGATTTCAAATGTTTTATTTTTGAACGTCAGTTCACCTTTATAGTTAGATCATCAGTTTTAGAGCTAAAATTAGCATGTATAAAGTGAATTTTATGCTTCCAGGGGCCCAGGAAATGAATTAAATACCATTTGGAGGCATTTAATTTTCAAGCAAAAACAGCTGATTTTTGACAAAAGAGATAACACCCCCCCATTACGTCATGCTTCAGAAAGGTGGAAAATCGTCCGTTTTCGAATGTTTTAATTTTGAACGTCAGTTCACTTTTGTAGGTAGATCATCAGTTTTAGAGCTAAAATTAGCATGTTTAAAGTGGTTTTCATGCTTCCAGGGGCCCTAAACACAAGATTTGTGGAATGGTTAAAAGTGCATGAAAATGGCCAATTTACTCACTCTGAGGTCTCAAAAAGTGTTTCTTCACCCTGGGAAGTGAATTAAATACCATTTGGAGGCATTTAATGTTCAAGCTAAATTGGCAGATTTTTGACAAAAGAGATAACACCCCCCCATTACGTCATGCTTCAGAAAGGTGAAAAATGGTCCGTTTTCAAATGTTTTATTTTTGAACGTCAGTTCACTTTTGTAGGTAGATCATCAGTTTTAGAGCTAAAATTTGCATGTTTAAAGTGATTTTCATGCTTCCAGGGGCCCGGGAAGTGAATTAAATACCATTTGGAGGCATTTAATGTTCAAGCAAAAACAGGTGATTTTTGACAAAAGAGATAACACCCCCCCCCCATTACGTCATGCTTCAGAAAGGTGAAAAATGGTCAGTTTTCAAATGTTTTATTTTTGAACTTCAGTTCACATTTGTAGGTATATCATCAGTTTTAGGGCTAAAATTAGCATGTTTAAAGTGATTTTCATGCTTCCA
This sequence comes from Lissotriton helveticus, assembly GCF_964261635.1. Lineage (NCBI taxonomy): Eukaryota > Metazoa > Chordata > Amphibia > Caudata > Salamandridae > Lissotriton > Lissotriton helveticus. The sequence continues at coordinate 1,644,030,029 of NC_136057.1, forward strand.
GGGGCCCGGGAAGTGAATTAAATACCATTTGGAGGCATTTAATGTTCAAGCAAAAACAGGTGATTTTTGACAAAAGAGATAACACCCCCCCATTACGTCATGCTTCAGAAAGGTGAAAAATGGTCAGTTTTCAAATGTTTTATTTTTGAACTTCAGTTCACATTTGTAGGTATATCATCAGTTTTAGAGCTAAAATTAGCATGTTTAAAGTGATTTTCATGCTTCCAGGGGCCCGGGAAGTGAACTAAATACCATTTGGAGGCATTTATTGTTCAAGCAAAAACAGGTGATTTTTGACAAAAGAGATAACACCCCCCATTACGTCATGCTTCAGAAAGGTGGAAAATGGTCCGTTTTCAAATGTTTTATTTTTGAACGTCAGTTCACTTTTGTAGGTAGATCATCAGTTTTAGAGCTAAAATTAGCATGTTTAAAGTGGTGTTAATGCTTCCAGGGGCCCTAAACACAAGATTTGTGGAATGGTTAAAAGTGCATGAAAATGGCCAATTTACTCACTCTGAGGTCTCAAAAAGTGTTTCTTCACCCTGGGAAGTGAATTAAATACCATTTGGAGGCATTTAATGTTCAAGCAAAAACAGGTGATTTTTGACAAAAGAGATAACACCCCCCATTATGTCATGCTTCAGAAAGGTGAAAAATGGTCCGATTTCAAATGTTTTATTTTTGAACGTCAGTTCACTTTTGCAGGTAGATCATTAGTTTTAGAGCTAAAATTAGCATGTTTAAAGGGATTTTCATGCTTCCAGGGGCCCGGGAAGTGAATTAAATACCATTTGGAGGCATTTAATGATTAAGCAAAAACAGGTGATTTTTGACAAAAAGAGATAACACCCCCCATTATGTCATGCTTCAGAAAGGTGAAAAATGGTCCGATTTCAAATGTTTTATTTTTGAACGTCAGTTCACCTTTATAGTTAGATCATCAGTTTTAGAGCTAAAATTAGCATGTATAAAGTGAATTTTATGCTTCCAGGGGCCCAGGAAATGAATTAAATACCATTTGGAGGCATTTAATTTTCAAGCAAAAACAGCTGATTTTTGACAAAAGAGATAACACCCCCCCATTACGTCATGCTTCAGAAAGGTGGAAAATCGTCCGTTTTCGAATGTTTTAATTTTGAACGTCAGTTCACTTTTGTAGGTAGATCATCAGTTTTAGAGCTAAAATTAGCATGTTTAAAGTGGTTTTCATGCTTCCAGGGGCCCTAAACACAAGATTTGTGGAATGGTTAAAAGTGCATGAAAATGGCCAATTTACTCACTCTGAGGTCTCAAAAAGTGTTTCTTCACCCTGGGAAGTGAATTAAATACCATTTGGAGGCATTTAATGTTCAAGCTAAATTGGCAGATTTTTGACAAAAGAGATAACACCCCCCCATTACGTCATGCTTCAGAAAGGTGAAAAATGGTCCGTTTTCAAATGTTTTATTTTTGAACGTCAGTTCACTTTTGTAGGTAGATCATCAGTTTTAGAGCTAAAATTTGCATGTTTAAAGTGATTTTCATGCTTCCAGGGGCCCGGGAAGTGAATTAAATACCATTTGGAGGCATTTAATGTTCAAGCAAAAACAGGTGATTTTTGACAAAAGAGATAACACCCCCCCATTACGTCATGCTTCAGAAAGGTGAAAAATGGTCCGTTTTCAAATGTTTTATTTTTGAACGTCAGTTCACATTTGTAGGTAGATCATCAGTTTTAGAGCTAAAATTAGCATGTTTAAAGTGATTTTCATGCTTCCAGGGGCCCAGGAAGTGAATTAAATACCATTTGAGGCATTTAATGTTCAAGCAAAAACAGGGGATTTTTGACAAAAGAGATAACACCCTCCCATTACGTCATGCTTCAGAAAGGTGGAAAATGGTCCGTTTTCAAATGTTTTATTTTTGAACGTCAGTTCACTTTTGTAGGTAGATCATCAGCTTTAGAGCTAAAATTAGCATGTTTAAAGTGGTTTTCATGTTTCGAGGGGCCCTAAACACAAGATTTGTGGAATTGTTAAAAGTGCATGAAAATGGCCAATTTACTCACTCTGAGGTCTCAAAAAGTGTTTCTTCACCCTGGGAAGTGAATTAAATACCATTTGGAGGCATTTAATGTTCAAGCAAAAATGGCAGATTTTTGACAAAAGAGATAACATCCCCCCATTACGTCATGCTTCAGAAAGGTGAAAAATGGTCCGTTTCCAAATGTTTTATTTTTGAATGTCAGTTCACATTTGTAGGTAGATCATCAGTTTTAGAGCTAAAATTAGCATGTTTAAAGTGATTTTCATGCTTCCAAGGGCCCGGGAAGTGAATTAAATACCATTTGGAGGCATTTAATGTTCAAGCAAAAACAGGTGATTTTTGACAAAAGAGATAACACCCCCCATTACGTCATGCTTCAGAAAGGTGAAAAATGGTCAGTTTTCAAATGTCTTATTTTTGAACGTCAGTTCACATTTTTAGGTAGATCATCAGTTTTAGAGCTAAAATGATGAGCATGTTTAAAGTGATTTTCATGCTTCCAGGGGCCCGGGAAGTGAATTAAATACCGTTTGGAGGCATTTAATGTTCAAGCAAAAACAGGTGATTTTTGACAAAAGAGATAACACCCCCCCCATTACGTCATGCTTCAGAAAGGTGAAAAATGGTCCGTTTTCAAATGTTTTATTTTTGAACGTCAGTTCACTTTTGTAGGTAGATCATCAGTTTTAGAGCTAAAATTAGCATGTTTAAAGTGATTTTCATGCTTCCAGGGGCCCGGGAAGTGAATTAAATACCATTTGGAGGCATTTAATGTTCAAGCAAAAACAGGTGGTTTTTGACAAAAGAGATAACACCCACCCCATTACGTCATGCTTCAGAAAGGTGGAAAATGGTCAGTTTTCAAATGTTTTATTTTTTAACTTCAGTTCACATTTGTAGGTATATCATCAGTTTTAGAGCTAAAATTAGCATGTTTAAAGTGATTTTCATGCTTCCAGGGGCCCGGGAAGTGAATTTAATACCATTTGGAGGCATTTAATGTTCAAGCAAAAACAGGTGATTTCTGACAAAAGAGATAACACCCCCCCATTACGTCATGCTTCAGAAAGGTGAAAAATGGTCCGTTTTCAAATGTTTTATTTTTGAACGTCAGTTCACATTTGTAGGTAGATCATCCGTTTTAGAGCTAAAATTAGCATGTTTAAAGTGATTTTCATGCTTCCAGGGACCCAGGAAGTGAAGTAAATACCATTTGGAGGCATTTAATGTTCAAGCAAAAACAGGGGATTTTTGACAAAAGAGATAACACCCCCCCATTACGTCATGCTTCAGAAAGGTGAAAAATGGTCCGTTTTCAAATGTTTTATTTTTGAACGTCAGTTCACATTTGTAGGTAGATTATCAGTTTTAGAGTTAAAATGAGCATGTTTAAAGTGATTTTCATGCTTCCAGGGGCCCGGAAAGTGAATTAAATACCATTTGGAGGCATTTAATGTTCAAGCAAAAACAGGTGATTTTTGACAAAAGAGATAACACGCCCCATTACGTCATGCTTCAGAAAGGTGAAAAATGGTCAGTTTCCAAATGTTTTATTTTTGAACGTCAGTTCACATTTGTAGGTAGATCATCAGTTTTAGAGCTAAAATTAGCATGTTTAAAGTGGTTTTCATGCTTCCAGGGGCCCTAAACACAAGATTTGTGGAATTGTTAAAATTGCATGAAAATGGCCAATTTACTCACTCTGGGGTCTCAAAAAGTGTTTCTTCACCCTGGGAAATGAATTAAATACCATTTGGAGGCATTTAATGTTCAAGAAAAAAATGGCAGATTTTTGACAAAAGAGATAACACCAACCCATTACTTCATGCTTCAGAAAGGTGAAAAATGGTCCGTTTTCAAATGTTTTATTTTTGAACGTCAGTTCACATTTGTAGGTAGATCATCAGTTTTAGAGCTAACATTAGCATGTTTAAAGTGATTTTCATGCTTCCAGGGGCCCGGGAAGTGAATTAAATACCATTTGGAGGCATTTAATGTTCAAGCAAAAACAGGGGATTTTTGACAAAAGAGATAACACCCCCCCATTACGTCATGCTTCAGAAAGGTAAAAAATGGTCCGTTTTCAAATGTTTTATTTTTGAACGTCAGTTCACATTTGTAGGTAGATCATCAGTTTTAGAGCTAAAATTAGCATGTTTAAAGTGATTTTCATGCTTCCAGGGGCCCGGGAAGTGAATTAAATACCATTTGGAGGCATTTAATGTTCAAGCAAAAACAGGGGATTTTTGACAAAAGAGATAACACCCTCCCATTACGTCATGCTTCAGAAAGGTGGAAAATGGTCCGTTTTCAAATGTTTTATTTTTGAACGTCAGTTCACTTTTGTAGGTAGATCATCAGTTTTAGAGCTAAAATTAGCATGTTTAAAGTGGTTTTCATGCTTCCAGGGGCCCTAAACACAAGATTTGTGGAATTGTTAAAAGTGCATGAAAATGGCCAATTTACTCACTCTGAGGTCTCAAAAAGTGTTTCTTCACCCTGGGAAGTGAATTAAATACCATTTGGAGGCATTTAATGTTCAAGCAAAAATGGCAGATTTTTGACAAAAGAGATAACACCCCCCCATTACGTCATGCTTCAGAAAGGTGAAAAATGGTCCGTTTTCAAATGTTTTATTTTTGAACGTCAGTTCACTTTTGCAGGTAGATCATCAGTTTTAGAGCTAAAATTAGCATGTTTAAAGGGGTTTTCATACTCCCAGGGGCCCGGGAAGTGAATTAAATACCATTTGGAGGCATTTAATGTTCAAACAAAAACAGGTGATTTTTGACAAAAGAGATAACACCCCCCCATTACGTCATGCTTCAGAAAGGTGGAAAATGGTCCGTTTTCAAATGTTTTAATTTTGAACGTCAGTTCACTTTTGTAGGTAGATCATCAGTTTTAGAGCTAAAATTAGCATGTTTAAAGTGGTGTTAATGCTTCCAGGGGCCCTAAACACAAGATTTGTGGAATGGTTAAAAGTGCATGAAAATGGCCAATTTACTCACTCTGAGGTCTCAAAAAGTGTTTCTTCACCCTGGGAAGTGAATTAAATACCATTTGGAGGCATTTAATGTTCAAGCAAAAACAGGTGATTTTTGACAAAAGAGATAACACCCCCCATTATGTCATGCTTCAGAAAGGTGAAAAATGGTCCGATTTCAAATGTTTTATTTTTGAACGTCAGTTCACTTTTGCAGGTAGATCATTAGTTTTAGAGCTAAAATTAGCATGTTTAAAGGGATTTTCATGCTTCCAGGGGCCCGGGAAGTGAATTAAATACCATTTGGAGGCATTTAATGATTAAGCAAAAACAGGTGATTTTTGACAAAAAGAGATAACACCCCCCATTATGTCATGCTTCAGAAAGGTGAAAAATGGTCCGATTTCAAATGTTTTATTTTTGAACGTCAGTTCACCTTTATAGTTAGATCATCAGTTTTAGAGCTAAAATTAGCATGTATAAAGTGAATTTTATGCTTCCAGGGGCCCAGGAAATCAATTAAATACCATTTGGAGGCATTTAATTTTCAAGCAAAAACAGCTGATTTTTGACAAAAGAGATAACACCCCCCCATTACGTCATGCTTCAGAAAGGTGGAAAATCGTCCGTTTTCGAATGTTTTAATTTTGAACGTCAGTTCACTTTTGTAGGTAGATCATCAGTTTTAGAGCTAAAATTAGCATGTTTAAAGTGGTTTTCATGCTTCCAGGGGCCCTAAACACAAGATTTGTGGAATGGTTAAAAGTGCATGAAAATGGCCAATTTACTCACTCTGAGGTCTCAAAAAGTGTTTCTTCACCCTGGGAAGTGAATTAAATACCATTTGGAGGCATTTAATGTTCAAGCTAAATTGGCAGATTTTTGACAAAAGAGATAACACCCCCCCATTACGTCATGCTTCAGAAAGGTGAAAAATGGTCCGTTTTCAAATGTTTTATTTTTGAACGTCAGTTCACTTTTGTAGGTAGATCATCAGTTTTAGAGCTAAAATTTGCATGTTTAAAGTGATTTTCATGCTTCCAGGGGCCCGGGAAGTGAATTAAATACCATTTGGAGGCATTTAATGTTCAAGCAAAAACAGGTGATTTTTGACAAAAGAGATAACACCCCCCCCCCATTACGTCATGCTTCAGAAAGGTGAAAAATGGTCAGTTTTCAAATGTTTTATTTTTGAACTTCAGTTCACATTTGTAGGTATATCATCAGTTTTAGGGCTAAAATTAGCATGTTTAAAGTGATTTTCATGCTTCCAGGGGCCCGGGAAGTGAATTAAATACCATTTGGAGGCATTTAATGTTCAAGCAAAAACAGGTGATTTTTGACAAAAGAGATAACACCCCCCCATTACGTCATGCTTCAGAAAGGTGAAAAATGGTCAGTTTTCAAATGTTTTATTTTTGAACTTCAGTTCACATTTGTAGGTATATCATCAGTTTTAGAGCTAAAATTAGCATGTTTAAAGTGATTTTCATGCTTCCAGGGGCCCGGGAAGTGAACTAAATACCATTTGGAGGCATTTATTGTTCAAGCAAAAACAGGTGATTTTTGACAAAAGAGATAACACCCCCCATTACGTCATGCTTCAGAAAGGTGGAAAATGGTCCGTTTTCAAATGTTTTATTTTTGAACGTCAGTTCACTTTTGTAGGTAGATCATCAGTTTTAGAGCTAAAATTAGCATGTTTAAAGTGGTGTTAATGCTTCCAGGGGCCCTAAACACAAGATTTGTGGAATGGTTAAAAGTGCATGAAAATGGCCAATTTACTCACTCTGAGGTCTCAAAAAGTGTTTCTTCACCCTGGGAAGTGAATTAAATACCATTTGGAGGCATTTAATGTTCAAGCAAAAACAGGTGATTTTTGACAAAAGAGATAACACCCCCCATTATGTCATGCTTCAGAAAGGTGAAAAATGGTCCGATTTCAAATGTTTTATTTTTGAACGTCAGTTCACTTTTGCAGGTAGATCATTAGTTTTAGAGCTAAAATTAGCATGTTTAAAGGGATTTTCATGCTTCCAGGGGCCCGGGAAGTGAATTAAATACCATTTGGAGGCATTTAATGATTAAGCAAAAACAGGTGATTTTTGACAAAAAGAGATAACACCCCCCATTATGTCATGCTTCAGAAAGGTGAAAAATGGTCCGATTTCAAATGTTTTATTTTTGAACGTCAGTTCACCTTTATAGTTAGATCATCAGTTTTAGAGCTAAAATTAGCATGTATAAAGTGAATTTTATGCTTCCAGGGGCCCAGGAAATGAATTAAATACCATTTGGAGGCATTTAATTTTCAAGCAAAAACAGCTGATTTTTGACAAAAGAGATAACACCCCCCCATTACGTCATGCTTCAGAAAGGTGGAAAATCGTCCGTTTTCGAATGTTTTAATTTTGAACGTCAGTTCACTTTTGTAGGTAGATCATCAGTTTTAGAGCTAAAATTAGCATGTTTAAAGTGGTTTTCATGCTTCCAGGGGCCCTAAACACAAGATTTGTGGAATGGTTAAAAGTGCATGAAAATGGCCAATTTACTCACTCTGAGGTCTCAAAAAGTGTTTCTTCACCCTGGGAAGTGAATTAAATACCATTTGGAGGCATTTAATGTTCAAGCTAAATTGGCAGATTTTTGACAAAAGAGATAACACCCCCCCATTACGTCATGCTTCAGAAAGGTGAAAAATGGTCCGTTTTCAAATGTTTTATTTTTGAACGTCAGTTCACTTTTGTAGGTAGATCATCAGTTTTAGAGCTAAAATTTGCATGTTTAAAGTGATTTTCATGCTTCCAGGGGCCCGGGAAGTGAATTAAATACCATTTGGAGGCATTTAATGTTCAAGCAAAAACAGGTGATTTTTGACAAAAGAGATAACACCCCCCCATTACGTCATGCTTCAGAAAGGTGAAAAATGGTCCGTTTTCAAATGTTTTATTTTTGAACGTCAGTTCACATTTGTAGGTAGATCATCAGTTTTAGAGCTAAAATTAGCATGTTTAAAGTGATTTTCATGCTTCCAGGGGCCCAGGAAGTGAATTAAATACCATTTGAGGCATTTAATGTTCAAGCAAAAACAGGGGATTTTTGACAAAAGAGATAACACCCTCCCATTACGTCATGCTTCAGAAAGGTGGAAAATGGTCCGTTTTCAAATGTTTTATTTTTGAACGTCAGTTCACTTTTGTAGGTAGATCATCAGCTTTAGAGCTAAAATTAGCATGTTTAAAGTGGTTTTCATGTTTCGAGGGGCCCTAAACACAAGATTTGTGGAATTGTTAAAAGTGCATGAAAATGGCCAATTTACTCACTCTGAGGTCTCAAAAAGTGTTTCTTCACCCTGGGAAGTGAATTAAATACCATTTGGAGGCATTTAATGTTCAAGCAAAAATGGCAGATTTTTGACAAAAGAGATAACATCCCCCATTACGTCATGCTTCAGAAAGGTGAAAAATGGTCCGTTTCCAAATGTTTTATTTTTGAATGTCAGTTCACATTTGTAGGTAGATCATCAGTTTTAGAGCTAAAATTAGCATGTTTAAAGTGATTTTCATGCTTCCAAGGGCCCGGGAAGTGAATTAAATACCATTTGGAGGCATTTAATGTTCAAGCAAAAACAGGTGATTTTTGACAAAAGAGATAACACCCCCCATTACGTCATGCTTCAGAAAGGTGAAAAATGGTCAGTTTTCAAATGTCTTATTTTTGAACGTCAGTTCACATTTGTAGGTAGATCATCAGTTTTAGAGCTAAAATTAGCATGTTTAAAGTGATTTTCATGCTTCCAGGGGCCCGGGAAGTGAATTAAATACCGTTTGGAGGCATTTAATGTTCAAGCAAAAACAGGTGATTTTTGACAAAAGAGATAACACCCCCCCCCATTACGTCATGCTTCAGAAAGGTGAAAAATGGTCAGTTTTCAAATGTTTTATTTTTGAACTTCAGTTCACATTTGTAGGTATATCATCAGTTTTAGGGCTAAAATTAGCATGTTTAAAGTGATTTTCATGCTTCCAGGGGCCCGGGAAGTGAATTAAATACCGTTTGGAGGCATTTAATGTTCAAGCAAAAACAGGTGATTTTTGACAAAAGAGATAACACCCCCCCCCATTACGTCATGCTTCAGAAAGGTGAAAAATGGTCAGTTTTCAAATGTTTTATTTTTGAACTTCAGTTCACATTTGTAGGTATATCATCAGTTTTAGGGCTAAAATTAGCATGTTTAAAGTGATTTTCATGCTTCCAGGGGCCCGGGAAGTGAATTAAATACCATTTGGAGGCATTTAATGTTCAAGCAAAAACAGGTGATTTTTGACAAAAGAGATAACACCCCCCCATTACGTCATGCTTCAGAAAGGTGAAAAATGGTCAGTTTTCAAATGTTTTATTTTTGAACTTCAGTTCACATTTGTAGGTATATCATCAGTTTTAGAGCTAAAATTAGCATGTTTAAAGTGATTTTCATGCTTCCAGGGGCCCGGGAAGTGAACTAAATACCATATGGAGGCATTTATTGTTCAAGCAAAAACAGGTGATTTTTGACAAAAGAGATAACACCCCCCATTACGTCATGCTTCAGAAAGGTGGAAAATGGTCCGTTTTCAAATGTTTTATTTTTGAACGTCAGTTCACTTTTGTAGGTAGATCATCAGTTTTAGAGCTAAAATTAGCATGTTTAAAGTGATTTTCATGCTTCCAGGGGCCCGGGAAGTGAATTAAATACCATTTGGAGGCATTTAATGTTCAAGCAAAAACAGGTGATTTTTGACAAAAGAGATAACACCCCCCTATTACGTCATGCTTTAGAAAGGTGAAAAATGGTCCGTTTTCAAATGTTTTATTTTTGAACGTCAGTTCACATTTGTAGGTAGATCATCAGTTTTAGAGCTAACATTAGCATGTTTAAAGTGATTTTCATGCTTCCAGGGGCCCGGGAAGTGGAATAAATACCATTTGGAGGCATTTAATGTTCAAGCAAAAACAGGTGATTTTTGACAAAAGAGATAACACCCCCCCATTACGTCATGCTTCAGAAAGGTGAAAAATGGTCCGTTTTCAAATGTTTTATTTTTGAATGTCAGTTCACTTTTGCAGGTAGATAATCAGTTTTAGAGCTAAAATTAGCATGTTTAAAGGGATTTTCATGCTTCCAGGGGCTCGGGAAGTGAATTAAATACCATTTGGAGGCATTTAATGTTCAAGCAAAAACAGGTGATTTTTGACAAAAGAGATAACACCCCTCATTACGTCATGCTTCAGAAAGGTGGAAAATTGTCCATTTTCGAATGTTTTAATTTTGAACGTCAGTTCACTTTTGTAGGTAGATCATCAGTTTTAGAGCTAAAATGAGCATGTTTAAAGTGGTTTTCATGCTTCCAGGGGCCCTAAACACAAGATTTGTGGAATGGTTAAAAGTGCATGAAAATGGCCAATTTACTCACTCTGAGGTCTCAAAAAGTGTTTCTTCACCCTGGGAAGTGAATTAAATACCATTTGGAGGCATTTAATGTTCAAGCAAAAATGGCAGATTTTTGACAAAAGAGATAACACCCCCCCATTACGTCATGCTTCAGAAAGGTGAAAAATGGTCCGTTTTCAAATGTTTTATTTTTGAACGCCAGTTCACATTTGTAGGTAGATCTTCAGTTTTAGAGCTAAAATTAGCATGTTTAAAGTTATTTTCATGCTTCCAGGAGCCCGGGAAGTGAATTAAATACCATTTGGAGGCATTTAATGTTCAAGCAAAAACAGGTGATTTTTGACAAAAGAGATAACACCCCCCCATTACGTCATGCTTCAGAAAGGTGGAAAAATCGTCCGTTTTCGAATGTTTTAATTTTGAACGTCAGTTCACTTTTGTAGGTAGATCATCAGTTTTAGAGCTAAAATTAGCATGTTTAAAGTGGTTTTCATGCTTCCAGGGGCCCTAAACACAAGATTTGTGGAATGGTTAAAAGTGCATGAAAATGGCCAATTTACTCACTCTGAGGTCTCAAAAAGTGTTTCTTCACCCTGGGAAGTGAATTAAATACCATTTGGAGGCATTTAATGTTCAAGCAAAAATGGCAGATTTTTTACAAAAGAGATAACACCCCCCCATTACATCATGCTACAGAAAGGTGAAAAATGGTCCATTTTCAAATGTTTTATTTTTGATCGTCAGTTCAAATTTTTAGGTAGATCATCAGTTTTAGAGCTAAAATGATGAGCATGTTTAAAGTGATTTTCATGCTTCCAGGGGCCCGGGAAGTGAATTAAATACCGTTTGGAGGCATTTAATGTTCAAGCAAAAACAGGTGATTTTTGACAAAAGAGATAACACCCCCCCATTACGTCATGCTTCAGAAAGGTGAAAAATGGTCCGTTTTCAAATGTTTTATTTTTGAACGTCAGTTCACTTTTGTAGGTAGATCATCAGTTTTAGAGCTAAAATTAGCATGTTTAAAGTGATTTTCATGATTCCAGGGGCCCGGGAAGTGAATTAAATACCATTTGGAGGCATTTAATGTTCAAGCAAAAACAGGTGGTTTTTGACAAAAGAGATAACACCCACCCCATTACGTCATGCTTCAGAAAGGTGGAAAATGGTCAGTTTTCAAATGTTTTATTTTTCAACTTCAGTTCACATTTGTAGGTATATCATCAGTTTTAGAGCTAAAATTAGCATGTTTAAAGTGATTTTCATGCTTCCAGGGGCCCGGGAAGTGAATTTAATACCATTTGGAGGCATTTAATGTTCAAGCAAAAACAGGTGATTTCTGACAAAAGAGATAACACCCCCCCATTACGTCATGCTTCAGAAAGGTGAAAAATGGTCCGTTTTCAAATGTTTTATTTTTGAACGTCAGTTCACATTTGTAGGTAGATCATCCGTTTTAGAGCTAAAATTAGCATGTTTAAAGTGATTTTCATGCTTCCAGGGGTCCAGGAAGTGAAGTAAATACCATTTGGAGGCATTTAATGTTCAAGCAAAAACAGGGGATTTTTGACAAAAGAGATAACACCCCCCCATTACGTCATGCTTCAGAAAGGTGAAAAATGGTCCGTTTTCAAATGTTTTATTTTTGAACGTCAGTTCACATTTGTAGGTAGATTATCAGTTTTAGAGTTAAAATGAGCATGTTTAAAGTGATTTTCATGCTTCCAGGGGCCCGGAAAGTGAATTAAATACCATTTGGAGGCATTTAATGTTCAAGCAAAAACAGGTGATTTTTGACAAAAGAGATAACACGCCCCATTACGTCATGCTTCAGAAAGGTGAAAAATGGTCCGTTTCCAAATGTTTTATTTTTGAACGTCAGTTCACATTTGTAGGTAGATCATCAGTTTTAGAGCTAACATTAGCATGTTTAAAGTGATTTTCATGCTTCCAGGGGCCCGGGAAGTGGATTAAATACCATTTGGAGGCATTTAATGTACAAGCAAAACAGGGGATTTTTGACAAAAGAGATAACACCCTCCCATTACGTCATGCTTCAGAAAGGTGGAAAATGGTCCGTTTTCAAATGTTTTATTTTTGAACGTCAGTTCACTTTTGTAGGTAGATCATCAGTTTTAGAGCTAAAATTAGCATGTTTAAAGTGGTTTTCATGCTTCCAGGGGCCCTAAACACAAGATTTGTGGAATTGTTAAAATTGCATGAAAATGGCCAATTTACTCACTCTGAGGTCTCAAAAAGTGTTTCTTCACCCTGGGAAGTGAATTAAATACCATTTGGAGGCATTTAATGTTCAAGAAAAAATGGCAGATTTTTGACAAAAGAGATAACACCCCCCCATTACTTCATGCTTCAGAAAGGTGAAAAATGGTCCGTTTTCAAATGTTTTATTTTTGAACGTCAGTTCACATTTGTAGGTAGATCATCAGTTTTAGAGCTAACATTAGCATGTTTAAAGTGATTTTCATGCTTCCAGGGGCCCGGGAAGTGAATTAAATACCATTTGGAGGCATTTAATGTTCAAGCAAAAACAGGGGATTTTTGACAAAAGAGATAACACCCCCCCATTACGTCATGCTTCAGAAAGGTAAAAAATGGTCCGTTTTCAAATGTTTTATTTTTGAACGTCAGTTCACATTTGTAGGTAGATCATCAGTTTTAGAGCTAAAATTAGCATGTTTAAAGTGATTTTCATGCTTCCAGGGGCCCGGGAAGTGAATTAAATACCATTTGGAGGCATTTAATGTTCAAGCAAAAACAGGGGATTTTTGACAAAAGAGATAACACCCTCCCATTACGTCATGCTTCAGAAAGGTGGAAAATGGTCCGTTTTCAAATGTTTTATTTTTGAACGTCAGTTCACTTTTGTAGGTAGATCATCAGTTTTAGAGCTAAAATTAGCATGTTTACAGTGGTTTTCATGCTTCCAGGGGCCCTAAACACAAGATTTGTGGAATGGTTAAAAGTGCATGAAAATGGCCAATTTACTCACTCTGAGGTCTCAAAAAGTGTTTCTTCACCCTGGGAAGTGAATTAAATACCATTTGGAGGCATTTAATGTTCAAGCAAAAATGGCAGATTTTTGACAAAAGAGATAACACCCCCCCATTACGTCATGCTTCAGAAAGGTGAAAAATGGTCCGTTTTCAAATGTTTTATTTTTGAACGTCAGTTCACTTTTGCAGGTAGATCATCAGTTTTAGAGCTAAAATTAGCATGTTTAAAGGGGTTTTCATGCTCCCAGGGGCCCGGGAAGTGAATTAAATACCATTTGGAGGCATTTAATGTTCAAACAAAAACAGGTGATTTTTGACAAAAGAGATAACACCCCCCCATTACGTCATGCTTCAGAAAGGTGGAAAATGGTCCGTTTTCAAATGTTTTAATTTTGAACGTCAGTTCACTTTTGTAGGTAGATCATCAGTTTTAGAGCTAAAATTAGCATGTTTAAAGTGGTGTTAATGCTTCCAGGGGCCCTAAACACAAGATTTGTGGAATGGTTAAAAGTGCATGAAAATGGCCAATTTACTCACTCTGAGGTCTCAAAAAGTGTTTCTTCACCCTGGGAAGTGAATTAAATACCATTTGGAGGCATTTAATGTTCAAGCAAAAACAGGTGATTTTTGACAAAAGAGATAACACCCCCCATTATGTCATGCTTCAGAAAGGTGAAAAATGGTCCGATTTCAAATGTTTTATTTTTGAACGTCAGTTCACCTTTATAGTTAGATCATCAGTTTTAGAGCTAAAATTAGCATGTATAAAGTGAATTTCATGCTTCCAGGGGCCCAGGAAATGAATTGAATACCATTTGGAGGCATTTAATTTTCAAGCAAAAACAGCTGATTTTTGACAAAAGAGATAACACCCCCCATTACGTCATGCTTCAGAAAGGTGAAAAATGGTCCGTTTTCAAATGTTTTATTTTTGAACGTCAGTTCACTTTTGCAGGTAGATCATTAGTTTTAGAGCTAAAATTAGCATGTTTAAAGGGATTTTCATGCTTCCAGGGGCCCGGGAAGTGAATTAAATACCATTTGGAGGCATTTAATGATTAAGCAAAAACAGGTGATTTTTGACAAAAAGAGATAACACCCCCCATTATGTCATGCTTCAGAAAGGTGAAAAATGGTCCGATTTCAAATGTTTTATTTTTGAACGTCAGTTCACCTTTATAGTTAGATCATCAGTTTTAGAGCTAAAATTAGCATGTATAAAGTGAATTTTATGCTTCCAGGGGCCCAGGAAATGAATTAAATACCATTTGGAGGCATTTAATTTTCAAGCAAAAACAGCTGATTTTTGACAAAAGAGATAACACCCCCCCATTACGTCATGCTTCAGAAAGGTGGAAAATCGTCCGTTTTCGAATGTTTTAATTTTGAACGTCAGTTCACTTTTGTAGGTAGATCATCAGTTTTAGAGCTAAAATTAGCATGTTTAAAGTGGTTTTCATGCTTCCAGGGGCCCTAAACACAAGATTTGTGGAATGGTTAAAAGTGCATGAAAATGGCCAATTTACTCACTCTGAGGTCTCAAAAAGTGTGTCTTCACCCTGGGAAGTGAATTAAATACCATTTGGAGGCATTTAATGTTCAAGCTAAATTGGCAGATTTTTGACAAAAGAGATAACACCCCCCATTACGTCATGCTTCAGAAAGGTGAAAAATGGTCCGTTTTCAAATGTTTTATTTTTGAACGTCAGTTCACATTTGTAGGTAGATCATCAGTTTTAGAGCTAAAATTAGCATGTTTAAAGTGATTTTCATGCTTCCAGGGGCCCGGGAAGTGAATTAAATACCATTTGGAGGCATTTAATGTTCAAGCAAAAACAGGGGATTTTTGACAAAAGAGATAACACCCTCCCATTACGTCATGCTTCAGAAAGGTGGAAAATGGTCCGTTTTCAAATGTTTTATTTTTGAACGTCAGTTCACTTTTGTAGGTAGATCATCAGTTTTAGAGCTAAAATTAGCATGTTTAAAGTGGTTTTCATGCTTCCAGGGGCCCTAAACACAAGATTTGTGGAATTGTTAAAAGTGCATGAAAATGGCCAATTTACTCACTCTGAGGTCTCAAAAAGTGTTTCTTCACCCTGGGAAGTGAATTAAATACCATTTGGAGGCATTTAATGTTCAAGCAAAAATGGCAGATTTTTGACAAAAGAGATAACACCCCCCCATTACGTCATGCTTCAGAAAGGTGAAAAATGGTCCGTTTTCAAATGTTTTATTTTTGAACGTCAGTTCACTTTTGCAGGTAGATCATCAGTTTTAGAGCTAAAATTAGCATGTTTAAAGGGGTTTTCATACTCCCAGGGGCCCGGGAAGTGAATTAAATACCATTTGGAGGCATTTAATGTTCAAACAAAAACAGGTGATTTTTGACAAAAGAGATAACACCCCCCCATTACGTCATGCTTCAGAAAGGTGGAAAATGGTCCGTTTTCAAATGTTTTAATTTTGAACGTCAGTTCACTTTTGTAGGTAGATCATCAGTTTTAGAGCTAAAATTAGCATGTTTAAAGTGGTGTTAATGCTTCCAGGGGCCCTAAACACAAGATTTGTGGAATGGTTAAAAGTGCATGAAAATGGCCAATTTACTCACTCTGAGGTCTCAAAAAGTGTTTCTTCACCCTGGGAAGTGAATTAAATACCATTTGGAGGCATTTAATGTTCAAGCAAAAACAGGTGATTTTTGACAAAAGAGATAACACCCCCCATTATGTCCAGCTTCAGAAAGGTGAAAAATGGTCCGATTTCAAATGTTTTATTTTTGAACGTCAGTTCACTTTTGCAGGTAGATCATTAGTTTTAGAGCTAAAATTAGCATGTTTAAAGGGATTTTCATGCTTCCAGGGGCCCGGGAAGTGAATTAAAAACCATTTGGAGGCATTTAATGATTAAGCAAAAACAGGTGATTTTTGACAAAAAGAGATAACACCCCCCATTATGTCATGCTTCAGAAAGGTGAAAAATGGTCCGATTTCAAATGTTTTATTTTTGAACGCAGTTCACCTTTATAGTTAGATCATCAGTTTTAGAGCTAAAATTAGCATGTATAAAGTGAATTTTATGCTTCCAGGGGCCCAGGAAATGAATTAAATACCATTTGGAGGCATTTAATTTTCAAGCAAAAACATCTGATTTTTGACAAAAGAGATAACACCCCCCCATTACGTCATGCTTCAGAAAGGTGGAAAATCGTCCGTTTTCGAATGTTTTAATTTTGAACGTCAGTTCACTTTTGTAGGTAGATCATCAGTTTTAGAGCTAAAATTAGCATGTTTAAAGTGGTTTTCATGCTTCCAGGGGCCCTAAACACAAGATTTGTGGAATGGTTAAAAGTGCATGAAAATGGCCAATTTACTCACTCTGAGGTCTCAAAAAGTGTTTCTTCACCCTGGGAAGTGAATTAAATACCATTTGGAGGCATTTAATGTTCAAGCTAAATTGGCAGATTTTTGACAAAAGAGATAACACCCCCCCATTACGTCATGCTTCAGAAAGGTGAAAAATGGTCCGTTTTCAAATGTTTTATTTTTGAACGTCAGTTCACTTTTGTAGGTAGATCATCAGTTTTAGAGCTAAAATTTGCATGTTTAAAGTGATTTTCATGCTTCCAGGGGCCCGGGAAGTGAATTAAATACCATTTGGAGGCATTTAATGTTCAAGCAAAAACAGGTGATTTTTGACAAAAGAGATAACACCCCCCATTACGTCATGCTTCAGAAAGGTGAAAAATGGTCAGTTTTCAAATGTCTTATTTTTGAACGTCAGTTCACATTTGTAGGTAGATCATCAGTTTTAGAGCTAAAATTAGCATGTTTAAAGTGATTTTCATGCTTCCAGGGGCCCGGGAAGTGAATTAAATACCGTTTGGAGGCATTTAATGTTCAAGCAAAAACAGGTGATTTTTGACAAAAGAGATAACACCCCCCCCCCCCATTACGTCATGCTTCAGAAAGGTGAAAAATGGTCAGTTTTCAAATGTTTTATTTTTGAACTTCAGTTCACATTTGTAGGTATATCATCAGTTTTAGGGCTAAAATTAGCATGTTTAAAGTGATTTTCATGCTTCCAGGGGCCCGGGAAGTGAATTAAATACCGTTTGGAGGCATTTAATGTTCAAGCAAAAACAGGTGATTTTTGACAAAAGAGATAACACCCCCCCCCCCCATTACGTCATGCTTCAGAAAGGTGAAAAATGGTCAGTTTTCAAATGTTTTATTTTTGAACTTCAGTTCACATTTGTAGGTATATCATCAGTTTTAGGGCTAAAATTAGCATGTTTAAAGTGATTTTCATGCTTCCAGGGGCCCGGGAAGTGAATTAAATACCATTTGGAGGCATTTAATGTTCAAGCAAAAACAGGTGATTTTTGACAAAAGAGATAACACCCCCCCATTACGTCATGCTTCAGAAAGGTGAAAAATGGTCAGTTTTCAAATGTTTTATTTTTGAACTTCAGTTCACATTTGTAGGTATATCATCAGTTTTAGAGCTAAAATTAGCATGTTTAAAGTGATTTTCATGCTTCCAGGGGCCCGGGAAGTGAACTAAATACCATTTGGAGGCATTTATTGTTCAAGCAAAAACAGGTGATTTTTGACAAAAGAGATAACACCCCCCATTACGTCATGCTTCAGAAAGGTGGAAAATGGTCCGTTTTCAAATGTTTTATTTTTGAACGTCAGTTCACTTTTGTAGGTAGATCATCAGTTTTAGAGCTAAAATTAGCATGTTTAAAGTGATTTTCATGCTTCCAGGGGCCCGGGAAGTGAATTAAATACCATTTGGAGGCATTTAATGTTCAAGCAAAAACAGGTGATTTTTGACAAAAGAGATAACACCCCCCTATTACATCATGCTTTAGAAAGGTGAAAAATGGTCCGTTTTCAAATGTTTTATTTTTGAACGTCAGTTCACATTTGTAGGTAGATCATCAGTTTTAGAGCTAACATTAGCATGTTTAAAGTGATTTTCATGCTTCCAGGGGCCCGGGAAGTGGAATAAATACCATTTGGAGGCATTTAATGTTCAAGCAAAAACAGGTGATTTTTGACAAAAGAGATAACACCCCCCCATTACGTCATGCTTCAGAAAGTTGAAAAATGGTCCGTTTTCAAATGTTTTATTTTTGAATGTCAGTTCACTTTTGCAGGTAGATAATCAGTTTTAGAGCTAAAATTAGCATGTTTAAAGGGATTTTCATGCTTCCAGGGGCTCGGGAAGTGAATTAAATACCATTTGGAGGCATTTAATGTTCAAGCAAAAACAGGTGATTTTTGACAAAAGAGATAACACCCCTCATTACGTCATGCTTCAGAAAGGTGGAAAATTGTCCATTTTCGAATGTTTTAATTTTGAACGTCAGTTCACTTTTGTAGGTAGATCATCAGTTTTAGAGCTAAAATGAGCATGTTTAAAGTGGTTTTCATGCTTCCAGGGGCCCTAAACACAAGATTTGTGGAATGGTTAAAAGTGCATGAAAATGGCCAATTTACTCACTCTGAGGTCTCAAAAAGTGTTTCTTCACCCTGGGAAGTGAATTAAATACCATTTGGAGGCATTTAATGTTCAAGCAAAAATGGCAGATTTTTGACAAAAGAGATAACACCCCCCCATTACGTCATGCTTCAGAAAGGTGAAAAATGGTCCGTTTTCAAATGTTTTATTTTTGAACGCCAGTTCACATTTGTAGGTAGATCATCAGTTTTAGAGCTAAAATTAGCATGTTTAAAGTTATTTTCATGCTTCCAGGAGCCCGGGAAGTGAATTAAATACCATTTGGAGGCATTTAATGTTCAAGCAAAAACAGGTGATTTTTGACAAAAGAGATAACACCCCCCCATTACGTCATGCTTCAGAAAGGTGGAAAAATCGTCCGTTTTCGAATGTTTTAATTTTGAACGTCAGTTCACTTTTGTAGGTAGATCATCAGTTTTAGAGCTAAAATTAGCATGTTTAAAGTGGTTTTCATGCTTCCAGGGGCCCTAAACACAAGATTTGTGGAATGGTTAAAAGTGCATGAAAATGGCCAATTTACTCACTCTGAGGTCTCAAAAAGTGTTTCTTCACCCTGGGAAGTGAATTAAATACCATTTGGAGGCATTTAATGTTCAAGCAAAAATGGCAGATTTTTGACAAAAGAGATAACACCCCCCCATTACGTCATGCTACAGAAAGGTGAAAAATGGTCCATTTTCAAATGTTTTATTTTTGAACGTCAGTTCACATTTGTAGGTAGATCATCAGTTTTAGAGCTAAAATTAGCATGTTTAAAGTGATTTTCATGCTTCCAGGGGCCCGGGAAGTGAATTAAATACCATTTGGAGGCATTTAATGTTCAAGCAAAAACAGGTGGTTTTTGACAAAAGAGATAACACCCACCCCATTACGTCATGCTTCAGAAAGGTGGAAAATGGTCAGTTTTCAAATGTTTTATTTTTCAACTTCAGTTCACATTTGTAGGTATATCATCAGTTTTAGAGCTAAAATTAGCATGTTTAAAGTGATTTTCATGCTTCCAGGGGCCCGGGAAGTGAATTTAATACCATTTGGAGGCATTTAATGTTCAAGCAAAAACAGGTGATTTCTGACAAAAGAGATAACACCCCCCCATTACGTCATGCTTCAGAAAGGTGAAAAATGGTCCGTTTTCAAATGTTTTATTTTTGAACGTCAGTTCACATTTGTAGGTAGATCATCCGTTTTAGAGCTAAAATTAGCATGTTTAAAGTGATTTTCATGCTTCCAGGGGTCCAGGAAGTGAAGTAAATACCATTTGGAGGCATTTAATGTTCAAGCAAAAACAGGGGATTTTTGACAAAAGAGATAACACCCCCCCATTACGTCATGCTTCAGAAAGGTGAAAAAAGGTCCGTTTTCAAATGTTTTATTTTTGAACGTCAGTTCACATTTGTAGGTAGATTATCAGTTTTAGAGTTAAAATGAGCATGTTTAAAGTGATTTTCATGCTTCCAGGGGCCCGGAAAGTGAATTAAATACCATTTGGAGGCATTTAATGTTCAAGCAAAAACAGGTGATTTTTGACAAAAGAGATAACACGCCCCATTACGTCATGCTTCAGAAAGGTGAAAAATGGTCCGTTTCCAAATGTTTTATTTTTGAACGTCAGTTCACATTTGTAGGTAGATCATCAGTTTTAGAGCTAACATTAGCATGTTTAAAGTGATTTTCATGCTTCCAGGGGCCCGGGAAGTGGATTAAATACCATTTGGAGGCATTTAATGTACAAGCAAAACAGGGGATTTTTGACAAAAGAGATAACACCCTCCCATTACGTCATGCTTCAGAAAGGTGGAAAATGGTCCGTTTTCAAATGTTTTATTTTTGAACGTCAGTTCACATTTGTAGGTAGATCATCAGTTTTAGAGCTAACATTAGCATGTTTAAAGTGATTTTCATGCTTCCAGGGGCCCGGGAAGTGAATTAAATACCATTTGGAGGCATTTAATGTTCAAGCAAAAACAGGGGATTTTTGACAAAAGAGATAACACCCCCCCATTACGTCATGCTTCAGAAAGGTAAAAAATGGTCCGTTTTCAAATGTTTTATTTTTGAACGTCAGTTCACATTTGTAGGTAGATCATCAGTTTTAGAGCTAACATTAGCATGTTTAAAGTGATTTTCATGCTTCCAGGGGCCCGGGAAGTGAATTAAATACCATTTGGAGGCATTTAATGTTCAAGCAAAAACAGGGGATTTTTGACAAAAGAGATAACACCCCCCCATTACGTCATGCTTCAGAAAGGTAAAAAATGGTCCGTTTTCAAATGTTTTATTTTTGAACGTCAGTTCACATTTGTAGGTAGATCATCAGTTTTAGAGCTAACATTAGCATGTTTAAAGTGATTTTCATGCTTCCAGGGGCCCTAAACACAAGATTTGTGGAATTGTTAAAATTGCATGAAAATGGCCAATTTACTCACTCTGAGGTCTCAAAAAGTGTTTCTTCACCCTGGGAAGTGAATTAAATACCATTTGGAGGCATTTAATGTTCAAGAAAAAATGGCAGATTTTTGACAAAAGAGATAACACCCCCCCATTACTTCATGCTTCAGAAAGGTGAAAAATGGTCCGTTTTCAAATGTTTTATTTTTGAACGTCAGTTCACATTTGTAGGTAGATCATCAGTTTTAGAGCTAACATTAGCATGTTTAAAGTGATTTTCATGCTTCCAGGGGCCCGGGAAGTGAATTAAATACCATTTGGAGGCATTTAATGTTCAAGCAAAAACAGGGGATTTTTGACAAAAGAGATAACACCCCCCCATTACGTCATGCTTCAGAAAGGTAAAAAATGGTCCGTTTTCAAATGTTTTATTTTTGAACGTCAGTTCACATTTGTAGGTAGATCATCAGTTTTAGAGCTAACATTAGCATGTTTAAAGTGATTTTCATGCTTCCAGGGGCCCGGGAAGTGAATTAAATACCATTTGGAGGCATTTAATGTTCAAGCAAAAACAGGGGATTTTTGACAAAAGAGATAACACCCTCCCATTACGTCATGCTTCAGAAAGGTGGAAAATGGTCCGTTTTCAAATGTTTTATTTTTGAACGTCAGTTCACTTTTGTAGGTAGATCATCAGTTTTAGAGCTAAAATTAGCATGTTTACAGTGGTTTTCATGCTTCCAGGGGCCCTAAACACAAGATTTGTGGAATGGTTAAAAGTGCATGAAAATGGCCAATTTACTCACTCTGAGGTCTCAAAAAGTGTTTCTTCACCCTGGGAAGTGAATTAAATACCATTTGGAGGCATTTAATGTTCAAGCAAAAATGGCAGATTTTTGACAAAAGAGATAACACCCCCCCATTACGTCATGCTTCAGAAAGGTGAAAAATGGTCCGTTTTCAAATGTTTTATTTTTGAACGTCAGTTCACTTTTGCAGGTAGATCATCAGTTTTAGAGCTAAAATTAGCATGTTTAAAGGGGTTTTCATGCTCCCAGGGGCCCGGGAAGTGAATTAAATACCATTTGGAGGCATTTAATGTTCAAACAAAAACAGGTGATTTTTGACAAAAGAGATAACACCCCCCCATTACGTCATGCTTCAGAAAGGTGGAAAATGGTCCGTTTTCAAATGTTTTAATTTTGAACGTCAGTTCACTTTTGTAGGTAGATCATCAGTTTTAGAGCTAAAATTAGCATGTTTAAAGTGGTGTTAATGCTTCCAGGGGCCCTAAACACAAGATTTGTGGAATGGTTAAAAGTGCATGAAAATGGCCAATTTACTCACTCTGAGGTCTCAAAAAGTGTTTCTTCACCCTGGGAAGTGAATTAAATACCATTTGGAGGCATTTAATGTTCAAGCAAAAACAGGTGATTTTTGACAAAAGAGATAACACCCCCCATTATGTCATGCTTCAGAAAGGTGAAAAATGGTCCGATTTCAAATGTTTTATTTTTGAACGTCAGTTCACCTTTATAGTTAGATCATCAGTTTTAGAGCTAAAATTAGCATGTATAAAGTGAATTTCATGCTTCCAGGGGCCCAGGAAATGAATTGAATACCATTTGGAGGCATTTAATTTTCAAGCAAAAACAGCTGATTTTTGACAAAAGAGATAACACCCCCCCATTACGTCATGCTTCAGAAAGGTGAAAAATGGTCCGTTTTCAAATGTTTTATTTTTGAACGTCAGTTCACTTTTGCAGGTAGATCATTAGTTTTAGAGCTAAAATTAGCATGTTTAAAGGGATTTTCATGCTTCCAGGGGCCCGGGAAGTGAATTAAATACCATTTGGAGGCATTTAATGATTAAGCAAAAACAGGTGATTTTTGACAAAAAGAGATAACACCCCCCATTATGTCATGCTTCAGAAAGGTGAAAAATGGTCCGATTTCAAATGTTTTATTTTTGAACGTCAGTTCACCTTTATAGTTAGATCATCAGTTTTAGAGCTAAAATTAGCATGTATAAAGTGAATTTTATGCTTCCAGGGGCCCAGGAAATGAATTAAATACCATTTGGAGGCATTTAATTTTCAAGCAAAAACAGCTGATTTTTGACAAAAGAGATAACACCCCCCCATTACGTCATGCTTCAGAAAGGTGGAAAATCGTCCGTTTTCGAATGTTTTAATTTTGAACGTCAGTTCACTTTTGTAGGTAGATCATCAGTTTTAGAGCTAAAATTAGCATGTTTAAAGTGGTTTTCATGCTTCCAGGGGCCCTAAACACAAGATTTGTGGAATGGTTAAAAGTGCATGAAAATGGCCAATTTACTCACTCTGAGGTCTCAAAAAGTGTTTCTTCACCCTGGGAAGTGAATTAAATACCATTTGGAGGCATTTAATGTTCAAGCTAAATTGGCAGATTTTTGACAAAAGAGATAACACCCCCCATTACGTCATGCTTCAGAAAGGTGAAAAATGGTCCGTTTTCAAATGTTTTATTTTTGAACGTCAGTTCACTTTTGTAGGTAGATCATCAGTTTTAGAGCTAAAATTTGCATGTTTAAAGTGATTTTCATGCATCCAGGGGCCCGGGAAGTGAATTAAATACCATTTGGAGGCATTTAATGTTCAAGCAAAAACAGGTGATTTTTGACAAAAGAGATAACACCCTCCCATTACGTCATGCTTCAGAAAGGTGGAAAATGGTCTGTTTTCAAATGTTTTATTTTTGAACGTCAGTTCACTTTTGTAGTTAGATCATCAGTTTTAGAGCTAAAATTAGCATGTTTAAAGTGGTTTTCATGCTTCCAGGGGCCCTAAACACAAGATTTGTGGAATTGTTAAAATTGCATGAAAATGGCCAATTTACTCACTCTGAGGTCTCAAAAAGTGTTTCTTCACCCTGGGAAGTAAATTAAATACCATTTGGAGGCATTTAATGTTCAAGCAAAAATGGCAGATTTTTGACAAAAGAGATAACATCCCCCCATTACGTCATGCTTCAGAAAGGTGAACAATGGTCCGTTTCCAAATGTTTTATTTTTGAACGTCAGTTCACATTTGTAGGTAGATCATCAGTTTTAGAGCTAAAATTAGCATGTTTAAAGTGATTTTCATGCTTCCAGGGGCCCGGGAAGTGAATTAAATACCATTTGGAGGCATTTAATGTTCAAGCAAAAACAGGTGATTTTTGACAAAAGAGATAACACCCCCCCATTACGTCATGCTTCAGAAAGGTGAAAAATGGTCCGTTTTCAAATGTTTTATTTTTGAACGTCAGTTCACATTTGTAGGTAGATCATCAGTTTTAGAGCTAAAATTAGCATGTTTCAAGTGATTTTCATGCTTCCAGGGGCCCGGGAAGTGAATTAAATACCATTTGAGGCATTTAATGTTCAAGCAAAAACAGGGGATTTTTGACAAAAGAGATAACACCCTCCCATTACGTCATGCTTCAGAAAGGTGGAAAATGGTCCGTTTTCAAATGTTTTATTTTTGAACGTCAGTTCACTTTTGTAGGTAGATCATCAGCTTTAGAGCTAAAATTAGCATGTTTAAAGTGGTTTTCATGTTTCCAGGGGCCCTAAACACAAGATTTGTGGAATTGTTAAAAGTGCATGAAAATGGCCAATTTACTCACTCTGAGGTCTCAAAAAGTGTTTCTTCACCCTGGGAAGTGAATTAAATACCATTTGGAGGCATTTAATGTTCAAGCAAAAATGGCAGATTTTTGACAAAAGAGATAACATCCCCCCATTACGTCATGCTTCAGAAAGGTGAAAAATGGTCCGTTTCCAAATGTTTTATTTTTGAATGTCAGTTCACATTTGTAGGTAGATCATCAGTTTTAGAGCTAAAATTAGCATGTTTAAAGTGATTTTCATGCTTCCAAGGGCCCGGGAAGTGAATTAAATACCATTTGGAGGCATTTAATGTTCAAGCAAAAACAGGTGATTTTTGACAAAAGAGATAACACCCCCATTACGTCATGCTTCAGAAAGGTGAAAAATGGTCAGTTTTCAAATGTCTTATTTTTGAACGTCAGTTCACATTTGTAGGTAGATCATCAGTTTTAGAGCTAAAATGAGCATGTTTAAAGTGATTTTCATGCTTCCAGGGGCCCGGGAAGTGAATTAAATACCGTTTGGAGGCATTTAATGTTCAAGCAAAAACAGGTGATTTTTGACAAAAGAGATAACACCCCCCCCATTACGTCATGCTTCAGAAAGGTGAAAAATGGTCAGTTTTCAAATGTTTTATTTTTGAACTTCAGTTCACATTTGTAGGTATATCATCAGTTTTAGGGCTAAAATTAGCATGTTTAAAGTGATTTTCATGCTTCCAGGGGCCCGGGAAGTGAATTAAATACCATTTGGAGGCATTTAATGTTCAAGCAAAAACAGGTGATTTTTGACAAAAGAGATAACACCCCCCATTACGTCATGCTTCAGAAAGGTGAAAAATGGTCAGTTTTCAAATGTTTTATTTTTGAACTTCAGTTCACATTTGTAGGTATATCATCAGTTTTAGAGCTAAAATTAGCATGTTTAAAGTGATTTTCATGCTTCCAGGGGCCCGGGAAGTGAACTAAATACCATTTGGAGGCATTTATTGTTCAAGCAAAAACAGGTGATTTTTGACAAAAGAGATAACACCCCCCATTACGTCATGCTTCAGAAAGGTGGAAAATGGTCCGTTTTCAAATGTTTTATTTTTGAACGTCAGTTCACTTTTGCAGGTAGATCATCAGTTTTAGAGCTAAAATGAGCATGTTTAAAGTGATTTTCATGCTTCCAGGGGCCCGGGAAGTGAATTAAATACCATTTGGAGGCATTTAATGTTCAAGCAAAAACAGGTGATTTTTGACAAAAGAGATAACACCCCCCTATTACGTCATGCTTTAGAAAGGTGAAAAATGGTCCGTTTTCAAATGTTTTATTTTTGAACGTGAGTTCACATTTGTAGGTAGATCATCAGTTTTAGAGCTAACATTAGCATGTTTAAAGTGATTTTCATGCTTCCAGGGGCCCGGGAAGTGGAATAAATACCATTTGGAGGCATTTAATGTTCAAGCAAAAACAGGTGATTTTTGACAAAAGAGATAACACCCTCCCATTACGTCATGCTTCAGAAAGGTGGAAAATGGTCCGTTTTCAAATGTTTTATTTTTGAACGTCAGTTCACTTTTGTAGGTAGATCATCAGTTTTAGAGCTAAAATTAGCATGTTTAAAGTGGTTTTCATGCTTCCAGGGGCCCTAAACACAAGATTTGTGGAATTGTTAAAATTGCATGAAAATGGCCAATTTACTCACTCTGAGGTCTCAAAAAGTGTTTCTTCACCCTGGGAAGTGAATTAAATACCATTTGGAGGCATTTAATGTTCAAGCAAAAATGGCAGATTTTTGACAAAAGAGATAACATCCCCCCATTACGTCATGCTTCAGAAAGGTGAAAAATGGTCAGTTTTCAAATGTCTTATTTTTGAACGTCAGTTCACATTTGTAGGTAGATCATCAGTTTTAGAGCTAAAATTAGCATGTTTAAAGTGATTTTCATGCTTCCAGGGGCCCGGGAAGTGAATTAAATACCGTTTGGAGGCATTTAATGTTCAAGCAAAAACAGGTGATTTTTGACAAAAGAGATAACACCCCCCCCCATTACGTCATGCTTCAGAAAGGTGAAA
Organism: Lissotriton helveticus; assembly: GCF_964261635.1. NCBI lineage: Eukaryota > Metazoa > Chordata > Amphibia > Caudata > Salamandridae > Lissotriton > Lissotriton helveticus. The sequence goes on from NC_136057.1 coordinate 1,644,057,100, forward strand.
AATGGTCAGTTTTCAAATGTTTTATTTTTGAACTTCAGTTCACATTTGTAGGTATATCATCAGTTTTAGGGCTAAAATTAGCATGTTTAAAGTGATTTTCATGCTTCCAGGGGCCCGGGAAGTGAATTAAATACCATTTGGAGGCATTTAATGTTCAAGCAAAAACAGGTGATTTTTGACAAAAGAGATAACACCCCCCCATTACGTCATGCTTCAGAAAGGTGAAAAATGGTCAGTTTTCAAATGTCTTATTTTTGAACGTCAGTTCACATTTGTAGGTAGATCATCAGTTTTAGAGCTAAAATTAGAATGTTTAAAGTGATTTTCATGCTTCCAGGGGCCCGGGAAGTGAATTAAATACCGTTTGGAGGCATTTAATGTTCAAGCAAAAACAGGTGATTTTTGACAAAAGAGATAACACCCCCCCCCCATTACGTCATGCTTCAGAAAGGTGAAAAATGGTCAGTTTTCAAATGTTTTATTTTTGAACTTCAGTTCACATTTGTAGGTATATCATCAGTTTTAGGGCTAAAATTAGCATGTTTAAAGTGATTTTCATGCTTCCAGGGGCCCGGGAAGTGAATTAAATACCATTTGGAGGCATTTAATGTTCAAGCAAAAACAGGTGATTTTTGACAAAAGAGATAACACCCCCCCCATTACGTCATGCTTCAGAAAGGTGAAAAATGGTCAGTTTTCAAATGTTTTATTTTTGAACTTCAGTTCACATTTGTAGGTATATCATCAGTTTTAGAGCTAAAATTAGCATGTTTAAAGTGATTTTCATGCTTCCAGGGGCCCGGGAAGTGAACTAAATACCATTTGGAGGCATTTATTGTTCAAGCAAAAACAGGTGATTTTTGACAAAAGAGATAACACCCCCCATTACGTCATGCTTCAGAAAGGTGGAAAATGGTCCGTTTTCAAATGTTTTATTTTTGAACGTCAGTTCACTTTTGTAGGTAGATCATCAGTTTTAGAGCTAAAATTAGCATGTTTAAAGTGATTTTCATGCTTCCAGGGGCCCGGGAAGTGAATTAAATACCATTTGGAGGCATTTAATGTTCAAGCAAAAACAGGTGATTTTTGACAAAAGAGATAACACCCCCCTATTACGTCATGCTTTAGAAAGGTGAAAAATGGTCCGTTTTCAAATGTTTTATTTTTGAACGTCAGTTCACATTTGTAGGTAGATCATCAGTTTTAGAGCTAACATTAGCATGTTTAAAGTGATTTTCATGCTTCCAGGGGCCCGGGAAGTGGAATAAATACCATTTGGAGGCATTTAATGTTCAAGCAAAAACAGGTGATTTTTGACAAAAGAGATAACACCCCCCCATTACGTCATGCTTCAGAAAGATTAAAAATGGTCCGTTTTCAAATGTTTTATTTTTGAATGTCAGTTCACTTTTGCAGGTAGATAATCAGTTTTAGAGCTAAAATTAGCATGTTTAAAGGGATTTTCATGCTTCCAGGGGCCCGGGAAGTGAATTAAATACCATTTGGAGGCATTTAATGTTCAAGCAAAAACAGGTGATTTTTGACAAAAGAGATAACACCCCTCATTACGTCATGCTTCAGAAAGGTGGAAAATTGTCCGTTTTCGAATGTTTTAATTTTGAACGTCAGTTCACTTTTGTAGGTAGATCATCAGTTTTAGAGCTAAAATGAGCATGTTTAAAGTGGTTTTCATGCTTCCAGGGGCCCTAAACACAAGATTTGTGGAATGGTTAAAAGTGCATGAAAATGGCCAATTTACTCACTCTGAGGTCTCAAAAAGTGTTTCTTCACCCTGGGAAGTGAATTAAATACCATTTGGAGGCATTTAATGTTCAAGCAAAAATGGCAGATTTTTGACAAAAGAGATAACACCCCCCCATTACGTCATGCTTCAGAAAGGTGAAAAATGGTCCGTTTTCAAATGTTTTATTTTTGAACGCCAGTTCACATTTGTAGGTAGATCATCAGTTTTAGAGCTAAAATTAGCATGTTTAAAGTTATTTTCATGCTTCCAGGAGCCCGGGAAGTGAATTAAATACCATTTGGAGGCATTTAATGTTCAAGCAAAAACAGGTGATTTTTGACAAAAGAGATAACACCCCCCCATTACGTCATGCTTCAGAAAGGTGAAAAATCGTCCGTTTTCGAATGTTTTAATTTTGAACGTCAGTTCACTTTTGTAGGTAGATCATCAGTTTTAGAGCTAAAATTAGCATGTTTAAAGTGGTTTTCATGCTTCCAGGGGCCCTAAACACAAGATTTGTGGAATGGTTAAAAGTGCATGAAAATGGCCAATTTACTCACTCTGAGGTCTCAAAAAGTGTTTCTTCACCCTGGGAAGTGAATTAAATACCATTTGGAGGCATTTAATGTTCAAGCAAAAATGGCAGATTTTTGACAAAAGAGATAACACCCCCCCATTACGTCATGCTACAGAAAGGTGAAAAATGGTCCATTTTCAAATGTTTTATTTTTGAACGTCAGTTCACATTTGTAGGTAGATCATCAGTTTTAGAGCTAAAATTAGCATGTTTAAAGTGATTTTCTTGCTTCCAGGGGCCCGGGAAGTGAATTAAATACCATTTGGAGGCATTTATTGTTCAAGCAAAAACAGGTGATTTTTGACAAAAGAGATAACACCCCCCATTACGCCATTCTTCAGAAAGGTGGAATATGGTCCGTTTTCAAATGTTTTATTTTTGAACGTCAGTTCACTTTTGTAGGTAGATCATCAGTTTTAGAGCTAAAATTAGCATGTTTAAAGTGGTTTTCATGCTTCCAGGGGCCCAAAACACAAGATTTGTGGAATGGTTAAAAGTGCATGAAAATGGCCAATTTACTCACTCTGAGGTCTCAAAAAGTGTTTCTTCACCCTGGGAAGTGAATTAAATACCATTTGGAGGCATTTAATGTTCAAGCTAAAATGGCAGATTTTTGACAAAAGAGATAACACCCCCCATTACGTCATGCTTCAGAAAGGTGTAAAATGGTCCGTTTTCAAATGTTTTATTTTTGAACGTCAGTTCACTTTTGTAGGTAGATCATCAGTTTTAGAGCTAAAATTAGCATGTTTAAAGTGATTTTCATGCTTCCAGGGGCCCGGGAAGTGAATTAAATACCATTTGGAGGCATTTAATGTTCAAGCAAAAACAGGTGATTTCTGACAAAAGAGATAACACCCCCCCATTACGTCATGCTTCAGAAAGGTGAAAAATGGTCAGTTTTCAAATGTTTTATTTTTGAACGTCAGTTCACATTTGTAGGTAGATCATCCATTTTAGAGCTAAAATTAGCATGTTTAACCTTTTCAGCGCGACCGCGTTTCCCCCTCCGGTGCTGGGCCCTAATAGAAACGGGCGTGGTCATGACGGAACGGTTCCGTCATGAGCACAGCTCAACCGTAGCTCATGACGGAACCGTTCCATCATGAGCATGGAAGGGGTTAAAGTGATTTTCATGCTTCCAGGGGCCCGGGAAGTGAATTAAATACCATTCGGAGGCATTTATTGTTCAAGCAAAAACAGGGGATTTTTGACAAAAGAGATAACACCCCCCCATTACGTCATGCTTCAGAAAGGTGAAAAATGGTCCGTTTTCAAATGTTTTATTTTTGAACGTCAGTTCACTTTTGTAGGTAGATCATCAGTTTTAGAGCTAAAATTAGCATGTTTAAAGTGGTTTTCATGCTTCCAGGGGCCCTAAGCACAAGATTTGTGGAATTGTTAAAAGTGCATGAAAATGGCCAATTTACTCACTCTGAGGTCTCAAAAAGTGTTTCTTCACCCTGGGAAGTGAATTAAATACCATTTGGAGGCATTTAATGTTCAAGCAAAAATGGCAGATTTTTGACAAAAGAGATAACACCCCCCCATTACGTCATGCTTCAGAAAGGTGAAAAATGGTCCGTTTTCAAATGTTTTATTTTTGAACGTCAGTTCACATTTGTAGGTAGATCATCAGTTTTAGAGCTAACATTAGCATGTTTAAAGTGATTTTCATGCTTCCAGGGGCCCGGGAAGTGAATTAAATACCATTTGGAGGCATTTAATGTTCAAGCAAAAACAGGGGATTTTTGACAAAAGAGATAACACCCCCCATTACGTCATGCTTCAGAAAGGTGAAAAATGGTCCGTTTTCAAATGTTTTATTTTTGAACGTCAGTTCACATTTGTAGGTAGATCATCAGTTTTAGAGCTAAAATTAGCATGTTTAAAGTGATTTTCATGCTTCCAGGAGCCCGGGAAGTGAATTAAATACCATTTGGAGGCATTTAATGTTCAAGCAAAAACAGGTGATTTTTGACAAAAGAGATAACACCCCCCCATTACGTCATGCTTCAGAAAGGTGGAAAATCGTCCGTTTTCGAATGTTTTAATTTTGAACGTCAGTTCACTTCTGTAGGTAGATCATCAGTTTTAGAGCTAAAATTAGCATGTTTAAAGTGGTTTTCATGCTTCCAGGGGCCCTAAACACAAGATTTGTGGAATGGTTAAAAGTGCATGAAAATGGCCAATTTACTCACTCTGAGGTCTCAAAAAGTGTTTCTTCACCCTGGGAAGTGAATTAAATACCATTTGGAGGCATTTAATGTTCAAGCAAAAATGGCAGATTTTTGACAAAAGAGATAACACCCCCCCATTACGTCATGCTTCAGAAAGGTGAAAAATGGTCCGTTTTCAAATGTTTTATTTTTGAACGTCAGTTCACATTTGTAGGCAGATCATCAGTTTTAGAGCTAAAATTAGCATGTTTAAAGTGATTTTCATGCTTCCAGGGGCCCGGGAAGTGAATTAAATACCATTTGGAGGCATTTATTGTTCAAGCAAAAACAGGTGATTTTTGACAAAAGAGATAACACCCCCCATTACGTCATTATTCAGAAAGGTGGAATATGGTCCGTTTTCAAATGTTTTATTTTTGAACGTCAGTTCACTTTTGTAGGTAGATCATCAGTTTTAGAGCTAACATTAGCATGTTTAAAGTGATTTTCATGCTTCCAGGGGCCCGGGAAGTGAATTAAATATCATTTGGAGGCATTTAATGTTCAAGCAAAAACAGGTGATTTTTGACAAAAGAGATAACCCCCCCCCCATTACGTCATGCTTCAGAAAGGTGAAAAATGGTCCGTTTTCAAATGTTTTATTTTTGAACGTCAGTTCACATTTGTAGGTAGATCATCAGTTTTAGAGCTAAAATGAGCATGTTTAAAGTGATTTTCATGCTTCCAGGGGCCCGGGAAGTGAAGTAAATACCATTTGGAGGCATTTAATGTTCGAACAAAAACAGGGGATTTTTGACAAAAGAGATAAAACCCTCCCATTACGTCATGCTTCAGAAAGGTGGAAAATGGTCCGTTTTCAAATGTTTCATTTTTGAACGTCAGTTCACTTTTGTAGGTAGATCATCAGCTTTAGAGCTAAAATTAGCATGTTTAAAGTGTTTTTCATGCTTCCAGGGGCCCTAAACACATGATTTGTGAAATTGTTAAAAGTGCATGAAAATGGCCAATTTACTCACTCTGAGGTCTCAAAGAGTGTTTCTTCACCCTGGAAAGTGAATTAAATACCATTTGGAGGCATTTAATGTTCAAGCAAAAATGGCAGATTTTTGACAAAAGAGATAACATCCCCCCATTACGTCATGCTTCAGAAAGGTGAAAAATGGTCCGTTTTTAAATGTTTTATTTTTGAACGTCAGTTCACATTTGTAGGTAGATCATCAGTTTTAGAGCTAAAATTAGCATGTTTAAAGTGATTTTCATGCTTCCAGGGGCCCGGGAAGTGAATTAAATACCATTTGGAGGCATTTAATGTTCAAGCAAAAACAGGTGATTTTTGACAAAAGAGATAACACCCCCCATTAAGTCATGCTTCAGAAAGGTGAAAAATGGTAAGTTTTCAAATGTTTTATTTTTGAACGTCAGTTCAAATTTTTAGGTAGATCATCAGTTTTAGAGCTAAAATGATGAGCATGTTTAAAGTGATTTTCATGCTTCCAGGGGCCCGGGAAGTGAATTAAATACCGTTTGGAGGCATTTAATGTTCAAGCAAAAACAGGTGATTTTTGACAAAAGAGATAACACCCCCCCATTGCGTCATGCTTCAGAAAGGTGAAAAATGGTCCGTTTTCAAATGTTTTATTTTTGAACGTCAGTTCACTTTTGTAGGTAGATCATCAGTTTTAGAGCTAAAATTAGCATGTTTAAAGTGATTTTCATGCTTCCAGGGGCCCGGGAAGTGAATTAAATACCATTTGGAGGCATTTAATGTTCAAGCAAAAACAGGTGGTTTTTGACAAAAGAGATAACACCCACCCCATTACGTCATGCTTCAGAAAGGTGAAAAATGGTCAGTTTTCAAATGTTTTATTTTTGAACTTCAGTTCACATTTGTAGGTATATCATCAGTTTTAGAGCTAAAATTAGCATGTTTAAAGTGATTTTCATGCTTCCAGGGGCCTGGGAAGTGAATTAAATACCATTTGGAGGCATTTAATGTTCAAGCAAAAGCAGGTGATTTTTGACAAAAGAGATAACACCCCCCCATTACGTCATGCTTCAGAAAGGTGAAAAATGGTCAGTTTTCAAATGTTTTATTTTTTAACTTCAGTTCACATTTGTAGGTATATCATCAGTTTTAGAGCTAAAATTAGCATGTTTAAAGTGATTTTCATGCTTCCAGGGGCCCGGGAAGTGAATTTTATACCATTTGGAGGCATTTAATGTTCAAGCAAAAACAGGTGATTTCTGACCAAAGAGATAACACCCCCCATTACGTCATGCTTCAGAAAGGTGAAAAATGGTCCGTTTTCAAATGTTTTATTTTTGAACGTCAGTTCACATTTGTAGGTAGATCATCCGTTTTAGAGCTAAAATTAGCAGGTTTAAAGTGATTTTCATGCTTCCAGGGGCCCAGGAAGTGAATTAAATACCATTTGGAGGCATTTAATGTTCAAGCAAAAACAGGTGGTTTTTGACAAAAGAGATAACACCCCCCCATTACGTCATGCTTCAGAAAGGTGAAAAATGGTCAGTTTTCAAATGTTTTATTTTTGAACTTCAGTTCACATTTGTAGGTAGATTATCAGTTTTAGAGTTAAAATGAGCATGTTTAAAGTGATTTTCATGCTTCCAGGGGCCCGGAAAGTGAATTAAATACCATTTGGAGGCATTTAATGTTCAAGCAAAAACAGGTGATTTTTGACAAAAGAGATAACACGCCCCATTACGTCATGCTTCAGAAAGGTGAAAAACGGTCCGTTTCCAAATGTTTTATTTTTGAACGTCAGTTCACTTTTGTAGGTAGATCATCCGTTTTAGAGCTAAAATTAGCATGTTTAAAGTGGTTTTCATGCTTCCAGGGGCCCTAAACACAAGATTTGTGGAATGGTTAAAAGTGCATGAAAATGGCCAATTTACTCACTCTGAGGTCTCAAAAAGTGTTTCTTCACCCTGGGAAGTGAATTAAATACCATTTGGAGGCATTTAATGTTCAAGCAAAAACAGGTGATTTTTGACAAAAGAGATAACACCCCCCATTATGTCATGCTTCAGAAAGGTGAAAAATGGTCCGATTTCAAATGTTTTATTTTTGAACGTCAGTTCACCTTTATAGTTAGATCATCAGTTTTAGAGCTAAAATTAGCATGTATAAAGTGAATTTCATGCTTCCAGGGGCCCAGGAAATGAATTAAATACCATTTGGAGGCATTTAATTTTCAAGCAAAAACAGCTGATTTTTGACAAAAGAGATAACACCCCCCCATTACGTCATGCTTCAGAAAGGTGAAAAATGGTCCGTTTTCAAATGTTTTATTTTTGAACGTCAGTTCACTTTTGCAGGTAGATCATCAGTTTTAGAGCTAAAATTAGCATGTTTAAAGGTATTTTCATGCTTCCAGGGGCCCGGGAAGTGAATTAAATACCATTTGGAGGCATTTAATGTTCAAGCAAAAACAGGTGATTTTTGACAAAAGAGATAACACCCCCCCATTACGTCATGCTTCAGAAAGGTGGAAAATCGTCCGTTTTCGAATGTTTTAATTTTGAACGTCAGTTCACTTTTGTAGGTAGATCATCAGTTTTAGAGCTAAAATTAGCATGTTTAAAGTGGTTTTCATGCTTCCAGGGGCCCTAAACACAAGATTTGTGGAATGGTTAAAAGTGCATGAAAATGGCCAATTTACTCACTCTGAGGTCTCAAAAAGTGTTTCTTCACCCTGGGAAGTGAATTAAATACCATTTGGAGGCATTTAATGTTCAAGCTAAATTGGCAGATTTTTGACAAAAGAGATAACACCCCCCCATTACGTCATGCTTCAGAAAGGTGAAAAATGGTCCGTTTTCAAATGTTTTATTTTTGAACGTCAGTTCACTTTTGTAGGCAGATCATCAGTTTTAGAGCTAAAATTTGCATGTTTAAAGTGATTTTCATGCTTCCAGGGGCCCCGGAAGTGAATTAAATACCATTTGGAGGCATTTAATGTTCAAGCAAAAACAGGTGATTTTTGACAAAAGAGATAACACGCCCCATTACGTCATGCTTCAGAAAGGTGAAAAATGGTCCGTTTCCAAATGTTTTATTTTTGAACGTCAGTTCACATTTGTAGGTAGATCATCAGTTTTAGAGCTAACATTAGCATGTTTAAAGTGATTTTCATGCTTCCAGGGGCCCGGGAAGCGGATTAAATACCATTTGGAGGCATTTAATGTACAAGCAAAAACAGGGGATTTTTGACAAAAGAGATAACACCCTCCCATTACGTCATGCTTCAGAAAGGTGGAAAATGGTCCGTTTTCAAATGTTTTATTTTTGAACGTCAGTTCACTTTCGTAGGTAGATCATCAGTTTTAGAGCTAAAATTAGCATGTTTAAAGTGGTTTTCATGCTTCCAGGGGCCCTAAACACAAGATTTGTGGAATTGTTAAAATTGCATGAAAATGGCCAATTTACTCACTCTGAGGTCTCAAAAAGTGTTTCTTCACCCTGGGAAGTGAATTAAATACCATTTGGAGGCATTTAATGTTCAAGCAAAAATGGCAGATTTTTGACAAAAGAGATAACATCCCCCCATTACGTCATGCTTCAGAAAGGTGAAAAATGGTCCGTTTCCAAATGTTTTATTTTTGAACGTCAGTTCACATTTGTAGGTAGATCATCAGTTTTAGAGCTAAAATTAGCATGTTTAAAGTGATTTTCATGCTTCCAAGGGCCCGGGAAGTGAATTAAATACCATTTGGAGGCATTTAATGTTCAAGCAAAAACAGGTGATTTTTGACAAAAGAGATAACACCCCCCATTACGTCATGCTTCAGAAAGGTGAAAAATGGTCAGTTTTCAAATGTCTTATTTTTGAACGTCAGTTCACATTTGTAGGTAGATCATCAGTTTTAGAGCTAAAATTAGCATGTTTAAAGTGATTTTCATGCTTCCAGGGGCCCGGGAAGTGAATTAAATACCGTTTGGAGGCATTTAATGTTCAAGCAAAAACAGGTGATTTTTGACAAAAGAGATAACACCCTCCCATTACGTCATGCTTCAGAAAGGTGGAAAATGGTCCGTTTTCAAATGTTTTATTTTTGAACGTCAGTTCACTTTTGTAGGTAGATCATCAGTTTTAGAGCTAAAATTAGCATGTTTAAAGTGGTTTTCATGCTTCCAGGGGCCCTAAACACAAGATTTGTGGAATTGTTAAAATTGCATGAAAATGGCCAATTTACTCACTCTGAGGTCTCAAAAAGTGTTTCTTCACCCTGGGAAGTGAATTAAATACCATTTGGAGGCATTTAATGTTCAAGCAAAAATGGCAGATTTTTGACAAAAGAGATAACATCCCCCCATTACGTCATGCTTCAGAAAGGTGAAAAATGGTCAGTTTTCAAATGTCTTATTTTTGAACGTCAGTTCACATTTGTAGGTAGATCATCAGTTTTAGAGCTAAAATTAGCATGTTTAAAGTGATTTTCATGCTTCCAGGGGCCCGGGAAGTGAATTAAATACCGTTTGGAGGCATTTAATGTTCAAGCAAAAACAGGTGATTTTTGACAAAAGAGATAACACCCCCCCCATTACGTCATGCTTCAGAAAGGTGAAAAATGGTCAGTTTTCAAATGTTTTATTTTTGAACTTCAGTTCACATTTGTAGGTATATCATCAGTTTTAGGGCTAAAATTAGCATGTTTAAAGTGATTTTCATGCTTCCAGGGGCCCGGGAAGTGAATTAAATACCATTTGGAGGCATTTAATGTTCAAGCAAAAACAGGTGATTTTTGACAAAAGAGATAACACCCCCCCATTACGTCATGCTTCAGAAAGGTGAAAAATGGTCAGTTTTCAAATGTCTTATTTTTGAACGTCAGTTCACATTTGTAGGTAGATCATCAGTTTTAGAGCTAAAATTAGCATGTTTAAAGTGATTTTCATGCTTCCAGGGGCCCGGGAAGTGAATTAAATACCATTTGGAGGCATTTAATGTTCAAGCAAAAACAGGTGATTTTTGACAAAAGAGATAACACCCCCCCCCATTACGTCATGCTTCAGAAAGGTGAAAAATGGTCAGTTTTCAAATGTTTTATTTTTGAACGTCAGTTCACATTTGTAGGTAGATCATCCATTTTAGAGCTAAAATTAGCATGTTTAACCTTTTCAGCGCGACCGCGTTTCCCCCTCCGGTGCTGGGCCCTAATAGAAACGGGCGTGGTCATGACGGAACGGTTCCGTCATGAGCACAGCTCAACCGTAGCTCATGACGGAACCGTTCCGTCATGAGCATGGAAGGGGTTAAAGTGATTTTCATGCTTCCAGGGGCCCGGGAAGTGAATTAAATACCATTTGGAGGCATTTATTGTTCAAGCAAAAACAGGGGATTTTTGACAAAAGAGATAACACCCCCCCATTACGTCAAGCTTCAGAAAGGTGAAAAATGGTCCGTTTTCAAATGTTTTATTTTTGAACGTCAGTTCACTTTTGTAGGTAGATCATCAGTTTTAGAGCTAAAATTAGCATGTTTAAAGTGGTTTTCATGCTTCCAGGGGCCCTAAGCACAAGATTTGTGGAATTGTTAAAAGTGCATGAAAATGGCCAATTTACTCACTCTGAGGTCTCAAAAAGTGTTTCTTCACCCTGGGAAGTGAATTAAATACCATTTGGAGGCATTTAATGTTCAAGCAAAAATGGCAGATTTTTGACAAAAGAGATAACACCCCCCCATTACGTCATGCTTCAGAAAGGTGAAAAATGGTCCGTTTTCAAATGTTTTATTTTTGAACGTCAGTTCACATTTGTAGGTAGATCATCAGTTTTAGAGCTAACATTAGCATGTTTAAAGTGATTTTCATGCTTCCAGGGGCCCGGGAAGTGAATTAAATACCATTTGGAGGCATTTAATGTTCAAGCAAAAACAGGGGATTTTTGACAAAAGAGATAACACCCCCCATTACGTCATGCTTCAGAAAGGTGAAAAATGGTCCGTTTTCAAATGTTTTATTTTTGAACGTCAGTTCACATTTGTAGGTAGATCATCAGTTTTAGAGCTAAAATTAGCATGTTTAAAGTGATTTTCATGCTTCCAGGAGCCCGGGAAGTGAATTAAATACCATTTGGAGGCATTTAATGTTCAAGCAAAAACAGGTGATTTTTGACAAAAGAGATAACACCCCCCCATTACGTCATGCTTCAGAAAGGTGGAAAATCGTCCGTTTTCGAATGTTTTAATTTTGAACGTCAGTTCACTTCTGTAGGTAGATCATCAGTTTTAGAGCTAAAATTAGCATGTTTAAAGTGGTTTTCATGCTTCCAGGGGCCCTAAACACAAGATTTGTGGAATGGTTAAAAGTGCATGAAAATGGCCAATTTACTCACTCTGAGGTCTCAAAAAGTGTTTCTTCACCCTGGGAAGTGAATTAAATACCATTTGGAGGCATTTAATGTTCAAGCAAAAATGGCAGATTTTTGACAAAAGAGATAACACCCCCCCATTACGTCATGCTTCAGAAAGGTGAAAAATGGTCCGTTTTCAAATGTTTTATTTTTGAACGTCAGTTCACATTTGTAGGCAGATCATCAGTTTTAGAGCTAAAATTAGCATGTTTAAAGTGATTTTCATGCTTCCAGGGGCCCGGGAAGTGAATTAAATACCATTTGGAGGCATTTATTGTTCAAGCAAAAACAGGTGATTTTTGACAAAAGAGATAACACCCCCCATTACGTCATTATTCAGAAAGGTGGAATATGGTCCGTTTTCAAATGTTTTATTTTTGAACGTCAGTTCACTTTTGTAGGTAGATCATCAGTTTTAGAGCTAAAATTAGCATGTTTAAAGTGATTTTCATGCTTCCAGGGGCCCGGGAAGTGCATTAAATACCATTTGGAGGCATTTAATGTTCAAGCAAAAACAGGTGATTTTTGACAAAAGAGATAATACCCCCCTCATTACGCCATGCTTCAGAAAGGTGAAAAATGGTCCGTTTTCAAATGTTTTATTTTTGAACGTCAGTTCACATTTGTAGGTAGATCATCAGTTTTAGAGCTAACATTAGCATGTTTAAAGTGATTTTCATGCTTCCAGGGGCCCGGGAAGTGAATTAAATATCATTTGGAGGCATTTAATGTTCAAGCAAAAACAGGTGATTTTTGACAAAAGAGATAACCCCCCCCCCATTACGTCATGCTTCAGAAAGGTGAAAAATGGTCCGTTTTCAAATGTTTTATTTTTGAACGTCAGTTCACATTTGTAGGTAGATCATCAGTTTTAGAGCTAAAATGAGCATGTTTAAAGTGATTTTCATGCTTCCAGGGGCCCGGGAAGTGAAGTAAATACCATTTGAAGGCATTTAATGTTCGAACAAAAACAGGGGATTTTTGACAAAAGAGATAAAACCCTCCCATTACGTCATGCTTCAGAAAGGTGGAAAATGGTCCGTTTTCAAATGTTTCATTTTTGAACGTCAGTTCACTTTTGTAGGTAGATCATCAGCTTTAGAGCTAAAATTAGCATGTTTAAAGTGTTTTTCATGCTTCCAGGGGCCCTAAACACATGATTTGTGAAATTGTTAAAAGTGCATGAAAATGGCCAATTTACTCACTCTGAGGTCTCAAAGAGTGTTTCTTCACCCTGGAAAGTGAATTAAATACCATTTGGAGGCATTTAATGTTCAAGCAAAAATGGCAGATTTTTGACAAAAGAGATAACATCCCCCCATTACGTCATGCTTCAGAAAGGTGAAAAATGGTCCGTTTTTAAATGTTTTATTTTTGAACGTCAGTTCACATTTGTAGGTAGATCATCAGTTTTAGAGCTAAAATTAGCATGTTTAAAGTGATTTTCATGCTTCCAGGGGCCCGGGAAGTGAATTAAATACCATTTGGAGGCATTTAATGTTCAAGCAAAAACAGGTGATTTTTGACAAAAGAGATAACACCCCCCATTAAGTCATGCTTCAGAAAGGTGAAAAATGGTAAGTTTTCAAATGTTTTATTTTTGAACGTCAGTTCAAATTTTTAGGTAGATCATCAGTTTTAGAGCTAAAATGATGAGCATGTTTAAAGTGATTTTCATGCTTCCAGGGGTCCGGGAAGTGAATTAAATACCGTTTGGAGGCATTTAATGTTCAAGCAAAAACAGGTGATTTTTGACAAAAGAGATAACACCCCCCCATTGCGTCATGCTTCAGAAAGGTGAAAAATGGTCCGTTTTCAAATGTTTTATTTTTGAACGTCAGTTCACTTTTGTAGGTAGATCATCAGTTTTAGAGCTAAAATTAGCATGTTTAAAGTGATTTTCATGCTTCCAGGGGCCCGGGAAGTGAATTAAATACCATTTGGAGGCATTTAATGTTCAAGCAAAAACAGGTGATTTTTGACAAAAGAGATAACCCCCCCCCCATTACGTCATGCTTCAGAAAGGTGAAAAATGGTCCGTTTTCAAATGTTTTATTTTTGAACGTCAGTTCACATTTGTAGGTAGATCATCAGTTTTAGAGCTAAAATGAGCATGTTTAAAGTGATTTTCATGCTTCCAGGGGCCCGGGAAGTGAAGTAAATACCATTTGAAGGCATTTAATGTTCGAACAAAAACAGGGGATTTTTGACAAAAGAGATAAAACCCTCCCATTACGTCATGCTTCAGAAAGGTGGAAAATGGTCCGTTTTCAAATGTTTCATTTTTGAACGTCAGTTCACTTTTGTAGGTAGATCATCAGCTTTAGAGCTAAAATTAGCATGTTTAAAGTGTTTTTCATGCTTCCAGGGGCCCTAAACACATGATTTGTGAAATTGTTAAAAGTGCATGAAAATGGCCAATTTACTCACTCTGAGGTCTCAAAGAGTGTTTCTTCACCCTGGAAAGTGAATTAAATACCATTTGGAGGCATTTAATGTTCAAGCAAAAATGGCAGATTTTTGACAAAAGAGATAACATCCCCCCATTACGTCATGCTTCAGAAAGGTGAAAAATGGTCCGTTTTTAAATGTTTTATTTTTGAACGTCAGTTCACATTTGTAGGTAGATCATCAGTTTTAGAGCTAAAATTAGCATGTTTAAAGTGATTTTCATGCTTCCAGGGGCCCGGGAAGTGAATTAAATACCATTTGGAGGCATTTAATGTTCAAGCAAAAACAGGTGATTTTTGACAAAAGAGATAACACCCCCCATTAAGTCATGCTTCAGAAAGGTGAAAAATGGTAAGTTTTCAAATGTTTTATTTTTGAACGTCAGTTCAAATTTTTAGGTAGATCATCAGTTTTAGAGCTAAAATGATGAGCATGTTTAAAGTGATTTTCATGCTTCCAGGGGTCCGGGAAGTGAATTAAATACCGTTTGGAGGCATTTAATGTTCAAGCAAAAACAGGTGATTTTTGACAAAAGAGATAACACCCCCCCATTGCGTCATGCTTCAGAAAGGTGAAAAATGGTCCGTTTTCAAATGTTTTATTTTTGAACGTCAGTTCACTTTTGTAGGTAGATCATCAGTTTTAGAGCTAAAATTAGCATGTTTAAAGTGATTTTCATGCTTCCAGGGGCCCGGGAAGTGAATTAAATACCATTTGGAGGCATTTAATGTTCAAGCAAAAACAGGTGGTTTTTGACAAAAGAGATAACACCCACCCCATTACGTCATGCTTCAGAAAGGTGAAAAATGGTCAGTTTTCAAATGTTTTATTTTTGAACTTCAGTTCACATTTGTAGGTATATCATCAGTTTTAGAGCTAAAATTAGCATGTTTAAAGTGATTTTCATGCTTCCAGGGGCCTGGGAAGTGAATTAAATACCATTTGGAGGCATTTAATGTTCAAGCAAAAGCAGGTGATTTTTGACAAAAGAGATAACACCCCCCCATTACGTCATGCTTCAGAAAGGTGAAAAATGGTCAGTTTTCAAATGTTTTATTTTTTAACTTCAGTTCACATTTGTAGGTATATCATCAGTTTTAGAGCTAAAATTAGCATGTTTAAAGTGATTTTCATGCTTCCAGGGGCCCGGGAAGTGAATTTTATACCATTTGGAGGCATTTAATGTTCAAGCAAAAACAGGTGATTTCTGACAAAAGAGATAACACCCCCCATTACGTCATGCTTCAGAAAGGTGAAAAATGGTCCGTTTTCAAATGTTTTATTTTTGAACGTCAGTTCACATTTGTAGGTAGATCATCCGTTTTAGAGCTAAAATTAGCAGGTTTAAAGTGATTTTCATGCTTCCAGGGGCCCAGGAAGTGAATTAAATACCATTTGGAGGCATTTAATGTTCAAGCAAAAACAGGTGGTTTTTGACAAAAGAGATAACACCCCCCCATTACGTCATGCTTCAGAACGGTGAAAAATGGTCAGTTTTCAAATGTTTTATTTTTGAACTTCAGTTCACATTTGTAGGTAGATTATCAGTTTTAGAGTTAAAATGAGCATGTTTAAAGTGATTTTCATGCTTCCAGGGGCCCGGAAAGTGAATTAAATACTATTTGGAGGCATTTAATGTTCAAGCAAAAACAGGTGATTTTTGACAAAAGAGATAACACGCCCCATTACGTCATGCTTCAGAAAGGTGAAAAACGGTCCGTTTCCAAATGTTTTATTTTTGAACGTCAGTTCACTTTTGTAGGTAGATCATCAGTTTTAGAGCTAAAATTAGCATGTTTAAAGTGGTTTTCATGCTTCCAGGGGCCCTAAACACAAGATTTGTGGAATGGTTAAAAGTGCATGAAAATGGCCAATTTACTCACTCTGAGGTCTCAAAAAGTGTTTCTTCACCCTGGGAAGTGAATTAAATACCATTTGGAGGCATTTAATGTTCAAGCAAAAACAGGTGATTTTTGACAAAAGAGATAACACCCCCCATTATGTCATGCTTCAGAAAGGTGAAAAATGGTCCGATTTCAAATGTTTTATTTTTGAACGTCAGTTCACCTTTATAGTTAGATCATCAGTTTTAGAGCTAAAATTAGCATGTATAAAGTGAATTTCATGCTTCCAGGGGCCCAGGAAATGAATTAAATACCATTTGGAGGCATTTAATTTTCAAGCAAAAACAGCTGATTTTTGACAAAAGAGATAACACCCCCCCATTACGTCATGCTTCAGAAAGGTGAAAAATGGTCCGTTTTCAAATGTTTTATTTTTGAACGTCAGTTCACTTTTGCAGGTAGATCATCAGTTTTAGAGCTAAAATTAGCATGTTTAAAGGTATTTTCATGCTTCCAGGGGCCCGGGAAGTGAATTAAATACCATTTGGAGGCATTTAATGTTCAAGCAAAAACAGGTGATTTTTGACAAAGGAGATAACACCCCCCCATTACGTCATGCTTCAGAAAGGTGGAAAATCGTCCGTTTTCGAATGTTTTAATTTTGAACGTCAGTTCACTTTTGTAGGTAGATCATCAGTTTTAGAGCTAAAATTAGCATGTTTAAAGTGGTTTTCATGCTGCCAGGGGCCCTAAACACAAGATTTGTGGAATGGTTAAAAGTGCATGAAAATGGCCAATTTACTCACTCTGAGGTCTCAAAAAGTGTTTCTTCACCCTGGGAAGTGAATTAAATACCATTTGGAGGCATTTAATGTTCAAGCTAAATTGGCAGATTTTTGACAAAAGAGATAACACCCCCCCATTACGTCATGCTTAAGAAAGGTGAAAAATGGTCCGTTTTCAAATGTTTTATTTTTGAACGTCAGTTCACTTTTGTAGGTAGATCATCAGTTTTAGAGCTAAAATTTGCATGTTTAAAGTGATTTTCATGCTTCCAGGGGCCCCGGAAGTGAATTAAATACCATTTGGAGGCATTTAATGTTCAAGCAAAAACAGGTGATTTTTGACAAAAGAGATAACACGCCCCATTACGTCATGCTTCAGAAAGGTGAAAAATGGTCCGTTTCCAAATGTTTTATTTTTGAACGTCAGTTCACATTTGTAGGTAGATCATCAGTTTTAGAGCTAACATTAGCATGTTTAAAGTGATTTTCATGCTTCCAGGGGCCCGGGAAGCGGATTAAATACCATTTGGAGGCATTTAATGTACAAGCAAAAACAGGGGATTTTTGACAAAAGAGATAACACCCTCCCATTACGTCATGCTTCAGAAAGGTGGAAAATGGTCCGTTTTCAAATGTTTTATTTTTGAACGTCAGTTCACTTTCGTAGGTAGATCATCAGTTTTAGAGCTAAAATTAGCATGTTTAAAGTGGTTTTCATGCTTCCAGGGGCCCTAAACACAAGATTTGTGGAATTGTTAAAATTGCATGAAAATGGCCAATTTACTCACTCTGAGGTCTCAAAAAGTGTTTCTTCACCCTGGGAAGTGAATTAAATACCATTTGGAGGCATTTAATGTTCAAGCTAAATTGGCAGATTTTTGACAAAAGAGATAACACCCCCCCATTACGTCATGCTTAAGAAAGGTGAAAAATGGTCCGTTTTCAAATGTTTTATTTTTGAACGTCAGTTCACTTTTGTAGGTAGATCATCAGTTTTAGAGCTAAAATTTGCATGTTTAAAGTGATTTTCATGCTTCCAGGGGCCCCGGAAGTGAATTAAATACCATTTGGAGGCATTTAATGTTCAAGCAAAAACAGGTGATTTTTGACAAAAGAGATAACACGCCCCATTACGTCATGCTTCAGAAAGGTGAAAAATGGTCCGTTTCCAAATGTTTTATTTTTGAACGTCAGTTCACATTTGTAGGTAGATCATCAGTTTTAGAGCTAACATTAGCATGTTTAAAGTGATTTTCATGCTTCCAGGGGCCCGGGAAGCGGATTAAATACCATTTGGAGGCATTTAATGTACAAGCAAAAACAGGGGATTTTTGACAAAAGAGATAACACCCTCCCATTACGTCATGCTTCAGAAAGGTGAAAAATGGTCAGTTTTCAAATGTCTTATTTTTGAACGTCAGTTCACATTTGTAGGTAGATCATCAGTTTTAGAGCTAAAATTAGCATGTTTAAAGTGATTTTCATGCTTCCAGGGGCCCGGGAAGTGAATTAAATACCGTTTGGAGGCATTTAATGTTCAAGCAAAAACAGGTGATTTTTGACAAAAGAGATAACACCCCCCCCATTACGTCATGCTTCAGAAAGGTGAAAAATGGTCAGTTTTCAAATGTTTTATTTTTGAACTTCAGTTCACATTTGTAGGTATATCATCAGTTTTAGGGCTAAAATTAGCATGTTTAAAGTGATTTTCATGCTTCCAGGGGCCCGGGAAGTGAATTAAATACCATTTGGAGGCATTTAATGTTCAAGCAAAAACAGGTGATTTTTGACAAAAGAGATAACACCCCCCCATTACGTCATGCTTCAGAAAGGTGAAAAATGGTCAGTTTTCAAATGTCTTATTTTTGAACGTCAGTTCACATTTGTAGGTAGATCATCAGTTTTAGAGCTAAAATTAGCATGTTTAAAGTGATTTTCATGCTTCCAGGGGCCCGGGAAGTGAATTAAATACCATTTGGAGGCATTTAATGTTCAAGCAAAAACAGGTGATTTTTGACAAAAGAGATAACACCCCCCCCCATTACGTCATGCTTCAGAAAGGTGAAAAATGGTCAGTTTTCAAATGTTTTATTTTTGAACGTCAGTTCACATTTGTAGGTAGATCATCCATTTTAGAGCTAAAATTAGCATGTTTAACCTTTTCAGCGCGACCGCGTTTCCCCCTCCGGTGCTGGGCCCTAATAGAAACGGGCGTGGTCATGACGGAACGGTTCCGTCATGAGCACAGCTCAACCGTAGCTCATGACGGAACCGTTCCGTCATGAGCATGGAAGGGGTTAAAGTGATTTTCATGCTTCCAGGGGCCCGGGAAGTGAATTAAATACCATTTGGAGGCATTTATTGTTCAAGCAAAAACAGGGGATTTTTGACAAAAGAGATAACACCCCCCCATTACGTCAAGCTTCAGAAAGGTGAAAAATGGTCCGTTTTCAAATGTTTTATTTTTGAACGTCAGTTCACTTTTGTAGGTAGATCATCAGTTTTAGAGCTAAAATTAGCATGTTTAAAGTGGTTTTCATGCTTCCAGGGGCCCTAAGCACAAGATTTGTGGAATTGTTAAAAGTGCATGAAAATGGCCAATTTACTCACTCTGAGGTCTCAAAAAGTGTTTCTTCACCCTGGGAAGTGAATTAAATACCATTTGGAGGCATTTAATGTTCAAGCAAAAATGGCAGATTTTTGACAAAAGAGATAACACCCCCCCATTACGTCATGCTTCAGAAAGGTGAAAAATGGTCCGTTTTCAAATGTTTTATTTTTGAACGTCAGTTCACATTTGTAGGTAGATCATCAGTTTTAGAGCTAACATTAGCATGTTTAAAGTGATTTTCATGCTTCCAGGGGCCCGGGAAGTGAATTAAATACCATTTGGAGGCATTTAATGTTCAAGCAAAAACAGGGGATTTTTGACAAAAGAGATAACACCCCCCATTACGTCATGCTTCAGAAAGGTGAAAAATGGTCCGTTTTCAAATGTTTTATTTTTGAACGTCAGTTCACATTTGTAGGTAGATCATCAGTTTTAGAGCTAAAATTAGCATGTTTAAAGTGATTTTCATGCTTCCAGGAGCCCGGGAAGTGAATTAAATACCATTTGGAGGCATTTAATGTTCAAGCAAAAACAGGTGATTTTTGACAAAAGAGATAACACCCCCCCATTACGTCATGCTTCAGAAAGGTGGAAAATCGTCCGTTTTCGAATGTTTTAATTTTGAACGTCAGTTCACTTCTGTAGGTAGATCATCAGTTTTAGAGCTAAAATTAGCATGTTTAAAGTGGTTTTCATGCTTCCAGGGGCCCTAAACACAAGATTTGTGGAATGGTTAAAAGTGCATGAAAATGGCCAATTTACTCACTCTGAGGTCTCAAAAAGTGTTTCTTCACCCTGGGAAGTGAATTAAATACCATTTGGAGGCATTTAATGTTCAAGCAAAAATGGCAGATTTTTGACAAAAGAGATAACACCCCCCCATTACGTCATGCTTCAGAAAGGTGAAAAATGGTCCGTTTTCAAATGTTTTATTTTTGAACGTCAGTTCACATTTGTAGGCAGATCATCAGTTTTAGAGCTAAAATTAGCATGTTTAAAGTGATTTTCATGCTTCCAGGGGCCCGGGAAGTGAATTAAATACCATTTGGAGGCATTTATTGTTCAAGCAAAAACAGGTGATTTTTGACAAAAGAGATAACACCCCCCATTACGTCATTATTCAGAAAGGTGGAATATGGTCCGTTTTCAAATGTTTTATTTTTGAACGTCAGTTCACTTTTGTAGGTAGATCATCAGTTTTAGAGCTAAAATTAGCATGTTTAAAGTGATTTTCATGCTTCCAGGGGCCCGGGAAGTGCATTAAATACCATTTGGAGGCATTTAATGTTCAAGCAAAAACAGGTGATTTTTGACAAAAGAGATAATACCCCCCTCATTACGCCATGCTTCAGAAAGGTGAAAAATGGTCCGTTTTCAAATGTTTTATTTTTGAACGTCAGTTCACATTTGTAGGTAGATCATCAGTTTTAGAGCTAACATTAGCATGTTTAAAGTGATTTTCATGCTTCCAGGGGCCCGGGAAGTGAATTAAATATCATTTGGAGGCATTTAATGTTCAAGCAAAAACAGGTGATTTTTGACAAAAGAGATAACCCCCCCCCCATTACGTCATGCTTCAGAAAGGTGAAAAATGGTCCGTTTTCAAATGTTTTATTTTTGAACGTCAGTTCACATTTGTAGGTAGATCATCAGTTTTAGAGCTAAAATGAGCATGTTTAAAGTGATTTTCATGCTTCCAGGGGCCCGGGAAGTGAAGTAAATACCATTTGAAGGCATTTAATGTTCGAACAAAAACAGGGGATTTTTGACAAAAGAGATAAAACCCTCCCATTACGTCATGCTTCAGAAAGGTGGAAAATGGTCCGTTTTCAAATGTTTCATTTTTGAACGTCAGTTCACTTTTGTAGGTAGATCATCAGCTTTAGAGCTAAAATTAGCATGTTTAAAGTGTTTTTCATGCTTCCAGGGGCCCTAAACACATGATTTGTGAAATTGTTAAAAGTGCATGAAAATGGCCAATTTACTCACTCTGAGGTCTCAAAGAGTGTTTCTTCACCCTGGAAAGTGAATTAAATACCATTTGGAGGCATTTAATGTTCAAGCAAAAATGGCAGATTTTTGACAAAAGAGATAACATCCCCCCATTACGTCATGCTTCAGAAAGGTGAAAAATGGTCCGTTTTTAAATGTTTTATTTTTGAACGTCAGTTCACATTTGTAGGTAGATCATCCGTTTTAGAGCTAAAATTAGCAGGTTTAAAGTGATTTTCATGCTTCCAGGGGCCCAGGAAGTGAATTAAATACCATTTGGAGGCATTTAATGTTCAAGCAAAAACAGGTGGTTTTTGACAAAAGAGATAACACCCCCCCATTACGTCATGCTTCAGAACGGTGAAAAATGGTCAGTTTTCAAATGTTTTATTTTTGAACTTCAGTTCACATTTGTAGGTAGATTATCAGTTTTAGAGTTAAAATGAGCATGTTTAAAGTGATTTTCATGCTTCCAGGGGCCCGGAAAGTGAATTAAATACTATTTGGAGGCATTTAATGTTCAAGCAAAAACAGGTGATTTTTGACAAAAGAGATAACACGCCCCATTACGTCATGCTTCAGAAAGGTGAAAAACGGTCCGTTTCCAAATGTTTTATTTTTGAACGTCAGTTCACTTTTGTAGGTAGATCATCAGTTTTAGAGCTAAAATTAGCATGTTTAAAGTGGTTTTCATGCTTCCAGGGGCCCTAAACACAAGATTTGTGGAATGGTTAAAAGTGCATGAAAATGGCCAATTTACTCACTCTGAGGTCTCAAAAAGTGTTTCTTCACCCTGGGAAGTGAATTAAATACCATTTGGAGGCATTTAATGTTCAAGCAAAAACAGGTGATTTTTGACAAAAGAGATAACACCCCCCATTATGTCATGCTTCAGAAAGGTGAAAAATGGTCCGATTTCAAATGTTTTATTTTTGAACGTCAGTTCACCTTTATAGTTAGATCATCAGTTTTAGAGCTAAAATTAGCATGTATAAAGTGAATTTCATGCTTCCAGGGGCCCAGGAAATGAATTAAATACCATTTGGAGGCATTTAATTTTCAAGCAAAAACAGCTGATTTTTGACAAAAGAGATAACACCCCCCCATTACGTCATGCTTCAGAAAGGTGAAAAATGGTCCGTTTTCAAATGTTTTATTTTTGAACGTCAGTTCACTTTTGCAGGTAGATCATCAGTTTTAGAGCTAAAATTAGCATGTTTAAAGGTATTTTCATGCTTCCAGGGGCCCGGGAAGTGAATTAAATACCATTTGGAGGCATTTAATGTTCAAGCAAAAACAGGTGATTTTTGACAAAGGAGATAACACCCCCCCATTACGTCATGCTTCAGAAAGGTGGAAAATCGTCCGTTTTCGAATGTTTTAATTTTGAACGTCAGTTCACTTTTGTAGGTAGATCATCAGTTTTAGAGCTAAAATTAGCATGTTTAAAGTGGTTTTCATGCTTCCAGGGGCCCTAAACACAAGATTTGTGGAATGGTTAAAAGTGCATGAAAATGGCCAATTTACTCACTCTGAGGTCTCAAAAAGTGTTTCTTCACCCTGGGAAGTGAATTAAATACCATTTGGAGGCATTTAATGTTCAAGCTAAATTGGCAGATTTTTGACAAAAGAGATAACACCCCCCCATTACGTCATGCTTAAGAAAGGTGAAAAATGGTCCGTTTTCAAATGTTTTATTTTTGAACGTCAGTTCACTTTTGTAGGTAGATCATCAGTTTTAGAGCTAAAATTTGCATGTTTAAAGTGATTTTCATGCTTCCAGGGGCCCCGGAAGTGAATTAAATACCATTTGGAGGCATTTAATGTTCAAGCAAAAACAGGTGATTTTTGACAAAAGAGATAACACGCCCCATTACGTCATGCTTCAGAAAGGTGAAAAATGGTCCGTTTCCAAATGTTTTATTTTTGAACGTCAGTTCACATTTGTAGGTAGATCATCAGTTTTAGAGCTAACATTAGCATGTTTAAAGTGATTTTCATGCTTCCAGGGGCCCGGGAAGCGGATTAAATACCATTTGGAGGCATTTAATGTACAAGCAAAAACAGGGGATTTTTGACAAAAGAGATAACACCCTCCCATTACGTCATGCTTCAGAAAGGTGGAAAATGGTCCGTTTTCAAATGTTTTATTTTTGAACGTCAGTTCACTTTCGTAGGTAGATCATCAGTTTTAGAGCTAAAATTAGCATGTTTAAAGTGGTTTTCATGCTTCCAGGGGCCCTAAACACAAGATTTGTGGAATTGTTAAAATTGCATGAAAATGGCCAATTTACTCACTCTGAGGTCTCAAAAAGTGTTTCTTCACCCTGGGAAGTGAATTAAATACCATTTGGAGGCATTTAATGTTCAAGCTAAATTGGCAGATTTTTGACAAAAGAGATAACACCCCCCCATTACGTCATGCTTAAGAAAGGTGAAAAATGGTCCGTTTTCAAATGTTTTATTTTTGAACGTCAGTTCACTTTTGTAGGTAGATCATCAGTTTTAGAGCTAAAATTTGCATGTTTAAAGTGATTTTCATGCTTCCAGGGGCCCCGGAAGTGAATTAAATACCATTTGGAGGCATTTAATGTTCAAGCAAAAACAGGTGATTTTTGACAAAAGAGATAACACGCCCCATTACGTCATGCTTCAGAAAGGTGAAAAATGGTCCGTTTCCAAATGTTTTATTTTTGAACGTCAGTTCACATTTGTAGGTAGATCATCAGTTTTAGAGCTAACATTAGCATGTTTAAAGTGATTTTCATGCTTCCAGGGGCCCGGGAAGCGGATTAAATACCATTTGGAGGCATTTAATGTACAAGCAAAAACAGGGGATTTTTGACAAAAGAGATAACACCCTCCCATTACGTCATGCTTCAGAAAGGTGAAAAATGGTCAGTTTTCAAATGTCTTATTTTTGAACGTCAGTTCACATTTGTAGGTAGATCATCAGTTTTAGAGCTAAAATTAGCATGTTTAAAGTGATTTTCATGCTTCCAGGGGCCCGGGAAGTGAATTAAATACCGTTTGGAGGCATTTAATGTTCAAGCAAAAACAGGTGATTTTTGACAAAAGAGATAACACCCCCCCCATTACGTCATGCTTCAGAAAGGTGAAAAATGGTCAGTTTTCAAATGTTTTATTTTTGAACTTCAGTTCACATTTGTAGGTATATCATCAGTTTTAGGGCTAAAATTAGCATGTTTAAAGTGATTTTCATGCTTCCAGGGGCCCGGGAAGTGAATTAAATACCATTTGGAGGCATTTAATGTTCAAGCAAAAACAGGTGATTTTTGACAAAAGAGATAACACCCCCCCATTACGTCATGCTTCAGAAAGGTGAAAAATGGTCAGTTTTCAAATGTCTTATTTTTGAACGTCAGTTCACATTTGTAGGTAGATCATCAGTTTTAGAGCTAAAATTAGCATGTTTAAAGTGATTTTCATGCTTCCAGGGGCCAGGGAAGTGAATTAAATACCATTTGGAGGCATTTAATGTTCAAGCAAAAACAGGTGATTTTTGACAAAAGAGATAACACCCCCCCCCATTACGTCATGCTTCAGAAAGGTGAAAAATGGTCAGTTTTCAAATGTTTTATTTTTGAACGTCAGTTCACATTTGTAGGTAGATCATCCATTTTAGAGCTAAAATTAGCATGTTTAACCTTTTCAGCGCGACCGCGTTTCCCCCTCCGGTGCTGGGCCCTAATAGAAACGGGCGTGGTCATGACGGAACGGTTCCGTCATGAGCACAGCTCAACCGTAGCTCATGACGGAACCGTTCCGTCATGAGCATGGAAGGGGTTAAAGTGATTTTCATGCTTCCAGGGGCCCGGGAAGTGAATTAAATACCATTTGGAGGCATTTATTGTTCAAGCAAAAACAGGGGATTTTTGACAAAAGAGATAACACCCCCCCATTACGTCAAGCTTCAGAAAGGTGAAAAATGGTCCGTTTTCAAATGTTTTATTTTTGAACGTCAGTTCACTTTTGTAGGTAGATCATCAGTTTTAGAGCTAAAATTAGCATGTTTAAAGTGGTTTTCATGCTTCCAGGGGCCCTAAGCACAAGATTTGTGGAATTGTTAAAAGTGCATGAAAATGGCCAATTTACTCACTCTGAGGTCTCAAAAAGTGTTTCTTCACCCTGGGAAGTGAATTAAATACCATTTGGAGGCATTTAATGTTCAAGCAAAAATGGCAGATTTTTGACAAAAGAGATAACACCCCCCCATTACGTCATGCTTCAGAAAGGTGAAAAATGGTCCGTTTTCAAATGTTTTATTTTTGAACGTCAGTTCACATTTGTAGGTAGATCATCAGTTTTAGAGCTAACATTAGCATGTTTAAAGTGATTTTCATGCTTCCAGGGGCCCGGGAAGTGAATTAAATACCATTTGGAGGCATTTAATGTTCAAGCAAAAACAGGGGATTTTTGACAAAAGAGATAACACCCCCCATTACGTCATGCTTCAGAAAGGTGAAAAATGGTCCGTTTTCAAATGTTTTATTTTTGAACGTCAGTTCACATTTGTAGGTAGATCATCAGTTTTAGAGCTAAAATTAGCATGTTTAAAGTGATTTTCATGCTTCCAGGAGCCCGGGAAGTGAATTAAATACCATTTGGAGGCATTTAATGTTCAAGCAAAAACAGGTGATTTTTGACAAAAGAGATAACACCCCCCCATTACGTCATGCTTCAGAAAGGTGGAAAATCGTCCGTTTTCGAATGTTTTAATTTTGAACGTCAGTTCACTTCTGTAGGTAGATCATCAGTTTTAGAGCTAAAATTAGCATGTTTAAAGTGGTTTTCATGCTTCCAGGGGCCCTAAACACAAGATTTGTGGAATGGTTAAAAGTGCATGAAAATGGCCAATTTACTCACTCTGAGGTCTCAAAAAGTGTTTCTTCACCCTGGGAAGTGAATTAAATACCATTTGGAGGCATTTAATGTTCAAGCAAAAATGGCAGATTTTTGACAAAAGAGATAACACCCCCCCATTACGTCATGCTTCAGAAAGGTGAAAAATGGTCCGTTTTCAAATGTTTTATTTTT
Source organism: Lissotriton helveticus (assembly GCF_964261635.1). Lineage (NCBI taxonomy): Eukaryota > Metazoa > Chordata > Amphibia > Caudata > Salamandridae > Lissotriton > Lissotriton helveticus. The sequence goes on from NC_136057.1 coordinate 1,644,083,717, forward strand.
GAACGTCAGTTCACATTTGTAGGCAGATCATCAGTTTTAGAGCTAAAATTAGCATGTTTAAAGTGATTTTCATGCTTCCAGGGGCCCGGAAAGTGAATTAAATACCATTTGGAGGCATTTATTGTTCAAGCAAAAACAGGTGATTTTTGACAAAAGAGATAACACCCCCCATTACGTCATTATTCAGAAAGGTGGAATATGGTCCGTTTTCAAATGTTTTATTTTTGAACGTCAGTTCACTTTTGTAGGTAGATCATCAGTTTTAGAGCTAAAATTAGCATGTTTAAAGTGATTTTCATGCTTCCAGGGGCCCGGGAAGTGCATTAAATACCATTTGGAGGCATTTAATGTTCAAGCAAAAACAGGTGATTTTTGACAAAAGAGATAATACCCCCCTCATTACGCCATGCTTCAGAAAGGTGAAAAATGGTCCGTTTTCAAATGTTTTATTTTTGAACGTCAGTTCACATTTGTAGGTAGATCATCAGTTTTAGAGCTAACATTAGCATGTTTAAAGTGATTTTCATGCTTCCAGGGGCCCGGGAAGTGAATTAAATATCATTTGGAGGCATTTAATGTTCAAGCAAAAACAGGTGATTTTTGACAAAAGAGATAACCCCCCCCCCATTACGTCATGCTTCAGAAAGGTGAAAAATGGTCCGTTTTCAAATGTTTTATTTTTGAACGTCAGTTCACATTTGTAGGTAGATCATCAGTTTTAGAGCTAAAATGAGCATGTTTAAAGTGATTTTCATGCTTCCAGGGGCCCGGGAAGTGAAGTAAATACCATTTGAAGGCATTTAATGTTCGAACAAAAACAGGGGATTTTTGACAAAAGAGATAAAACCCTCCCATTACGTCATGCTTCAGAAAGGTGGAAAATGGTCCGTTTTCAAATGTTTCATTTTTGAACGTCAGTTCACTTTTGTAGGTAGATCATCAGCTTTAGAGCTAAAATTAGCATGTTTAAAGTGTTTTTCATGCTTCCAGGGGTCCTAAACACATGATTTGTGAAATTGTTAAAAGTGCATGAAAATGGCCAATTTACTCACTCTGAGGTCTCAAAGAGTGTTTCTTCACCCTGGAAAGTGAATTAAATACCATTTGGAGGCATTTAATGTTCAAGCAAAAATGGCAGATTTTTGACAAAAGAGATAACATCCCCCCATTACGTCATGCTTCAGAAAGGTGAAAAATGGTCCGTTTTTAAATGTTTTATTTTTGAACGTCAGTTCACATTTGTAGGTAGATCATCAGTTTTAGAGCTAAAATTAGCATGTTTAAAGTGATTTTCATGCTTCCAGGGGCCCGGGAAGTGAATTAAATACCATTTGGAGGCATTTAATGTTCAAGCAAAAACAGGTGATTTTTGACAAAAGAGATAACACCCCCCATTAAGTCATGCTTCAGAAAGGTGAAAAATGGTAAGTTTTCAAATGTTTTATTTTTGAACGTCAGTTCAAATTTTTAGGTAGATCATCAGTTTTAGAGCTAAAATGATGAGCATGTTTAAAGTGATTTTCATGCTTCCAGGGGTCCGGGAAGTGAATTAAATACCGTTTGGAGGCATTTAATGTTCAAGCAAAAACAGGTGATTTTTGACAAAAGAGATAACACCCCCCCATTGCGTCATGCTTCAGAAAGGTGAAAAATGGTCCGTTTTCAAATGTTTTATTTTTGAACGTCAGTTCACTTTTGTAGGTAGATCATCAGTTTTAGAGCTAAAATTAGCATGTTTAAAGTGATTTTCATGCTTCCAGGGGCCCGGGAAGTGAATTAAATACCATTTGGAGGCATTTAATGTTCAAGCAAAAACAGGTGGTTTTTGACAAAAGAGATAACACCCACCCCATTACGTCATGCTTCAGAAAGGTGAAAAATGGTCAGTTTTCAAATGTTTTATTTTTGAACTTCAGTTCACATTTGTAGGTATATCATCAGTTTTAGAGCTAAAATTAGCATGTTTAAAGTGATTTTCATGCTTCCAGGGGCCTGGGAAGTGAATTAAATACCATTTGGAGGCATTTAATGTTCAAGCAAAAGCAGGTGATTTTTGACAAAAGAGATAACACCCCCCCATTACGTCATGCTTCAGAAAGGTGAAAAATGGTCAGTTTTCAAATGTTTTATTTTTTAACTTCAGTTCACATTTGTAGGTATATCATCAGTTTTAGAGCTAAAATTAGCATGTTTAAAGTGATTTTCATGCTTCCAGGGGCCCGGGAAGTGAATTTTATACCATTTGGAGGCATTTAATGTTCAAGCAAAAACAGGTGATTTCTGACAAAAGAGATAACACCCCCCATTACGTCATGCTTCAGAAAGGTGAAAAATGGTCCGTTTTCAAATGTTTTATTTTTGAACGTCAGTTCACATTTGTAGGTAGATCATCCGTTTTAGAGCTAAAATTAGCAGGTTTAAAGTGATTTTCATGCTTCCAGGGGCCCAGGAAGTGAATTAAATACCATTTGGAGGCATTTAATGTTCAAGCAAAAACAGGTGGTTTTTGACAAAAGAGATAACACCCCCCCATTACGTCATGCTTCAGAACGGTGAAAAATGGTCAGTTTTCAAATGTTTTATTTTTGAACTTCAGTTCACATTTGTAGGTAGATTATCAGTTTTAGAGTTAAAATGAGCATGTTTAAAGTGATTTTCATGCTTCCAGGGGCCCGGAAAGTGAATTAAATACTATTTGGAGGCATTTAATGTTCAAGCAAAAACAGGTGATTTTTGACAAAAGAGATAACACGCCCCATTACGTCATGCTTCAGAAAGGTGAAAAACGGTCCGTTTCCAAATGTTTTATTTTTGAACGTCAGTTCACTTTTGTAGGTAGATCATCAGTTTTAGAGCTAAAATTAGCATGTTTAAAGTGGTTTTCATGCTTCCAGGGGCCCTAAACACAAGATTTGTGGAATGGTTAAAAGTGCATGAAAATGGCCAATTTACTCACTCTGAGGTCTCAAAAAGTGTTTCTTCACCCTGGGAAGTGAATTAAATACCATTTGGAGGCATTTAATGTTCAAGCAAAAACAGGTGATTTTTGACAAAAGAGATAACACCCCCCATTATGTCATGCTTCAGAAAGGTGAAAAATGGTCCGATTTCAAATGTTTTATTTTTGAACGTCAGTTCACCTTTATAGTTAGATCATCAGTTTTAGAGCTAAAATTAGCATGTATAAAGTGAATTTCATGCTTCCAGGGGCCCAGGAAATGAATTAAATACCATTTGGAGGCATTTAATTTTCAAGCAAAAACAGCTGATTTTTGACAAAAGAGATAACACCCCCCCATTACGTCATGCTTCAGAAAGGTGAAAAATGGTCCGTTTTCAAATGTTTTATTTTTGAACGTCAGTTCACTTTTGCAGGTAGATCATCAGTTTTAGAGCTAAAATTAGCATGTTTAAAGGTATTTTCATGCTTCCAGGGGCCCGGGAAGTGAATTAAATACCATTTGGAGGCATTTAATGTTCAAGCAAAAACAGGTGATTTTTGACAAAGGAGATAACACCCCCCCATTACGTCATGCTTCAGAAAGGTGGAAAATCGTCCGTTTTCGAATGTTTTAATTTTGAACGTCAGTTCACTTTTGTAGGTAGATCATCAGTTTTAGAGCTAAAATTAGCATGTTTAAAGTGGTTTTCATGCTTCCAGGGGCCCTAAACACAAGATTTGTGGAATGGTTAAAAGTGCATGAAAATGGCCAATTTACTCACTCTGAGGTCTCAAAAAGTGTTTCTTCACCCTGGGAAGTGAATTAAATACCATTTGGAGGCATTTAATGTTCAAGCTAAATTGGCAGATTTTTGACAAAAGAGATAACACCCCCCCATTACGTCATGCTTAAGAAAGGTGAAAAATGGTCCGTTTTCAAATGTTTTATTTTTGAACGTCAGTTCACTTTTGTAGGTAGATCATCAGTTTTAGAGCTAAAATTTGCATGTTTAAAGTGATTTTCATGCTTCCAGGGGCCCCGGAAGTGAATTAAATACCATTTGGAGGCATTTAATGTTCAAGCAAAAACAGGTGATTTTTGACAAAAGAGATAACACGCCCCATTACGTCATGCTTCAGAAAGGTGAAAAATGGTCCGTTTCCAAATGTTTTATTTTTGAACGTCAGTTCACATTTGTAGGTAGATCATCAGTTTTAGAGCTAACATTAGCATGTTTAAAGTGATTTTCATGCTTCCAGGGGCCCGGGAAGCGGATTAAATACCATTTGGAGGCATTTAATGTACAAGCAAAAACAGGGGATTTTTGACAAAAGAGATAACACCCTCCCATTACGTCATGCTTCAGAAAGGTGGAAAATGGTCCGTTTTCAAATGTTTTATTTTTGAACGTCAGTTCACTTTCGTAGGTAGATCATCAGTTTTAGAGCTAAAATTAGCATGTTTAAAGTGGTTTTCATGCTTCCAGGGGCCCTAAACACAAGATTTGTGGAATTGTTAAAATTGCATGAAAATGGCCAATTTACTCACTCTGAGGTCTCAAAAAGTGTTTCTTCACCCTGGGAAGTGAATTAAATACCATTTGGAGGCATTTAATGTTCAAGACAAAAGAGATAACATCCCCCCATTACGTCATGCTTCAGAAAGGTGAAAAATGGTCCGTTTCCAAATGTTTTATTTTTGAACGTCAGTTCACATTTGTAGGTAGATCATCAGTTTTAGAGCTAAAATTAGCATGTTTAAAGTGATTTTCATGCTTCCAGGGGCCCGGGAAGTGAATTAAATACCATTTGGAGGCATTTAATGTTCAAGCAAAAACAGGTGATTTTTGACAAAAGAGATAACACCCCCCCATTACGTTATGCTTCAGAAAGGTGAAAAATGGTCCGTTTTCAAATGTTTTATTTTTGAACGTCAGTTCACATTTGTAGGTAGATCATCAGTTTTAGAGCTAAAATTAGCATGTTTAAAGTGATTTTCATGCTTCCAGGGGCCCGGGAAGTGAATTAAATACCATTTGAGGCATTTAATGTTCAAGCAAAAACAGGGGATTTTTGACAAAAGAGATAACACCCTCCCATTACGTCATGCTTCAGAAAGGTGGAAAATGGTCCGTTTTCAAATGTTTTATTTTTGAACGTCAGTTCACTTTTGTAGGTAGATCATCAGCTTTAGAGCTAAAATTAGCATGTTTAAAGTGGTTTTCATGTTTCCAGGGGCCCTAAACACAAGATTTGTGGAATTGTTAAAAGTGCATGAAAATGGCCAATTTACTCACTCTGAGGTCTCAAAAAGTGTTTCTTCACCCTGGGAAGTGAATTAAATACCATTTGGAGGCATTTAATGTTCAAACAAAAATGGCAGATTTTTGACAAAAGAGATAACATCCCCCCATTACGTCATGCTTCAGAAAGGTGAAAAATGGTCCGTTTCCAAATGTTTTATTTTTGAACGTCAGTTCACATTTGTAGGTAGATCATCAGTTTTAGAGCTAAAATTAGCATGTTTAAAGTGATTTTCATGCTTCCAAGGGCCCGGGAAGTGAATTAAATACCATTTGGAGGCATTTAATGTTCAAGCAAAAACAGGTGATTTTTGACAAAAGAGATAACACCCCCCATTACGTCATGCTTCAGAAAGGTGAAAAATGGTCAGTTTTCAAATGTCTTATTTTTGAACGTCAGTTCACATTTGTAGGTAGATCATCAGTTTTAGAGCTAAAATTAGCATGTTTAAAGTGATTTTCATGCTTCCAGGGGCCCGGGAAGTGAATTAAATACCGTTTGGAGGCATTTAATGTTCAAGCAAAAACAGGTGATTTTTGACAAAAGAGATAACACCCCCCCCATTACGTCATGCTTCAGAAAGGTGAAAAATGGTCAGTTTTCAAATGTTTTATTTTTGAACTTCAGTTCACATTTGTAGGTATATCATCAGTTTCAGAGCTAAAATTAGCATGTTTAAAGTGATTTTCATGCTTCCAGGGGCCCGGGAAGTGAATTAAATACCATTTGGAGGCATTTAATGTTCAAGCAAAAACAGGTGATTTTTGACAAAAGAGATAACATCCCCCATTACGTCATGCTTCAGAAAGGTGAAAAATGGTCAGTTTTCAAATGTTTTATTTTTGAACTTCAGTTCACATTTGTAGGTATATCATCAGTTTTAGAGCTAAAATTAGCATGTTTAAAGTGATTTTCATGCTTCCAGGGGCCCGGGAAGTGAACTAAATACCATTTGGAGGCATTTATTGTTCAAGCAAAAACAGGTGATTTTTGACAAAAGAGATAACACCCCCCATTACGTCATGCTTCAGAAAGGTGGAAAATGGTCCGTTTTCAAATGTTTTATTTTTGAACGTCAGTTCACTTTTGTAGGTAGATCATCAGTTTTAGAGCTAACATTAGCATGTTTAAAGTGATTTTCATGCTTCCAGGGGCCCGGGAAGTGAATTAAATACCATTTGGAGGCATTTAATGTTCAAGCAAAAACAGGGGATTATTGACAAAAGAGATAACACCCTCCCATTACGTCATGCTTCAGAAAGGTGGAAAATGGTCCGTTTTCAAATGTTTTATTTTTGAACGTCAGTTCACTTTTGTAGGTAGATCATCAGTTTTAGAGCTAAAATTAGCATGTTTAAAGTGGTTTTCATGCTTCCAGGGGCCCTAAACACAAGATTTGTGGAATGGTTAAAAGTGCATGAAAATGGCCAATTTACTCACTCTGAGGTCTCAAAAAGTGTTTCTTCACCCTGGGAAGTGAATTAAATACCATTTGGAGGCATTTAATGTTCAAGCTAAAATGGCAGATTTTTGACAAAAGAGATAACACCCCCCCCATTACGTCATGCTTCAGAAAGGTGAAAAATGGTCAGTTTTCAAATGTTTCATTTTTGAACGTCAGTTCACTTTTGCAGGTAGATCATCAGTTTTAGAGCTAAAATTAGCAAGTTTAAAGGGGTTTTCATGCTTCCAGGGGCCCGGGAAGTGAATTAAATACCATTTGGAGGCATTTAATGTTCAAGCAAAAACAGGTGATTTTTGACAAAAGAGATAACACCCCCCCATTACGTCATGCTTCAGAAAGGTGGAAAATGGTCCGTTTTCAAATGTTTTAATTTTGAACGTCAGTTCACTTTTGTAGGTAGATCACCAGTTTTAGAGCTAAAATTAGCATGTTTAAAGTGGTTTTCATGCTTCCAGGGGCCCTAAACACAAGATTTGTGGAATTGTTAAAAGTGCATGAAAATGCCCAATTTACTCACTCTGAGGTCTCAAAAAGTGTTTCTTCACCCTGGGAAGTGAATTAAATACCATTTGGAGGCATTTAATGTTCAAGCTAAAATAGCAGATTTTTGACAAAAGAGATAACACCCCCCATTACGTCATGCTTCAGAAAGGTGAAAAATGGTCCGTTTTCAAATGTTTTATTTTTGAATGTCAGTTCACATTTGTAGGTAGATCGTCCGTTTTAGAGCTAAACTTAGCATGTTTAAAGTGATTTTCATGCTTCCAGGGGCCCGGGAAGTGAATTAAATACCATTTGGAGGCATTTAATGTTCAAGCAAAAACAGGTGATTTTTGACAAAAGAGATAACACCCCCCATTACGTCATGCTTCAGAAAGGTGAAAAATGGTCAGTTTTCAAATGTCTTATTTTTGAACGTCAGTTCACATTTGTAGGTAGATCATCAGTTTTAGAGCTAAAATTAGCATGTTTAAAGTGATTTTCATGCTTCCAGGGGCCCGGGAACTGAATTAAATACAGTTTGGAGGCATTTAATGTTCAAGCAAAAACAGGTGATTTTTGACAAAATAACACCCCCCATTACGTCATGCTTCAGAAAGGTGAAAAATGGTCCATTTTCAAATGTTTTATTTTTGAACGTCAGTTCACTTTTGTAGGTAGATCATCAGTTTTAGAGCTAAAATTAGCATGTTTAAAGTGATTTTCATGCTTCCAGGGGCCCGGGAAGTGAATTAAATACCATTTGGAGGCATTTAATGTTCAAGCAAAAACAGGTGATTTTTGACAAAAGAGATAACACCCCCCCATTACGTCATGCTTCAGAAAGGTGAAAAACAGTCCGTTTTCAAATGTTTTATTTTTGAACGTCAGTTCACTTTTGTACGTAGATCATCAGTTTTAGAGCTAAAATTAGCATGTTTAAAGTTATTTTCATGCTTCCAGGGGCCCGGGAAGTGAATTAAATACCATTTGGAGGCATTTAATGTTCAAGCAAAAACAGGTGATTTTTGCCAAAAGAGATAACACCCCCCCATTACGTCATGCTTCAGAAAGGTGAAAAATGGTCAGTTTTCAAATGTTTTATTTTTGAACTTCAGTTCACATTTGTAAGTATATCATCAGTTTTAGAGCTAAAATTAGCATGTTTAAAGTGATTTTCATGCTTCCAGGGGCCCGGGAAGTGAATTAAATACCATTTGGAGGCATTTAATGTTCAAGCAAAAACAGGTGATTTTTGACAAAAGAGATAACACCCCCCCATTACGTCATGCTTCAGAAAGGTGGAAAATGGTCCGTTTTCAAATGTTTTAATTTTGAACGTCAGTTCACTTTTGTAGGTAGATCATCAGTTTTAGAGCTAAAATTAGCATGTTTAAAGGGGTTTTCATGCTTCCAGGGGCCCTGGAAGTGAATTAAATACCATTTGGAGGCATTTATTGTTCAAGCTAAAATGGCAGATTTTTGACAAAAGAGATAACCCCCCCCCATTACGTCATGCTTCAGAAAGGTGAAAAATGGTCCGTTTTCAAATGTTTCATTTTTGAACGTCAGTTCACTTTTGCAGGTAGATCTTCAGTTTTAGAGCTAAAATTAGCATGTTTAAAGGGGTTTTCATGCTTCCAGGGGCCCGGGAAGTGAATTAAATACCATTTGGAGGCATTTAATGTTCAAGCAAAAACAGGTGATTTTTGACAAAAGAGATAACACCCCCCCATTACGTCATGCTTCAGAAAGGTGGAAAATGGTCCGTTTTCAAATGTTTTAATTTTGAACGTCAGTTCACTTTTGTAGGTAGATCACCAGTTTTAGAGCTAAAATTAGCATGTTTAAAGTGGTTTTCATGCTTCCAGGGGCCCTAAACACAAGATTTGTGGAATGGTTAAAAGTGCATGAAAATGGCCAATTTACTCACTCTGAGGTCTCAAAAAGTGTTTCTTCACCCTGGGAAGTGAATTAAATACCATTTGGAGGCATTTAATGTTCAAGCTAAAATAGCAGATTTTTGACAAAAGAGATAACACCCCCCATTACGTCATGCTTCAGAAAGGTGAAAAATGGTCAGTTTTCAAATGTTTTATTTTTGAACGTCAGTTCACATTTGTAGGTAGATCGTCCGTTTTAGAGCTAAAATTAGCATGTTTAAAGTGATTTTCATGCTTCCAGGGGCCCGGGAAGTGAATTAAATACCATTTGGAGGCATTTAATGTTCAAGCAAAAACAGGTGATTTTTGACAAAAGAGATAACACCCCCCATTACGTCATGCTTCAGAAAGGTGAAAAATGGTCAGTTTTCAAATGTCTTATTTTTGAACGTCAGTTCACATTTGTAGGTAGATCATCAGTTTTAGAGCTAAAATTAGCATGTTTAAAGTGATTGTCATGCTTCCAGGGGCCCGGGAATTGAATTAAATACAGTTTGGAGGCATTTAATCTTCAAGCAAAAACAGGTGATTTTTGACAAAATAACACCCCCCATTACGTCATGCTTCAGAAAGGTGAAAAATGGTCCGTTTTCAAATGTTTTATTTTTGAACGTCAGTTCACTTTTGTAGGTAGATCATCAGTTTTTGAGCTAAAATTAACATGTTTAAAGTGATTTTCATGCTTCCAGGGGCCCGGGAAGTGAATTAAATACCATTTGGAGGCATTTAATGTTCAAGCAAAAACAGGTGATTTTTGACAAAAGAGATAACACCCCCCCATTACGTCATGCTTCAGAAAGGTGAAAAATAGTCCGTTTTCAAATGTTTTATTTTTGAACGTCAGTTCACTTTTGTACGTAGATCATCAGTTTTAGAGCTAAAATTAGCATGCTTAAAGTTATTTTCATGCTTCCAGATGCCCGGGAAGTGAATTAAATACCATTTGGAGGCATTTAATGTTCAAGCAAAAACAGGTGATTTTTGCCAAAAGAGATAACACCCCCCCATTACGTCATGCTTCAGAAAGGTGGAAAATGGTCCGTTTTGAAATGTTTTATTTTTGAACGTCAGTTCACTTTTGTAGGTAGATCATCAGTTTTAGAGCTAAAATTAGCATGTTTAAAGTGGTTTTCATGCTTCCAGGGGCCCTAAACACAAGATTTGTGGAATTGTTAAAAGTGCATGAAAATGGCCAATTTACTCACTCTGAGGTCTCAAAAAGTGTTTCTTCACCCTGGGAAGTGAATTAAATACAATTTGGAGGCATTTAATGTTCAAGCAAAAATGGCAGATTTTTGACAAAAGAGATAACACCCCCCCATTACGTCATGCTTCAGAAAGGTGAAAAATGGTCCGTTTTCAAATGTTTTATTTTTGAACGTCAGTTGACTTTTGCAGGTAGATCATCAGTTTTAGAGCTAAAATTAGCATGTTTAAAGGGGTTTTCATGCTCCCAGGGGCCCGGGAAGTGAATTAAATACCATTTGGAGGCATTTAATGTTCAAGCAAAAACAGGTGAAGAGATAACACCCCCCCATTACGTCATGCTTCAGAAAGGTGGAAAATGGTCAGTTTTCAAATGTTTTAATTTTGAACGTCAGTTCACTTTTGTAGGTAGATCATCAGTTTTAGAGCTAAAATTAGCATGTTTAAAGTGGTGTTAATGCTTCCAGGGGCCCTAAACACAAGATTTGTGGAATGGTTAAAAGTGCATGAAAATGGCCAATTTACTCACTCTGAGGTCTCAAAAAGTGTTTCTTCACCCTGGGAAGTGAATTAAATACCATTTGGAGGCATTTAATGTTCAAGCAAAAACAGGTGATTTTTGACAAAAGAAATAACACCCCCATTATGTCATGCTTCAGAAAGGTGAAAAATGGCCTGATTTCAAATGTTTTATTTTTGAACGTCAGTTCACCTTTATAGTTAGATCATCAGTTTTAGAGCTAAAATTAGCATGTATAAAGTGAATTTCATGCTTCCAGGGGCCCAGGAAATGAATTAAATACCATTTGGAGGCATTTAATTTTCAAGCAAAAACAGCTGATTTTTGACAAAAGAGATAACACCCCCCCATTACGTCATGCTTCAGAAAGGTGAAAAATGGTCCGTTTTCAAATGTTTTATTTTTGAACGTCAGTTCACTTTTGCAGGTAGATCATCAGTTTTAGAGCTAAAATTAGCATGTTTAAAGGGATTTTCATGCTTCCAGGCGCCCAGGAAGTGAATTAAATACCATTTGGAGGCATTTAATGTTCAAGCAAAAACAGGTGATTTTTGACAAAAGAGATAACACCCCCCCATTACGTCATGCTTCAGAAAGGTGGAAAATCGTCCGTTTTCGTATGTTTTAATTTTGAACGTCAGTTCACTTTTGTAGGTAGATCATCAGTTTTAGAGCTAAAATTAGCATGTTTACAGTGGTTTTCATGCTTCCAGGGGCCCTAAACACAAGATTTGTGGAATGGTTAAAAGTGCATGAAAATGGCCAATTTACTCACTCTGAGGTCTCAAAAAGTGTTTCTTCACCCTGGGAAGTGAATTAAATACCATTTCGAGGCATTTAATGTTCAAGCTAAATTGGCAGATTTTTGACAAAAGAGATAACACCCCCCCCATTACGTCATGCTTCAGAAAGGTGAAAAATGGTCCGTTTTCAAATGTTTTATTTTTGAACGTCAGTTCACTTTTGTAGGTAGATCATCAGTTTTAGAGCTAAAATTTGCATGTTTAAAGTGATTTTCATGCTTCCAGGGGCCCGGGAAGTGAATTAAATACCATTTGGAGGCATTTAATGTTCAAGCAAAAACAGGTGATTTTTGACAAAAGAGATAACACCCCCCCATTACGTCATGCTTCAGAAAGGTGAAAAATGGTCCGTTTTCAAATGTTTTATTTTTTAACGTCAGTTCACATTTATAGGTAGATCATTAGTTTTAGAGCTAAAATTAGCATGTTTAAAGTGATTTTCATGCTTCCAGGGGCCCGGGAAGTGCATTAAATACCATTTGGAGGCATTTAATGTTCAAGCAAAAACAGGTGATTTTTGACAAAAGAGATAATACCCCCCTCATTACGCCATGCTTCAGAAAGGTGAAAAATGGTCCGTTTTCAAATGTTTTATTTTTGAACGTCAGTTCACTTTTGTAGGTAGATCATCAGCTTTAGAGCTAAAATTAGCATGTTTAAAGTGGTTTTCATGTTTCCAGGGCCCCTAAACACAAGATTTGTGGAATTGTTAAAAGTGCATGAAAATGGCCAATTTACTCACTCTGAGGTCTCAAAAAGTGTTTCTTCACCCTGGGAAGTGATTTAAATACCATTTGGAGGCATTTAATGTTCAAGCAAAAATGGCAGATTTTTGACAAAAGAGATAACATCCCCCCATTACGTCATGCTTCAGAAAGGTGAAAAATGGTCCGTTTCCAAATGTTTTATTTTTGAACGTCAGTTCACATTTGTAGGTAGATCATCAGTTTTAGAGCTAAAATTAGCATGTTTAAAGTGATTTTCATGCTTCCAAGGGCCCGGGAAGTGAATTAAATACCATTTGGAGGCATTTAATGTTCAAGCAAAAACAGGTGATTTTTGACAAAAGAGATAACACCCCCCATTACGTCATGCTTCAGAAAGGTGAAAAATGGTCAGTTTTCAAATGTCTTATTTTTGAACGTCAGTTCACATTTGTAGGTAGATCATCAGTTTTAGAGCTAAAATTAGCATGTTTAAAGTGATTTTCATGCTTCCAGGGGCCCGGGAAGTGAATTAAATACCGTTTGGAGGCATTTAATGTTCAAGCAAAAACAGGTGATTTTTGACAAAAGAGATAACACCCCCCCATTACGTCATGCTTCAGAAAGGTGAAAAATGGTCAGTTTTCAAATGTTTTATTTTTGAACTTCAGTTCACATTTGTAGGTATATCATCAGTTTTAGAGCTAAAATTAGCATGTTTAAAGTGATTTTCATGCTTCCAGGGGCCCGGGAAGTGAATTAAATACCATTTGGAGGCATTTAATGTTCAAGCAAAAACAGGTGATTTTTGACAAAAGAGATAACACCCCCCATTACGTCATGCTTCAGAAAGGTGAAAAATGGTCAGTTTTTAAATGTTTTATTTTTGAACTTCAGTTCACATTTGTAGGTATATCATCAGTTTTAGAGCTAAAATTAGCATGTTTAAAGTGATTTTCATGCTTCCAGGGGCCCGGGAAGTGAACTAAATACCATTTGGAGGCATTTATTGTTCAAGCAAAAACAGGTGATTTTTGACAAAAGAGATAACACCCCCCATTACGTCATGCTTCAGAAAGGTGGAAAATGGTCCGTTTTCAAATGTTTTATTTTTGAACGTCAGTTCACTTTTGTAGGTAGATCATCAGTTTTAGAGCTAAAATTAGCATGTTTAAAGTGATTTTCATGCTTCCAGGGGCCCGGGAAGTGAATTAAATACCATTTGGAGGCATTTAATGTTCAAGCAAAAACAGGTGATTTTTGACAAAAGAGATAACACCCCCCCATTACGTCATGCTTTAGAAAGGTGAAAAATGGTCCGTTTTCAAATGTTTTATTTTTGAACGTCAGTTCACATTTGTAGGTAGATCATCAGTTTTAGAGCTAACATTAGCATGTTTAAAGTGATTTTCATGCTTCCAGGGGCCCGGGAAGTAAATTAAATACCATTTGGAGGCATTTAATGTTCAAGCAAAAACAGGTGATTTTTGACAAAAGAGATAACACCCCCCATTACGTCATGCTTCAGAAAGGTGAAAAATGGTCAGTTTTCAAATGTCTTATTTTTGAACGTCAGTTCACATTTGTAGGTAGATCATCAGTTTTAGAGCTAAAATTAGCATGTTTAAAGTGATTTTCATGCTTCCAGGGGCCCGGGAAGTGAATTAAATAACGTTTGGAGGCATTTAATGTTCAAGCAAAAACAGGTGATTTTTGACAAAAGAGATAACACCCCCCCCCCATTACGTCATGCTTCAGAAAGGTGAAAAATGGTCAGTTTTCAAATGTTTTATTTTTGAACTTCAGTTCACATTTGTAGGTATATCATCAGTTTTAGAGCTAAAATTAGCATGTTTAAAGTGATTTTCATGCTTCCAGGGGCCCGGGAAGTGAATTAAATACCATTTGGAGGCATTTAATGTTCAAGCAAAAACAGGTGATTTTTGACAAAAGAGATAACACGCCCCATTACGTCATGCTTCAGAAAGGTGAAAAATGGTCAGTTTCCAAATGTTTTATTTTTGAACGTCAGTTCACATTTGTAGGTAGATCATCAGTTTTAGAGCTAAAATTAGCATGTTTAAAGTGATTTTCATGCTTCCAGGGGCCCGGGAAGTGAATTAAATACCATTTGGAGGCATTTAATGTTCAAGCAAAAACAGGTGATTTTTGACAAAAGAGATAACACCCCCCCATTACGTCATGCTTCAGAAAGGTGAAAAATGGTCCGTTTTCAAATGTTTTATTTTTGAACGTCAGTTCACATTTGTAGGTAGATCATCAGTTTTAGAGCTAAAATGAGCATGTTTAAAGTGATTTTCATGCTTCCAGGGGCCCGGGAAGTGAATTAAATACCATTTGAGGCATTTAATGTTCAAGCAAAAACAGGGGATTTTTGACAAAAGAGATAACACCCTCCCATTACGTCATGCTTCAGAAAGGTGGAAAATGGTCCGTTTTCAAATGTTTTATTTTTGAACGTCAGTTCACTTTTGTAGGTAGATCATCAGCTTTAGAGCTAAAATTAGCATGTTTAAAGTGGTTTTCATGTTTCCAGGGGCCCTAAACACAAGATTTGTGGAATTGTTAAAAGTGCATGAAAATGGCCAATTTACTCACTCTGAGGTCTCAAAAAGTGTTTCTTCACCCTGGGAAGTGAATTAAATACCATTTGGAGGCATTTAATGTTCAAGCTAAAATAGCAGATTTTTGACAAAAGAGATAACACCCCCCATTACGTCATGCTTCAGAAAGGTGAAAAATGGTCCGTTTTCAAATGTTTTATTTTTGAATGTCAGTTCACATTTGTAGGTAGATCGTCCGTTTTAGAGCTAAAATTAGCATGTTTAAAGTGATTTTCATGCTTCCAGGGGCCCGGGAAGTGAATTAAATACCATTTGGAGGCATTTAATGTTCAAGCAAAAACAGGTGATTTTTGACAACAGAGATAACACCCCCCATTACGTCATGCTTCAGAAAGGTGAAAAATGGTCAGTTTTCAAATGTCTTATTTTTGAACGTCAGTTCACATTTGTAGGTAGATCATCAGTTTTAGAGCTAAAATTAGCATGTTTAAAGTGATTTTCATGCTTCCAGGGGCCCGGGAACTGAATTAAATACAGTTTGGAGGCATTTAATGTTCAAGCAAAAACAGGTGATTTTTGACAAAATAACACCCCCCATTACGTCATGCTTCAGAAAGGTGAAAAATGGTCCGTTTTCAAATGTTTTATTTTTGAACGTCAGTTCACTTTTGTAGGTAGATCATCAGTTTTAGAGCTAAAATTAGCATGTTTAAAGTGATTTTCATGCTTCCAGGGGCCCGGGAAGTAAATTAAATACCATTTGGAGGCATTTAATGTTCAAGCAAAAACAGGTGATTTTTGACAAAAGAGATAACACCCCCCCATTACGTCATGCTTCAGAAAGGTGAAAAATGGTCAGTTTTCAAATGTTTTATTTTTGAACTTCAGTTCACATTTGTAAGTATATCATCAGTTTTAGAGCTAAAATTAGCATGTTTAAAGTGATTTTCATGCTTCCAGGGGCCCGGGAAGTGAATTAAATACCATTTGGAGGCATTTAATGTTCAAGCAAAAACAGGGGATTTTTGACAAAAGAGATAACACCCTCCCATTACGTCATGCTTCAGAAAGGTGGAAAATGGTCCGTTTTCAAATGTTTTATTTTTGAACGTCAGTTTACTTTTGTAGGTAGATCATCAGTTTTAGAGCTAAAATTAGCATGTTTAAAGTGGTTTTCATGCTTCCAGGGGCCCTAAACACAAGATTTGTGGAATTGTTAAAAGTGCATGAAAATGGCCAATTTACTCACTCTGAGGTCTCAAAAAGTGTTTCTTCACCCTGGGAAGTGAATTAAATACAATTTGGAGGCATTTAATGTTCAAGCAAAAATGGCAGATTTTTGACAAAAGAGATAACACCCCCCCATTACGTCATGCTTCAGAAAGGTGAAAAATGGTCCGTTTTCAAATGTTTTATTTTTGAACGTCAGTTCACTTTTGCAGGTAGATCATCAGTTTTAGAGCTAAAATTAGCATGTTTAAAGGGGTTTTTATGCTCCCAGGGGCCCGGGAAGTGAATTAAATACCATTTGGAGGCATTTAATGTTCAAGCAAAAACAGGTGATTTTTGACAAAAGAGATAACACCCCCCCATTACGTCATGCTTCAGAAAGGTGGAAAATGGTCCGTTTTCAAATGTTTTAATTTTGAACGTCAGTTCACTTTTGTAGGTAGATCATCAGTTTTAGAGCTAAAATTAGCATGTTTAAAGGGGTTTTCATGCTTCCAGGGGCCCGGGAAGTGAATTAAATACCATTTGGAGGCATTTATTGTTCAAGCTAAAATGGCAGATTTTTGACAAAAGAGATAACACCCCCCCATTACGTCATGCTTCAGAAAGGTGAAAAATGGTCCGTTTTCAAATGTTTCATTTTTGAACGTCAGTTCACTTTTGCAGGTAGATCTTCAGTTTTAGAGCTAAAATTAGCATGTTTAAAGGGGTTTTCATGCTTCCAGGGGCCCGGGAAGTGAATTAAATACCATTTGGAGGCATTTAATGTTCAAGCAAAAACAGGTGATTTTTGACAAAAGAGATAACACCCCCCCATTACGTCATGCTTCAGAAAGGTGGAAAATGGTCCGTTTTCAAATGTTTTAATTTTGAACGTCAGTTCACTTTTGTAGGTAGATCACCAGTTTTAGAGCTAAAATTAGCATGTTTAAAGTGGTTTTCATGCTTCCAGGGGCCCTAAACACAAGATTTGTGGAATGGTTAAAAGTGCATGAAAATGGCCAATTTACTCACTCTGAGGTCTCAAAAAGTGTTTCTTCACCCTGGGAAGTGAATTAAATACCATTTGGAGGCATTTAATGTTCAAGCTAAAATGGCAGATTTTTGACAAAAGAGATAACACCCCCCCCATTACGTCATGCTTCAGAAAGGTGAAAAATGGTCAGTTTTCAAATGTTTCATTTTTGAACGTCAGTTCACTTTTGCAGGTAGATCATCATTTTTAGAGCTAAAATTAGCAAGTTTAAAGGGGTTTTCATGCTTCCAGGGGCCCGGGAAGTGAATTAAATACCATTTGGAGGCATTTAATGTTCAAGCAAAAACAGGTGATTTTTGACAAAAGAGATAACACCCCCCCATTACGTCATGCTTCAGAAAGGTGGAAAATGGTCCGTTTTCAAATGTTTTAATTTTGAACGTCAGTTCACTTTTGTAGGTAGATCACCAGTTTTAGAGCTAAAATTAGCATGTTTAAAGTGGTTTTCATGCTTCCAGGGGCCCTAAACACAAGATTTGTGGAATGGTTAAAAGTGCATGAAAATGGCCAATTTACTCACTCTGAGGTCTCAAAAAGTGTTTCTTCACCCTGGGAAGTGAATTAAATACCATTTGGAGGCATTTAATGTTCAAGCTAAAATAGCAGATTTTTGACAAAAGAGATAACACCCCCCATTACGTCATGCTTCAGAAAGGTGAAAAATGGTCCGTTTTCAAATGTTTTATTTTTGAACGTCAGTTCACATTTGTAGGTAGATCGTCCGTTTTAGAGCTAAAATTAGCATGTTTAAAGTGATTTTCATGCTTCCAGGGGCCCGGGAAGTGAATTAAATACCATTTGGAGGCATTTAATGTTCAAGCAAAAACAGGTGATTTTTGACAAAAGAGATAACACCCCCCATTACGTCATGCTTCAGAAAGGTGAAAAATGGTCAGTTTTCAAATGTCTTATTTTTGAACGTCAGTTCACATTTGTAGGTAGATCATCAGTTTTAGAGCTAAAATTAGCATGTTTAAAGTGATTTTCATGCTTCCAGGGGCCCGGGAATTGAATTAAATACAGTTTGGAGGCATTTAATGTTCAAGCAAAAACAGGTGATTTTTGACAAAATAACACCCCCCATTACGTCATGCTTCAGAAAAGTGAAAAATGGTCCGTTTTCAAATGTTTTATTTTTGAACGTCAGTTCACTTTTGTAGGTAGATCATCAGTTTTAGAGCTAAAATTAGCATGTTTAAAGTGATTTTCATGCTTCCAGGGGCCCGGGAAGTGAATTAAATACCATTTGGAGGCATTTAATGTTCAAGCAAAAACAGGTGATTTTTGACAAAAGAGATAACACCCCCCCATTACGTCATGCTTCAGAAAGGTGAAAAATAGTCCGTTTTCAAATGTTTTATTTTTGAACGTCAGTTCACTTTTGTACGCAGATCATCAGTTTTAGAGCTAAAATTAGCATGTTTAAAGTTATTTTCATGCTTCCAGGGGCCCGGGAAGTGAATTCAATACCATTTGGAGGCATTTAATTTTCAAGCAAAAACAGGTGATTTTTGCCAAAAGAGATAACACCCCCCCATTACGTCATGCTTCAGAAAGGTGAAAAATGGTCAGTTTTCAAATGTTTTATTTTTGAACTTCAGTTCACATTTGTAAGTATATCATCAGTTTTAGAGCTAAAATTAGCATGTTTAAAGTGATTTTCAGGCTTCCAGGGGCCCGGGAAGTGAATTAAATACCATTTGGAGGCATTTAATGTTCAAGCAAAAACAGGGGATTTTTGACAAAAGAGATAACACCCTCCCATTACGTCATGCTTCAGAAAGGTGGAAAATGGTCCGTTTTCAAATGTTTTATTTTTGAACGTCAGTTCACTTTTGTAGGTAGATCATCAGTTTTAGAGCTAAAATTAGCATGTTTAAAGTGGTTTTCATGCTTCCAGGGGCCCTAAACACAAGATTTGTGGAATGGTTAAAAGTGCATGAAAATGGCCAATTTACTCACTCTGAGGTCTCAAAAAGTGTTTCTTCACCCTGGGAAGTGAATTAAATACCATTTGGAGGCATTTAATGTTCAAGCTAAAATAGCAGATTTTTGACAAAAGAGATAACACCCCCCATTACGTCATGCTTCAGAAAGGTGAAAAATGGTCCGTTTTCAAATGTTTTATTTTTGAACGTCAGTTCACATTTGTAGGTAGATCGTCCGTTTTAGAGCTAAAATTAGCATGTTTAAAGTGATTTTCATGCTTCCAGGTGCCCGGGAAGTGAATTAAATACCATTTGGAGGCATTTAATGTTCAAGCAAAAACAGGTGATTTTTGACAAAAGAGATAACACCCCCCATTACGTCATGCTTCAGAAAGGTGAAAAATGGTCAGTTTTCAAATGTCTTATTTTTGAACGTCAGTTCACATTTGTAGGTAGATCATCAGTTTTAGAGCTAAAATTAGCATGTTTAAAGTGATTTTCATGCTTCCAGGGGCCCGGGAATTGAATTAAATACAGTTTGGAGGCATTTAATGTTCAAGCAAAAACAGGTGATTTTTGACAAAATAACACCCCCCATTACGTCATGCTTCAGAAAGGTGAAAAATGGTCCGTTTTCAAATGTTTTATTTTTGAACGTCAGTTCACTTTTGTAGGTAGATCATCAGTTTTAGAGCTAAAATTAGCATGTTTAAAGTGATTTTCATGCTTCCAGGGGCCCGGGAAGTGAATTAAATACCATTTGGAGGCATTTAATGTTCAAGCAAAAACAGGTGATTTTTGACAAAAGAGATAACACCCCCCCATTACGTCATGCTTCAGAAAGGTGAAAAATAGTCCGTTTTCAAATGTTTTATTTTTGAACGTCAGTTCACTTTTGTACGTAGATCATCAGTTTTAGAGCTAAAATTAGCATGTTTAAAGTTATTTTCATGCTTCCAGGGGCCTGGGAAGTGAATTCAATACCATTTGGAGGCATTTAATGTTCAAGCAAAAACAGGTGATTTTTGCCAAAAGAGATAACACCCCCCCATTACGTCATGCTTCAGAAAGGTGAAAAATGGTCAGTTTTCAAATGTTTTATTTTTGAACTTCAGTTCACATTTGTAAGTATATCATCAGTTTTAGAGCTAAAATTAGCATGTTTAAAGTGATTTTCATGCTTCCAGGGGCCCGGGAAGTGAATTAAATACCATTTGGAGGCATTTAATGTTCAAGCAAAAACAGGGGATTTTTGACAAAAGAGATAACACCCTCCCATTACGTCATGCTTCAGAAAGGTGGAAAATGGTCCGTTTTCAAATGTTTTATTTTTGAACGTCAGTTCACTTTTGTAGGTAGATCATCAGTTTTAGGGCTAAAATTAGCATGTTTAAAGTGGTTTTCATGCTTCCAGGGGCCCTAAACACAAGATTTGTGGAATTGTTAAAAGTGCATGAAAATGGCCAATTTACTCACTCTGAGGTCTCAAAAAGTGTTTCTTCACCCTGGGAAGTGAATTAAATACAATTTGGAGGCATTTAATGTTCAAGCAAAAATGGCAGATTTTTGACAAAAGAGATAACACCCCCCCATTACGTCATGCTACAGAAAGGTGAAAAATGGTCCGTTTTCAAATGTTTTATTTTTGAACGTCAGTTCACTTTTGTAGGTAGATCATCAGTTTTAGAGCTAAAATTAGCATGTTTAAAGTGGTTTTCATGCTTCCAGGGGCCCTAAACACAAGATTTGTGGAATTGTTAAAAGTGCATGAAAATGGCCAATTTACTCACTCTGAGGTCTCAAAAAGTGTTTCTTCACCCTGGGAAGTGAATTAAATACAATTTGGAGGCATTTAATGTTCAAGCAAAAATGGCAGATTTTTGACAAAAGAGATAACACCCCCCCCATTATGTCATGCTTCAGAAAGGTGAAAAATGGTCCGTTTTCAAATGTTTTATTTTTGAACGTCAGTTCACTTTTGCAGGTAGATCATCAGTTTTAGAGCTAAAATTAGCATGTTTAAAGGGGTTTTCATGCTCCCAGGGGCCCGGGAAGTGAATTAAATACCATTTGGAGGCATTTAATGTTCAAGCAAAAACAGGTTATTTTTGACAAAAGAGATAACACCCCCCCATTACGTCATGCTTCAGAAAGGTGGAAAATGGTCCGTTTTCAAATGTTTTAATTTTGAACGTCAGTTCACTTTTGTAGGTAGATCATCAGTTTTAGAGCTAAAATTAGCATGTTTAAAGTGGTGTTAATGCTTCCAGGGGCCCTAAACACAAGATTTGTGGAATGGGTAAAAGTGCATGAAAATGGCCAATTTACTCACTCTGAGGTCTCAAAAAGTGTTTCTTCACCCTGGGAAGTGAATTAAATACCATTTGGAGGCATTTAATGTTCAAGCAAAAACAGGTGATTTTTGACAAAAGAGATAACACCCCCCATTATGTCATGCTTCAGAAAGGTGAAAAATGGCCCGATTTCAAATGTTTTATTTTTGAACGTCAGTTCACCTTTATAGTTAGATCATCAGTTTTAGAGCTAAAATTAGCATGTATAAAGTGAATTTCATGCTTCCAGGGGCCCAGGAAATGAATTAAATACCATTTGGAGGCATTTAATTTTCAAGCAAAAACAGCTGATTTTTGACAAAAGAGATAACACCCCCCCATTACGTCATGCTTCAGAAAGGTGGAAAATCGTCCGTTTTCGTATGTTTTAATTTTGAACGTCAGTTCACTTTTGTAGGTAGATCATCAGTTTTAGAGCTAAAATTAGCATGTTTACAGTGGTTTTCATGCTTCCAGGGGCCCTAAACACAAGATTTGTGGAATGGTTAAAAGTGCATGAAAATGGCCAATTTACTCACTCTGAGGTCTCAAAAAGTGTTTCTTCACCCTGGGAAGTGAATTAAATACCATTTGGAGGCATTTAATGTTCAAGCTAAATTGGCAGATTTTTGACAAAAGAGATAACACCCCCCCATTACGTCATGCTTCAGAAAGGTGAAAAATGGTCCGTTTTCAAATGTTTTATTTTTGAACGTCAGTTCACTTTTGTAGGTAGATCATCAGTTTTAGAGCTAAAATTTGCATGTTTAAAGTGATTTTCATGCTTCCAGGGGCCCGGGAAGTGAATTAAATACCATTTGGAGGCATTTAATGTTCAAGCAAAAACAGGTGATTTTTGACAAAAGAGATAACACCCCCCCATTACGTCATGCTTCAGAAAGGTGAAAAATGGTCCATTTTCAAATGTTTTATTTTTGAACGTCAGTTCACATTTGTAAGTAGATCATCAGTTTTAGAGCTAAAATTAGCATGTTTAAAGTGGTTTTCATGTTTCCAGGGGCCCTAAACACAAGATTTGTGGAATTGTTAAAAGTGCATGAAAATGGCCAATTTACTCACTCTGAGGTCTCAAAAAGTGTTTCTTCACCCTGGGAAGTGAATTAAATACCATTTGGAGGCATTTAATGTTCAAGCAAAAATGGCAGATTTTTGACAAAAGAGATAACATCCCCCCATTACGTCATGCTTCAGAAAGGTGAAAAATGGTCCGTTTCCAAATGTTTTATTTTTGAACGTCAGTTCACATTTGTAGGTAGATCATCAGTTTTAGAGCTAAAATTAGCATGTTTAAAGTGATTTTCATGCTTCCAAGGGCCCGGGAAGTGAATTAAATACCATTTGGAGGCATTTAATGTTCAAGCAAAAACAGGTGATTTTTGACAAAAGAGATAACACCCCCCATTACGTCATGCTTCAGAAAGGTGAAAAATTGTCAGTTTTCAAATGTCTTATTTTTGAACGTCAGTTCACATTTGTAGGTAGATCATCAGTTTTAGAGCTAAAATTAGCATGTTTAAAGTGATTTTCATGCTTCCAGGGGCCCGGGAAGTGAATTAAATACCGTTTGGAGGCATTTAATGTTCAAGCAAAAACAGGTGATTTTTGACAAAAGAGATAACACCCCCCCCATTACGTCATGCTTCAGAAAGGTGAAAAATGGTCAGTTTTCAAATGTTTTATTTTTGAACTTCAGTTCACATTTGTAGGTATATCATCAGTTTTAGAGCTAAAATTAGCATGTTTAAAGTGATTTTCATGCTTCCAGGGGCCCGGGAAGTGAATTAAATACCATTTGGAGGCATTTAATGTTCAAGCAAAAACAGGTGATTTTTGACAAAAGAGATAACACCCCCCCCATTACGTCATGCTTCAGAAAGGTGAAAAATGGTCAGTTTTCAAATGTTTTATTTTTGAACTTCAGTTCACATTTGTAGGTATATCATCAGTTTTAGAGCTAAAATTAGCATGTTTAAAGTGATTTTCATGCTTCCAGGGGCCCGGGAAGTGAACTAAATACCATTTGGAGGCATTTATTGTTCAAGCAAAAACAGGTGATTTTTGACAAAAGAGATAACACCCCCCATTACGTCATGCTTCAGAAAGGTGGAAAATGGTCCGTTTTCAAATGTTTTATTTTTGAACGTCAGTTCACTTTTGTAGGTAGATCATCAGTTTTAGAGCTAAAATTAGCATGTTTAAAGTGATTTTCATGCTTCCAGGGGCCCGGGAAGTGAATTAAATACCATTTGGAGGCATTTAATGTTCAAGCAAAAACAGGTGATTTTTGACAAAAGAGATAACACCCCCCCATTACGTCATGCTTTAGAAAGGTGAAAAATGGTCCATTTTCAAATGTTTTATTTTTGAACGTCAGTTCACATTTGTAGGTAGATCATCAGTTTTAGAGCTAACCTTAGCATGTTTAAAGTGATTTTCATGCTTCCAGGGGCCCGGGAAGTGAATTAAATACCATTTGGAGGCATTTAATGTTCAAGCAAAAACAGGTGATTTTTGACAAAAGAGATAACACCCCCCATTACATCATGCTTCAGAAAGGTGAAAAATGGTCAGTTTTCAAATGTCTTATTTTTGAACGTCAGTTCACATTTGTAGGTAGATCATCAGTTTTAGAGCTAAAATTAGCATGTTTAAAGTGATTTTCATGCTTCCAGGGGCCCGGGAAGTGAATTAAATACAGTTTGGAGGCATTTAATGTTCAAGCAAAAACAGGTGATTTTTGACAAAAGAGATAACACCCCCCCCCCCATTACGTCATGCTTCAGAAAGGTGAAAAATTGTCAGTTTTCTAATGTTTTATTTTTGAACTTCAGTTCACATTTGTAGGTATATCATCAGTTTTAGAGCTAAAATTAGCATGTTTAAAGTGATTTTCATGCTTCCAGGGGCCCGGGAAGTGAATTAAATACCATTTGGAGGCATTTAATGTTCAAGCAAAAACAGGTGATTTTTGACAAAAGAGATAACACCCCCCCATTACGTCATGCTTCAGAAAGGTGAAAAATGGTCAGTTTTCAAATGTTTTATTTTTGAACTTCAGTTCACATTTGTAGGTATATCATCAGTTTTAGAGCTAAAATTAGCATGTTTAAAGTGATTTTCATGCTTCCAGGGGCCCGGGAAGTGAACTAAATACCATTTGGAGGCATTTATTGTTCAAGCAAAAACAGGTGATTTTTGACAAAAGAGATAACACCCCCCATTACGTCATGCTTTAGAAAGGTGAAAAATGGTCCGTTTTCAAATGTTTTATTTTTGAACGTCAGTTCACATTTGTAGGTAGATCAACAGTTTTAGAGCTAACATTAGCATGTTTAAAGTGATTTTCATGCTTCCAGGGGCCCGGGAAGTGAATTAAATACCATTTGGAGGCATTTAATGTTCAAGCAAAAACAGGTGATTTTTTGACAAAAGAGATAACACCCCCCCCCCATTACGTCATGCTTCAGAAAGGTGAAAAATGGTCCGTTTTCAAATGTTTTATTTTTGAACGTCAGTTCACAATTGTAGGTAGATCATCAGTTTTAGAGCTAAAATTAGCATGTTTAAAGTGATTTTCATGCTTCCAGGGGCCCGGGAAGTGAATTAAATACCATTTGGAGGCATTTAATGTTCAAGCAAAAACAGGTGATTTTTGACAAAAGAGATAACACCCCCCATTACATCATGCTTCAGAAAGGTGAAAAATGGTCAGTTTTCAAATGTCTTATTTTTGAACGTCAGTTCACATTTGTAGGTAGATCATCAGTTTTAGAGCTAAAATTAGCATGTTTAAAGTGATTTTCATGCTTCCAGGGGCCCGGGAAGTGAATTAAATACAGTTTGGAGGCATTTAATGTTCAAGCAAAAACAGGTGATTTTTGACAAAAGAGATAACACCCCCCCCCCCATTACGTCATGCTTCAGAAAGGTGAAAAATTGTCAGTTTTCTAATGTTTTATTTTTGAACTTCAGTTCACATTTGTAGGTATATCATCAGTTTTAGAGCTAAAATTAGCATGTTTAAAGTGATTTTCATGCTTCCAGGGGCCCGGGAAGTGAATTAAATACCATTTGGAGGCATTTAATGTTCAAGCAAAAACAGGTGATTTTTGACAAAAGAGATAACACCCCCCCATTACGTCATGCTTCAGAAAGGTGAAAAATGGTCAGTTTTCAAATGTTTTATTTTTGAACTTCAGTTCACATTTGTAGGTATATCATCAGTTTTAGAGCTAAAATTAGCATGTTTAAAGTGATTTTCATGCTTCCAGGGGCCCGGGAAGTGAACTAAATACCATTTGGAGGCATTTATTGTTCAAGCAAAAACAGGTGATTTTTGACAAAAGAGATAACACCCCCCATTACGTCATGCTTTAGAAAGGTGAAAAATGGTCCGTTTTCAAATGTTTTATTTTTGAACGTCAGTTCACATTTGTAGGTAGATCAACAGTTTTAGAGCTAACATTAGCATGTTTAAAGTGATTTTCATGCTTCCAGGGGCCCGGGAAGTGAATTAAATACCATTTGGAGGCATTTAATGTTCAAGCAAAAACAGGTGATTTTTTGACAAAAGAGATAACACCCCCCCCCCATTACGTCATGCTTCAGAAAGGTGAAAAATGGTCCGTTTTCAAATGTTTTATTTTTGAACGTCAGTTCACAATTGTAGGTAGATCATCAGTTTTAGAGCTAAAATTAGCATGTTTAAAGTGATTTTCATGCTTCCAGGGGCCCGGGAAGTGAATTAAATACCATTTGGAGGCATTTAATGTTCAAGCAAAAACAGGGGATTATTGACAAAAGAGATAACACCCTCCCATTACGTCATGCTTCAGAAAGGTGGAAAATGGTCCGTTTTCAAATGTTTTATTTTTGAACGTCAGTTCACTTTTGTAGGTAGATCATGAGTTTTAGAGCTAAAATTAGCATGTTTAAAGTGGTTTTCATGCTTCCAGGGGCCCTAAACACAAGATTTGTGGAATTGTTAAAAGTGCATGAAAATGGCCAATTTACTCACTCTGAGGTCTCAAAAAGTGTTTCTTCACCCTGGGAAGTGAATTAAATACCATTTGGAGGCATTTAATGTTCAAGCTAAAATGGCAGATTTTTGACAAAAGAGATAACACCCCCCCATTACGTCATGCTTCAGAAAGGTGAAAAATGGTCCGTTTTCAAATGTTTCATTTTTGAACGTCAGTTCACTTTTGCAGGTAGATCATCAGTTTTAGAGCTAAAATTAGCATGTTTAAAGGGGTTTTCATGCTTCCAGGGGCCCGGGAAGTGAATTAAATACCATTTGGAGGCATTTAATGTTCAAGCAAAAACAGGTGATTTTTGACAAAAGAGATAACACCCCCCCATTACGACATGCTTCAGAAAGGTGGAAAATGGTCCATTTTCAAATGTTTTAATTTTGAACGTCAGTTCACTTTTGTAGGTAGATCACCAGTTTTAGAGCTAAAATTAGCATGTTTAAAGTGGTTTTCATGCTTCCAGGGGCCCTAAACACAAGATTTGTGGAATGGTTAAAAGTGCATGAAAATGGCCAATTTACTCACTCTGGGGTCTCAAAAAGTGTTTCTTCACCCTGGGAAGTGAATTAAATACCATTTGGAGGCATTTAATGTTCAAGCTAAAATA
The DNA here is from genome assembly GCF_964261635.1 of Lissotriton helveticus. Taxonomy (NCBI): domain Eukaryota; kingdom Metazoa; phylum Chordata; class Amphibia; order Caudata; family Salamandridae; genus Lissotriton; species Lissotriton helveticus. The sequence continues at coordinate 1,644,110,856 of NC_136057.1, forward strand.
GCAGATTTTTGACAAAAGAGATAACACCCCCCATTACGTCATGCTTCAGAAAGGTGAAAAATGGTCCGTTTTCAAATGTTTTATTTTTGAACGTCAGTTCACATTTGTAGGTAGATCGTCCGTTTTAGAGCTAAAATTAGCATGTTTAAAGTGATTTTCATGCTTCCAGGGGCCCGGGAAGTGAATTAAATACCATTTGGAGGCATTTAATGTTCAAGCAAAAACAGGTGATTTTTGACAAAAGAGATAACACCCCCCATTACGTCATGCTTCAGAAAGGTGAAAAATGGTCAGTTTTCAAATGTCTTATTTTTGAACGTCAGTTCACATTTGTAGGTAGATCATCAGTTTTAGAGCTAAAATTAGCATGTTTAAAGTGATTTTCATGCTTCCAGGGGCCCGGGAAGTGAATTAAATACCGTTTGGAGGCATTTAATGTTCAAGCAAAAACAGGTGATTTTTGACAAAAGAGATAACACCCCCCCATTACGTCATGCTTCAGAAAGGTGAAAAATGGTCCATTTTCAAATGTTTTATTTTTGAACGTCAGTTCACATTTGTAAGTAGATCATCAGTTTTAGAGCTAAAATTAGCATGTTTAAAGTGATTTTCATGCTTCCAGGGGCCCGGGAAATGAATTAAATACCGTTTGGAGGCATTTAATGTTCAAGCAAAAACAGGTGATTTTTGACTAAAGAGATAACACCCCCCCATTACGTCATGCTTCAGAAAGGTGAAAAATGGTCCGTTTTCAAATGTTTTATTTTTGAACGTCATTTCACTTTTGTAGGTAGATCATCAGCTTTAGAGCTAAAATTAGCATGTTTAAAGTGGTTTTCATGTTTCCAGGGGCCCTAAACACAAGATTTGTGGAATTGTTAAAAGTGCATGAAAATGGCCAATTTACTCACTCTGAGGTCTCAAAAAGTGTTTCTTCACCCTGGGAAGTGAATTAAATACCATTTGGAGGCATTTAATGTTCAAGCAAAAATGGCAGATTTTTGACAAAAGAGATAACATCCCCCCATTACGTCATGCTTCAGAAAGGTGAAAAATGGTCCGTTTCCAAATGTTTTATTTTTGAACGTCAGTTCACATTTGTAGGTAGATCATCAGTTTTAGAGCTAAAATTAGCATGTTTAAAGTGATTTTCATGCTTCCAAGGGCCCGGGAAGTGAATTAAATACCATTTGGAGGCATTTAATGTTCAAGCAAAAACAGGTGATTTTTGACAAAAGAGATAACACCCCCCATTACGTCATGCTTCAGAAAGGTGAAAAATTGTCAGTTTTCAAATGTCTTATTTTTGAACGTCAGTTCACATTTGTAGGTAGATCATCAGTTTTAGAGCTAAAATTAGCATGTTTAAAGTTATTTTCATGCTTCCAGGGGCCCGGGAAGTGAATTAAATACCGTTTGGAGGCATTTAATGTTCAAGCAAAAACAGGTGATTTTTGACAAAAGAGATAACACCCCCCCCATTACGTCATGCTTCAGAAAGGTGAAAAATGGTCAGTTTTCAAATGTTTTATTTTTGAACTTCAGTTCACATTTGTAGGTATATCATCAGTTTTAGAGCTAAAATTAGCATGTTTAAAGTGATTTTCATGCTTCCAGGGGCCCGGGAAGTGAATTAAATACCATTTGGAGGCATTTAATGTTCAAGCAAAAACAGGTGATTTTTGACAAAAGAGATAACACCCCCCCCATTACGTCATGCTTCAGAAAGGTGAAAAATGGTCAGTTTTCAAATGTTTTATTTTTGAACTTCAGTTCACATTTGTAGGTATATCATCAGTTTTAGAGCTAAAATTAGCATGTTTAAAGTGATTTTCATGCTTCCAGGGGCCCGGGAAGTGAACTAAATACCATTTGGAGGCATTTATTGTTCAAGCAAAAACAGGTGATTTTTGACAAAAGAGATAACACCCCCCATTACGTCATGCTTCAGAAAGGTGGAAAATGGTCCGTTTTCAAATGTTTTATTTTTGAACGTCAGTTCACTTTTGTAGGTAGATCATCAGTTTTAGAGCTAAAATTAGCATGTTTAAAGTGATTTTCATGCTTCCAGGGGCCCGGGAAGTGAATTAAATACCATTTGGAGGCATTTAATGTTCAAGCAAAAACAGGTGATTTTTGACAAAAGAGATAACACCCCCCCATTACGTCATGCTTTAGAAAGGTGAAAAATGGTCCGTTTTCAAATGTTTTATTTTTGAACGTCAGTTCACATTTGTAGGTAGATCATCAGTTTTAGAGCTAACCTTAGCATGTTTAAAGTGATTTTCATGCTTCCAGGGGCCCGGGAAGTGAATTAAATACCATTTGGAGGCATTTAATGTTCAAGCAAAAACAGGTGATTTTTGACAAAAGAGATAACACCCCCCATTACATCATGCTTCAGAAAGGTGAAAAATGGTCAGTTTTCAAATGTCTTATTTTTGAACGTCAGTTCACATTTGTAGGTAGATCATCAGTTTTAGAGCTAAAATTAGCATGTTTAAAGTGATTTTCATGCTTCCAGGGGCCCGGGAAGTGAATTAAATACAGTTTGGAGGCATTTAATGTTCAAGCAAAAACAGGTGATTTTTGACAAAAGAGATAACACCCCCCCCCCCCATTACGTCATGCTTCAGAAAGGTGAAAAATTGTCAGTTTTCTAATGTTTTATTTTTGAACTTCAGTTCACATTTGTAGGTATATCATCAGTTTTAGAGCTAAAATTAGCATGTTTAAAGTGATTTTCATGCTTCCAGGGGCCCGGGAAGTGAATTAAATACCATTTGGAGGCATTTAATGTTCAAGCAAAAACAGGTGATTTTTGACAAAAGAGATAACACCCCCCCATTACGTCATGCTTCAGAAAGGTGAAAAATGGTCAGTTTTCAAATGTTTTATTTTTGAACTTCAGTTCACATTTGTAGGTATATCATCAGTTTTAGAGCTAAAATTAGCATGTTTAAAGTGATTTTCATGCTTCCAGGGGCCCGGGAAGTGAACTAAATACCATTTGGAGGCATTTATTGTTCAAGCAAAAACAGGTGATTTTTGACAAAAGAGATAACACCCCCCATTACGTCATGCTTTAGAAAGGTGAAAAATGGTCCGTTTTCAAATGTTTTATTTTTGAACGTCAGTTCACATTTGTAGGTAGATCAACAGTTTTAGAGCTAACATTAGCATGTTTAAAGTGATTTTCATGCTTCCAGGGGCCCGGGAAGTGAATTAAATACCATTTGGAGGCATTTAATGTTCAAGCAAAAACAGGTGATTTTTTGACAAAAGAGATAACACCCCCCCCCATTACGTCATGCTTCAGAAAGGTGAAAAATGGTCCGTTTTCAAATGTTTTATTTTTGAACGTCAGTTCACTTTTGTAGGTAGATCATGAGTTTTAGAGCTAAAATTAGCATGTTTAAAGTGGTTTTCATGCTTCCAGGGGCCCTAAACACAAGATTTGTGGAATTGTTAAAAGTGCATGAAAATGGCCAATTTACTCACTCTGAGGTCTCAAAAAGTGTTTCTTCACCCTGGGAAGTGAATTAAATACCATTTGGAGGCATTTAATGTTCAAGCTAAAATGGCAGATTTTTGACAAAAGAGATAACACCCCCCCATTACGTCATGCTTCAGAAAGGTGAAAAATGGTCCGTTTTCAAATGTTTCATTTTTGAACGTCAGTTCACTTTTGCAGGTAGATCATCAGTTTTAGAGCTAAAATTAGCATGTTTAAAGGGGTTTTCATGCTTCCAGGGGCCCGGGAAGTGAATTAAATACCATTTGGAGGCATTTAATGTTCAAGCAAAAACAGGTGATTTTTGACAAAAGAGATAACACCCCCCATTACGACATGCTTCAGAAAGGTGGAAAATGGTCCATTTTCAAATGTTTTAATTTTGAACGTCAGTTCACTTTTGTAGGTAGATCACCAGTTTTAGAGCTAAAATTAGCATGTTTAAAGTGGTTTTCATGCTTCCAGGGGCCCTAAACACAAGATTTGTGGAATGGTTAAAAGTGCATGAAAATGGCCAATTTACTCACTCTGGGGTCTCAAAAAGTGTTTCTTCACCCTGGGAAGTGAATTAAATACCATTTGGAGGCATTTAATGTTCAAGCTAAAATAGCAGATTTTTGACAAAAGAGATAACACCCCCCATTACGTCATGCTTCAGAAAGGTGAAAAATGGTCCGTTTTCAAATGTTTTATTTTTGAACGTCAGTTCACATTTGTAGGTAGATCGTCCGTTTTAGAGCTAAAATTAGCATGTTTAAAGTGATTTTCATGCTTCCAGGGGCCCGGGAAGTGAATTAAATACCATTTGGAGGCATTTAATGTTCAAGCAAAAACAGGTGATTTTTGACAAAAGAGATAACACCCCCCATTACGTCATGCTTCAGAAAGGTGAAAAATGGTCAGTTTTCAAATGTCTTATTTTTGAACGTCAGTTCACATTTGTAGGTAGATCATCAGTTTTAGAGCTAAAATTAGCATGTTTAAAGTGATTTTCATGCTTCCAGGGGCCCGGGAAGTGAATTAAATACCGTTTGGAGGCATTTAATGTTCAAGCAAAAACAGGTGATTTTTGACAAAAGAGATAACACCCCCCCCATTACGTCATGCTTCAGAAAGGTGAAAAATGGTCAGTTTTCAAATGTTTATTTTTGAACTTCAGTTCACATTTGTAGGTATATCATCAGTTTTAGAGCTAAAATTAGCATGTTTAAAGTGATTTTCATGCTTCCAGGGGCCCGGGAAGTGAATTAAATACCATTTGGAGGCATTTAATGTTCAAGCAAAAACAGGTGATTTTTGACAAAAGAGATAACACCCCCCCATTACGTCATGCTTCAGAAAGGTGAAAAATGGTCAGTTTTCAAATGTTTTATTTTTGAACTTCAGTTCACATTTGTAGGTATATCATCAGTTTTAGAGCTAAAATTAGCATGTTTAAAGTGATTTTCATGCTTCCAGGGGCCCGGGAAGTGAACTAAATACCATTTGGAGGCATTTATTGTTCAAGCAAAAACAGGTGATTTTTGACAAAAGAGATAACACCCCCCATTACGTCATGCTTCAGAAAGGTGGAAAATGGTCCGTTTTCAAATGTTTTATTTTTGAACGTCAGTTCACTTTTGTAGGTAGATCATCAGTTTTAGAGCTAAAATTAGCATGTTCAAAGTGATTTTCATGCTTCCAGGGGCCCGGGAAGTGAATTAAATACCATTTGGAGGCATTTAATGTTCAAGCAAAAACAGGTGATTTTTGACAAAAGAGATAACACCCCCCCATTACGTCATGCTTTAGAAAGGTGAAAAATGGTCCGTTTTCAAATGTTTTATTTTTGAACGTCAGTTCACATTTGTAGGTAGATCATCAGTTTTAGAGCTAACATTAGCATGTTTAAAGTATTTTTCATGCTTCCAGGGGCCCGGGAAGTGAATTAAATACCATTTGGAGGCATTTAATGTTCAAGCAAAAACAGGTGATTTTTGACAAAAGAGATAACACCCCCCATTACGTCATGCTTCAGAAAGGTGAAAAATGGTCAGTTTTCAAATGTCTTATTTTTGAACGTCAGTTCACATTTGTAGGTAGATCATCAGTTTTAGAGCTAAAATTAGCATGTTTAAAGTGATTTTCATGCTTCCAGGGGCCCGGGAAGTGAATTAAATACAGTTTGGAGGCATTTAATGTTCAAGCAAAAACAGGTGATTTTTGACAAAAGAGATAACACCCCCCCCCCCCATTACGTCATGCTTCAGAAAGGTGAAAAATGGTCAGTTTTCAAATGTTTTATTTTTGAACTTCAGTTCACATTTGTAGGTATATCATCAGTTTTAGAGCTAAAATTAGCATGTTTAAAGTGATTTTCATGCTTCCAGGGGCCCGGGAAGTGAATTAAATACCATTTGGAGGCATTTAATGTTCAAGCAAAAACAGGTGATTTTTGACAAAAGAGATAACACCCCCCCATTACGTCATGCTTCAGAAAGGTGAAAAATGGTCAGTTTTCAAATGTTTTATTTTTGAACTTCAGTTCACATTTGTAGGTATATCATCAGTTTTAGAGCTAAAATTAGCATGTTTAAAGTGATTTTCATGCTTCCAGGGGCCCGGGAAGTGAACTAAATACCATTTGGAGGCATTTATTGTTCAAGCAAAAACAGGTGATTTTTGACAAAAGAGATAACACCCCCCATTACGTCATGCTTCAGAAAGGTGGAAAAATTTTCCGTTTTCAAATGTTTTATTTTTGAACGTCAGTTCACTTTTGTAGGTAGATCATCAGTTTTAGAGCTAAAATTAGCATGTTTAAAGTGATTTTCATGCTTCCAGGGGCCCGGGAAGTGAATTAAATACCATTTGGAGGCATTTAATGTTCAAGCAAAAACAGGTGATTTTTGACAAAAGAGATAACACCCCCCCATTACGTCATGCTTTAGAAAGGTGAAAAATGGTCCGTTTTCAAATGTTTTATTTTTGAACGTCAGTTCACATTTGTAGGTAGATCATCAGTTTTAGAGCTAACATTAGCATGTTTAAAGTGATTTTCATGCTTCCAGGGGCCCGGGAAGTGAATTAAATACCATTTGGAGGCATTTAATGTTCAAGCAAAAACAGGTGATTTTTTGACAAAAGAGATAACACCCCCCCCCATTACGTCATGCTTCAGAAAGGTGAAAAATAGTCCGTTTTCAAATGTTTTATTTTTGAACGTCAGTTCACAATTGTAGGTAGATCATCAGTTTTAGAGCTAAAATTAGCATGTTTAAAGTGATTTTCATGCTTCCAGGGGCCCGGGAAGTGAATTAAATACCATTTGGAGGCATTTAATGTTCAAGCAAAAACAGGGGATTATTGACAAAAGAGATAACACCCTCCCATTACGTCATGCTTCAGAAAGGTGGAAAATGGTCCGTTTTCAAATGTTTTATTTTTGAACGTCAGTTCACTTTTGTAGGTAGATCATCAGTTTTAGAGCTAAAATTAGCATGTTTGAAGTGGTTTTCATGCTTCCAGGGGCCCTAAACACAAGATTTGTGGAATTGTTAAAAGTGCATGAAAATGGCCAATTTACTCACTCTGAGGTCTCAAAAGGTGTTTCTTCACCCTGGGAAGTGAATTAAATACCATTTGGAGGCATTTAATGTTCAAGCTAAAATGGCAGATTTTTGACAAAAGAGATAACACCCCCCCATTACGTCATGCTTCAGAAAGGTGAAAAATGGTCCGTTTTCAAATGTTTCATTTTTGAACGTCAGTTCACTTTTGCAGGTAGATCATCAGTTTTAGAGCTAAAATTAGCATGTTTAAAGGGGTTTTCATGCTTCCAGGGGCCCGGGAAGTGAATTAAATACCATTTGGAGGCATTTAATGTTCAAGCAAAAACAGGTGATTTTTGACAAAAGAGATAACACCCCCCCCATTACGACATGCTTCAGAAAGGTGGAAAATGGTCCATTTTCAAATGTTTTAATTTTGAACGTCAGTTCACTTTTGTAGGTAGATCACCAGTTTTAGAGCTAAAATTAGCATGTTTAAAGTGGTTTTCATGCTTCCAGGGGCCCTAAACACAAGATTTGTGGAATGGTTAAAAGTGCATGAAAATGGCCAATTTACTCACTCTGAGGTCTCAAAAAGTGTTTCTTCACCCTGGGAAGTGAATTAAATACCATTTGGAGGCATTTAATGTTCAAGCTAAAATAGCAGATTTTTGACAAAAGAGATAACACCCCCCCATTACGTCATGCTTCAGAAAGGTGAAAAATGGTCCGTTTTCAAATGTTTTATTTTTGAACGTCAGTTCACATTTGTAGGTAGATCGTCCGTTTTAGAGCTAAAATTAGCATGTTTAAAGTGATTTTCATGCTTCCAGGGGCCCGGGAAGTGAATTAAATACCATTTGGAGGCATTTAATGTTCAAGCAAAAACAGGTGATTTTTGACAAAAGAGATAACACCCCCCCATTACGTCATGCTTCAGAAAGTTGGAAAATGGTCCGTTTTCAAATGTTTTAATTTTGAACGTCAGTTCACTTTTGTAGGTAGATCATCAGTTTTAGAGCTAAAATTAGCTTGTTTAAAGTGGTGTTAATGCTTCCAGGGGCCCTAAACACAAGATTTGTGGAATGGTTAAAAGTGCATGAAAATGGCCAATTTACTCACTCTGAGGTCTCAAAAAGTGTTTCTTCACCCTGGGAAGTGAATTAAATACCATTTGGAGGCATTTAATGTTCAAGCAAAAACAGGTGATTTTTGACAAAAGAGATAACACTCCCCATTATGTCCTGCTTCAGAAAGGTGAAAAATGGTCCGATTTCAAATGTTTTATTTTTGAACGTCAGTTCACCTTTATAGTTAGATAATCAGTTTTAGAGCTAAAATTAGCATGTATAAAGTGAATTTCATGCTTCCAGGGGCCCAGGAAATGAATTAAATACCATTTGGAGGCATTTAATTTTCAAGCAAAAACAGCTGATTTTTGACAATAGAGATAACACCCCCCCATTACGTCATGCTTCAGAAAGGTGAAAAATGGTCCGTTTTCAAATGTTTTATTTTTGAACGTCAGTTCACTTTTGCAGGTAGATCATCAGTTTTAGAGCTAAAATTAGCATGTTTAAAGGGATTTTCATGCTTCCAGGGGCCCGGGAAGTGAATTAAATACCATTTGGAGGCATTTAATGTTCAAGCAAAAACAGGTGATTTTTGACAAAAGAGATAACACCCCCCCATTACGTCATGCTTCAGAAAGGTGGAAAATCGTCCGTTTTCGAATGTTTTAATTTTGAACGTCAGTTCACTTTTGTAGGTAGATCATCAGTTTTAGAGCTAAAATTTGCATGTTTAAAGTGATTTTCATGCTTCCAGGGGCCAGGGAATTGAATTAAATACCATTTGGAGGCATTTAATGTTCAAGCAAAAATAGGTGATTTTTGACAAAAGAGATAACACCCCCCCCATTACGTCATGCTTCAGAAAGGTGAAAAATGGTCCGTTTTCAAATGTTTTATTTTTGAACGTCAGTTCACATTTGTAGGTAGATCATCAGTTTTAGAGCTAAAATTAGCATTTTTAAAGTGATTTTCATGCTTCCAGGGGCCCGGGAAGTGAATTAAATACCGTTTGGAGGCATTTAATGTTCAAGCAAAAACAGGTGATTTTTGACAAAAGAGATAACACCCCCCCCCATTACGTCATGCTTCAGAAAGGTGAAAAATGGTCCGTTTTCAAATGTTTTATTTTTGAACGTCAGTTCCCTTTTGTAGGTAGATCATCAGCTTTAGAGCTAAAATTAGCATGTTTAAAGTGGTTTTCATGTTTCCAGGGGCCCTAAACACAAGATTTGTGGAATTGTTAAAAGTGCATGAAAATGGCCAATTTACTCACTCTGAGGTCTCAAAAAGTGTTTCTTCACCCTGGGAAGTGAATTAAATACCATTTGGAGGCATTTAATGTTCAAGCAAAAATGGCAGATTTTTGACAAAAGAGATAACATCCCCCCATTACGTCATGCTTCAGAAAGGTGAAAAATGGTCCGTTTCCAAATGTTTTATTTTTGAACGTCAGTTCACATTTGTAGGTAGATCATCAGTTTTAGAGCTAAAATTAGCATGTTTAAAGTGATTTTCATGCTTCCAAGGGCCCGGGAAGTGAATTAAATACCATTTGGAGGCATTTAATGTTCAAGCAAAAACAGGTGATTTTTGACAAAAGAGATAACACCCCCCATTACGTCATGCTTCAGAAAGGTGAAAAATGGTCAGTTTTCAAATGTCTTATTTTTGAACGTCAGTTCACATTTGTAGGTAGATCATCAGTTTTAGAGCTAAAATTAGCATGTTTAAAGTGATTTTCATGCTTCCAGGGGCCCGGGAAGTGAATTAAATACCGTTTGGAGGCATTTAATGTTCAAGCAAAAACAGGTGATTTTTGACAAAAGAGATAACACCCCCCCCCATTACGTCATGCTTCAGAAAGGTGAAAAATGGTCCGTTTTCAAATGTTTTATTTTTGAACTTCAGTTCACATTTGTAGGTATATCATCAGTTTTAGAGCTAAAATTTGCATGTTTAAAGTGATTTTCATGCTTCCAGGGGCCCGGGAAGTGAATTAAATACCATTTGGAGGCATTTAATGTTCAAGCTAAAATGGCAGATTTTTGACAAAAGAGATAACACCCCCCCATTACGTCATGCTTCAGAAAGGTGAAAAATGGTCCGTTTTCAAATGTTTCATTTTTGAACGTCAGTTCACTTTTGCAGGTAGATCATCAGTTTTAGAGCTAAAATTAGCATGTTTAAAGGGGTTTTCATGCTTCCAGGGGCCCGGGAAGTGAATTAAATACCATTTGGAGGCATTTAATGTTCAAGCAAAAACAGGTGATTTTTGACAAAAGAGATAACACCCCCCATTACGTCATGCTTCAGAAAGGTGAAAAATGGTCAGTTTTCAAATGTCTTATTTTTGAACGTCAGTTCACATTTGTAGGTAGATCATCAGTTTTAGAGCTAAAATTAGCATGTTTAAAGTGATTTTCATGCTTCCAGGGGCCCGGGAATTGAATTAAATACAGTTTGGAGGCATTTAATGTTCAAGCAAAAACAGGTGATTTTTGACAAAAGAGATAACACCCCCATTACGTCATGCTTCAGAAAGGTGAAAAATGGTCCATTTTCAAATGTTTTATTTTTGAACGTCAGTTCACTTTTGTAGGTAGATCATCAGTTTTAGAGCTAAATTAGCATGTTTAAAGTGATTTTCATGCTTCCAGGGGCCCGGGAAGTGAATTAAATACCATATGGAGGCATTTAATGTTCAAGCAAAAACAGGTGATTTTTGACAAAAGAGATAACCCCCCCCCCATTACGTCATGCTTCAGAAAGGTGAAAAATGGTCAGTTTTCAAATGTTTTATTTTTGAACTTCAGTTCACATTTGTAGGTATATCATCAGTTTTAGAGCTAAAATTAGCATGTTTAAAGTGATTTTCATGCTTCCAGGGGCCCGGGAAGTGAACTAAATACCATTTGGAGGCATTTATTGTTCAAGCAAAAACAGCTGATTTTTGACAAAAGAGATAACACCTCCCATTACGTCATGCTTCAGAAAGGTGGAAAATGGTCCATTTTCAAATGTTTTATTTTTGAACGTTAGTTCACTTTTGTAGGTAGATCATCAGTTTTAGAGCTAAAATTAGCATGTTTAAAGTGATTTTCATGCTTCCAGGGGCCCGGGAAGTGAATTTAATACCATTTGGAGGCATTTAATGTTCAAGCAAAAACAGGTGATTTTTGACAAAAGAGATAACCCCCCCCCATTACGTCATGTTTCAGAAAGGTGAAAAATGGTCAGTTTTCAAATGTTTTATTTTTGAACGTCAGTTCACATTTGTAGGTAGATCATCAGTTTTAGAGCTAACATTAGCATGTTTAAAGTGATTTTCATGCTTCCAGGGGCCCGGGAAGTAAATTAAATTCCATTTGGAGGCATTTAATGTTCAAGCAAAAACAGGTGATTTTTGACAAAAGAGATAACAACCCCCCATTACGTCATGCTTCAGAAAGGTGAAAAATGGTCCGTTTTCAAATGTTTTATTTTTGAACGTCAGTTCACATTTGTAGGTAGATCATCAGTTTTAGAGCAAAAATTAGCATATTTAAAGTGATTTTCATGCTTCCAGGGGCCTGGGAAGTGAATTAAATACCATTTGGAGGCATTTATGTTCAAGCAAAAACAGGGGATTATTGACAAAAGAGATAACACCCTCCCATTACGTCATGCTTCAGAAAGGTGGAAAATGGTCCGTTTTCAAATGTTTTATTTTTGAACGTCAGTTCACTTTTGTAGGTAGATCATCAGTTTTAGAGCTAAAATTAGCATGTTTAAAGTGGTTTTCATGCTTCCAGGGGCCCTAAACACAAGATTTGGGGAATTGGTAAAAGTGCATGAAAATGGCCAATTTACTCACTCTGAGGTCTCAAAAAGTGTTTCTTCACCCTGGGAAGTGAATTAAATACCATTTGGAGGCATTTAATGTTCAAGCTAAAATGGCAGATTTTTGACAAAAGAGATAACACCCCCCATTACGTCATGCTTCAGAAAGGTGAAAAATGGTCCGTTTTCAAATGCTTTATTTTTGAACGTCAGTTCACATTTGTAGGTAGATCATCAGTTTTAGAGCTAAAATTAGCATGTTTAAAGTGATTTTCATGCTTCCAGGGGCCCGGGAAGTGAATTAAATACCGTTTGGAGGCATTTAATGTTCAAGCAAAAACAGGTGATTTTTGACAAAAGAGATAACACCCCCCCATTACGTCATGCTTCAGAAAGGTGAAAAATGGTCCGTTTTCAAATGTTTTATTTTTGAACGTCAGTTCACTTTTGTAGGTAGATCATCAGTTTTAGAGCTAAAATTAGCATGTTTAAAGTGATTTTCATGCTTCCAGGAACCCGGGAAGTGAATTAAATACCATTTGGAGGCATTTAATGTTCAAGCAAAAACAGGTGATTTTTGACAAAAGAGATAACACCCCCCCTTTACGTCATGCTTCAGAAAGGTGAAAAATGGTCCGTTTTCCAATGTTTTATTTTTGAACGTCAGTTCACATTTGTAGGTAGATCATCAGTTTTAGAGCTAACATTAGCATGTTTAAAGTGATTTTCATGCTTCCAGGGGCCCGGGAAGTGAAGTAAATACCATTTGGAGGCATTTAATGTTCAAGCAAAAACAGGTGATTTTTGACAAAAGAGATAACCCCCCCCCATTATGTCATGCTTCAGAAAGGTGAAAAATGGTCCATTTTCAAATGTTTTATTTTTGAACGTCAGTTCACATTTGTAGGTAGATCATCCGTTTTAGAGCTAAAATTAGCATGTTTAAAGTGATTTTCATGCTTCCAGGGGCCCGGGAAGTGAATTAAATACCATTTGGAGGCATTTAATGTTCAAGCAAAAACAGGGGATTATTGACAAAAGAGATAACACCCTCCCATTACGTCATGCTTCAGAAAGGTGGAAAATGGTCCGTTTTCAAATGTGTTATTTTTGAACGTCAGTTCACATTTGTAGGTAGATCATCAGTTTTAGAGCTAAAATTAGCATGTTTAAAGTGGTTTTCATGCTTCCAGGGGCCCTAAACACAAGATTTGTGGAATTGTTAAAAGTGCATGAAAATTGCCAATTTACTCACTCTGAGGTCTCAAAAAGTGTTTCTTCACCCTGGGAAGTGAATTAAATACCATTTGGAGGCATTTAATGTTCAAGCTAAAATGGCAGATTTTTGACAAAAGAGATAACACCCCCCATTACGTCATGCTTCAGAAAGGTGAAAAATGGTCCGTTTTCAAATGTTTTATTTTTGAACGTCAGTTCACTTTTGCAGGTAGATCATCAGTTTTAGAGCTAAAATTAGCATGTTTAAAGGGGTTTTCATGCTTCCAGGGGCCCGGGAAGTGAATTAAATACCATTTGGAGGCATTTAATGTTCAAGCAAAAACAGGTGACTTTTGACAAAAGAGATAACACCCCCCCCATTACGTCATGCTTCAGAAAGGTGGAAAATGTTCCGTTTTCAAATGTTTTAATTTTGAATGTCAGTTCACTTTTGTAGGTAGATCACCAGTTTTAGAGCTAAAATTAGCATGTTTAAAGTGGTTTTCATGCTTCCAGGGGCCCTAAACACAAGATTTGTGGAATGGTTAAAAGTGCATGAAAATGGCCAATTTACTCACTCTGAGGTCTCAAAAAGTGTTTCTTCACCCTGGGAAGTGAATTAAATACCATTTGGAGGCATTTAATGTTCAAGCTAAAAAAGCAGATTTTTGACAAAAGAGATAACACCCCCCATTACGTCATGCTTCAGAAAGGTGAAAAATGGTCCATTTTCAAATGTTTTATTTTTGAACGTCAGTTCACATTTGTAGGTAGATCATCAGTTTTAGAGCTAAAATTAGCATGTTTAAAGAAATTTTCATGCTTCCAGTGGCCCGGGAAGTGAATTAAATACCATTTGGAGGCATTTAATGTTCAAGCAAAAACAGGGGATTTCTGACAAAAGAGATAACACCCCCCATTACGTCATGCTTCAGAAAGGTGAAAAATGGTCCGTTTTCAAATGTTTTATTTTTGAACGTCAGGTCAAATTTGTAGGTAGATCATCCATTTTAGAGCTAAAATTAGCATGTTTTAAGTGATTTTCATGCTTCCAGGGGCCCGGGAAGTGAATTAAATACCATTTGGAGGCATTTAATGTTCAAGCAAAAACAGGTGATTTCTGATAAAAGAGATAACACCCCCCATTACGTCATGCTTCCGAAAGGTGAAAAATGGTCCGTTTCCAAATGTTTTATTTTTGAACGTCAGTTCACATTTGTAGGTAGATCATTCGTTTTAGAGCTAACATTAGCATGTTGAAAGTGATTTTCATGCTTCCAGGGGCCGGGGAAGTGGATTAAATACCATTTGGAGGCATTTAATGTTCAAGCAAAAACAGGTGATTTTTGACAAAAGAGATAACACCCCCCCATTATGTCATGCTTCAGAAAGGTGAAAAATGGTCCGATTTCAAATGTTTTATTTTTGAACGTCAGTTCACCTTTATAGTTAGATCATCAGTTTTAGAGCTAAAATTAGCATGTATAAAGTGAATTTCATGCTTCCAGGGGCCCGGGAAATGAATTAAATACCATTTGGAGGCATTTAATTTTCAAGCAAAAACATCTGATTTTTGACAAAAGAGATAACACCCCCCCATTACGTCATGCTTCAGAAAGGTGAAAAATGGTCCGTTTTCAAATGTTTTATTTTTGAACGTCAGTTCACTTTTGCAGGTAGATCATCAGTTTTAGAGCTAAAATTAGCATGTTTAAAGGGATTTTCATGCTTCCAGGGGCCCGGGAAGTGAATTAAATACCATTTGGAGGCATTTAATGTTCAAGCAAAAACAGGTGATTTTTGACAAAAGAGATAACACCCCCCTATTACGTCATGCTTCAGAAAGGTGGAAAATCGTCCGTTTTCGAATGTTTTAATTTTGAACGTCAGTTCACTTTTGTAGGTAGATCATCAGTTTTAGAGCTAAAATTAGCATGTTTAAAGTGGTTTTCATGCTTCCAGGGGCCCTAAACACAAGATTTGTGGAATGGTTAAAAGTGCATGAAAATGGCCAATTTACTCACTCTGAGGTCTCAAAAAGTGTTTCTTCACCCTGGGAAGTGAATTAAATACCATTTGGAGGCATTTAATGTTCAAGCTAAATTGGCAGATTTTTGACAAAAGAGATAACACCCCCCCATTACGTCATGCTTCAGAAAGGTGAAAAATGGTCCGTTTTCAAATGTTTTATTTTTGAACGTCAGTTCACTTTTGTAGGTAGATCATCAGTTTTAGAGCTAAAATTTGCATGTTTAAAGTGATTTTCATGCTTCCAGGGGCCCGGGAAGTGAATTAAATACCATTTGGAGGCATTTAATGTTCAAGCAAAAACAGGTGATTTTTGACAAAAGAGATAACACCCCCCCATTACGTCATGCTTCAGAAAGGTGAAAAATGGTCCGTTTTCAAATGTTTTATTTTTGAACGTCAGTTCACATTTGTAGGTAGATCATCAGTTTTAGAGCTAAAATTAGCATGTTTAAAGTGACTTTCATGCTTCCAGGGGCCCGGGAAGTGAATTAAATACCATTTGAGGCATTTAATGTTCAAGCAAAAACAGGGGATTTTTGACAAAAGAGATAACACCCTCCCATTACGTCATGATTCAGAAAGGTGGAAAATGGTCCGTTTTCAAATGTTTTATTTTTGAACGTCAGTTCACTTTTGTAGGTAGATCATCAGCTTTAGAGCTAAAATTAGCATGTTTAAAGTGGTTTCATGTTTCCAGGGGCCCCAAACACAAGATTTGTGGAATTGTTAAAAGTGCATGAAAATGGCCAATTTACTCACTCTGAGGTCTCAAAAAGTGTTTCTTCACCCTGGGAAGTGAATTAAATACCATTTGGAGGCATTTAATGTTCAAGCAAAAATGGCAGATTTTTGACAAAAGAGATAACACCCCCCATTACGTCATGCTTCAGAAAGGTGAAAAATGGTCAGTTTTCAAATGTCTTATTTTTGAACGTCAGTTCACATTTGTAGGTAGATCATCAGTTTTAGAGCTAAAATTAGCATGTTTAAAGTGATTTTCATGCTTCCAGGGGCCCGGGAAGTGAATTAAATACCGTTTGGAGGCATTTAATGTTCAATCAAAAACAGGTGATTTTTGACAAAAGAGATAACACCCCCCCATTACGTCATGCTTCAGAAAGGTAAAAAATGGTCCGTTTTCAAATGTTTTATTTTTGAACGTCAGTTCACTTTTGTAGGTAGATCATCAGTTTTAGAGCTAAAATTAGCATGTTTAAAGTGATTTTCATGCTTCCAGGGGCCCGGGAAGTGAATTAAATACCATTTGGAGGCATTTAATGTTCAAGCAAAAACAGGTGATTTTTTACAAAAGAGTTAACACCCCCCCATTACGTCATGCTTTAGAAAGGTGAAAAATGGTCCGTTTTCAAATGTTTTATTTTTGAACGTCAGTTCACATTTGTAGGTAGATCATCAGTTTTAGAGCTAACATTAGCATGTTTAAAGTGGTTTTCATGCTTCCAGGGGCCCGGGAAGTGAATTAAATACCATTTGGAGGCATTTAATGTTCAAGCAAAAACAGGTGATTTTTGACAAAAGAGATAACACCCCCCCCATTACGTCATGCTTCAGAAAGGTGAAAAATGGTCCATTTTCAAATGTTTTATTTTTGAACGTCAGTTCACAATTGTAGGTAGATCATCAGTTTTAGAGCTAAAATTAGCATGTTTAAAGTGATTTTCATGCTTCCAGGGGCCCGAGAAGTGAATTAAATACCATTTGGAGGCATTTAACCCCTTCAGTGCTAATGACAAGGGTAACTCGTCATGGAGTTTCCGTTGACTTCAATGGAAATTACATGGGAAGCCATAAAACACCTTAGCATCCAAGTGGTTAATGTTCAAGCAAAAACAGGGGATTATTGACAAAAGAGATAACACCCTCCCATTACGTCATGCTTCAGAAAGGTGGAAAATGGTCAGTTTTCAAATGTTTTATTTTTGAACGTCAGTTCACTTTTGTAGGTAGATCATCAGTTTTAGAGCTAAAATTAGCATGTTTAAAGTGGCTTTCATGCTTCCAGGGGCCCTAAACACAAGATTTGTGGAATTGTTAAAAGTGCATGAAAATGGCCAATTTACTCACTCCGAGGTCTCAAAAAGTGTTTCTTCACCCTGGGAAGTGAATTAAATACCATTTGGAGGCATTTAATGTTCAAGCTAAAATGGCAGATTTTTGACAAAAGAGATAACACCCCCCCATTACGTCATGCTTCAGAAAGGTGAAAAATGGTCCGTTTTCAAATGTTTTATTTTTGAACGTCAGTTCACTTTTGCAGGTAGATCATCAGTTTTAGAGCTAAAATTAGCATGTTTAAAGGGGTTTTCATGCTTCCAGGGGCCCGGGAAGTGAATTAAATACCATTTGGAGGCATTTAATGTTCAAGCAAAAACAAGTGATTTTTGACAAAAGAGATAACACCCCCCCATTACGTCATGCTTCAGAAAGGTGGAAAATGGTCCGTTTTCAAATGTTTTAATTTTGAACGTCAGTTCACTTTTGTAGGTAGATCACCAGTTTTAGAGCTAAAATTAGCATGTTTAAAGTGGTTTTCATGCTTCCAGGGGCCCTAAACACAAGATTTGTGGAATGGTTAAAAGTGCATGAAAATGGCCAATTTACTCACTCCGAGGTCTCAAAAAGTGTTTCTTCACCCTGGGAAGTGAATTAAATACCATTTGGAGGCATTTAATGTTCAAGCTAAAATAGCAGATTTTTGACAAAAGAGATAACACCCCCCCATTACGTCATGCTTCAGAAAGGTGAAAAATGGTCCGTTTTCAAATGTTTTATTTTTGAACGTCAGTTCACATTTGTAGGTAGATCGTCCGTTTTAGAGCTAAAATTAGCATGTTTAAAGTGATTTTCATGCTTCCAGGGGCCCGGGAAGTGAATTAAATACCATTTGGAGGCATTTAATGTTCAAGCAAAAACAGGTGATTTTTGACAAAAGAGATAACACCCCCCATTACGTCATGCTTCAGAAAGGTGAAAAATGGTCAGTTTTCAAATGTCTTATTTTTGAACGTCAGTTCACATTTGTAGGTAGATCATCAGTTTTAGAGCTAAAATTAGCATGTTTAAAGTGATTTTCATGCTTCCAGGGGCCCGGGAATTGAAATAAATACAGTTTGGAGGCATTTAATGTTCAAGCAAAAACAGGTGATTTTTGACAAAAGAGATAACACCCCCCATTACGTCATGCTTCAGAAAGGTGAAAAATGGTCCGATTTCAAATGTTTTATTTTTGAACGTCAGTTCACCTTTATAGTTAGATCATCAGTTTTAGAGCTAAAATTAGCATGTATAAAGTGAATTTCATGCTTCCAGGGGCCCGGGAAATGAATTAAATACCATTTGGAGGCATTTAATTTTCAAGCAAAAACAGCTGATTTTTGACAAAAGAGATAACACCCCCCCATTACGTCATGCTTCAGAAAGGTGAAAAATGGTCCGTTTTCAAATGTTTTATTTTTGAACGTCAGTTCACTTTTGCAGGTAGATCATCAGTTTTAGAGCTAAAATGAGCATGTTTAAAGGGATTTTCATGCTTCCAGGGGCCCGGGAAGTGAATTAAATACCATTTGGAGGCATTTAATGTTCAAGCAAAAACAGGTGATTTTTGACAAAAGAGATAACACCCCCCTATTACGTCATGCTTCAGAAAGGTGGAAAATCGTCCGTTTTCGAATGTTTTAATTTTGAACGTCAGTTCACTTTTGTAGGTAGATCATCAGTTTTAGAGCTAAAATTAGCATGTTTAAAGTGGTTTTCATGCTTCCAGGGGCCCTAAACACAAGATTTGTGGAATGGTTAAAAGTGCATGAAAATGGCCAATTTACTCACTCTGAGGTCTCAAAAAGTGTTTCTTCACCCTGGGAAGTGAATTAAATACCATTTGGAGGCATTTAATGTTCAAGCTAAATTGGCAGATTTTTGACAAAAGAGATAACACCCCCCCATTACGTCATGCTTCAGAAAGGTGAAAAATGGTCCGTTTTCAAATGTTTTATTTTTGAACGTCAGTTCACTTTTGCAGGTAGATCATCAGTTTTAGAGCTAAAATTTGCATGTTTAAAGTGATTTTCATGCTTCCAGGGGCCCGGGAAGTGAATTAAATACCATTTGAGGCATTTAATGTTCAAGCAAAAACAGGGGATTATTGACAAAAGAGATAACACCCTCCCATTACGTCATGATTCAGAAAGGTGGAAAATGGTCCGTTTTCAAATGTTTTATTTTTGAACGTCAGTTCACTTTTGTAGGTAGATCATCAGCTTTAGAGCTAAAATTAGCATGTTTAAAGTGGTTTTCATGTTTCCAGGGGCCCCAAACACAAGATTTGTGGAATTGTTAAAAGTGCATGAAAATGGCCAATTTACTCACTCTGAGGTCTCAAAAAGTGTTTCTTCACCCTGGGAAGTGAATTAAATACCATTTGGAGGCATTTAATGTTCAAGCAAAAATGGCAGATTTTTGACAAAAGAGATAACATCCCCCCATTACGTCATGCTTCAGAAAGGTGAAAAATGGTCCGTTTCCAAATGTTTTATTTTTGAACGTCAGTTCACATTTGTAGGTAGATCATCAGTTTCAGAGCTAAAATTAGCATGTTTAAAGTGATTTTCATGCTTCCAGGGGCCCGGGAAGTGAATTAAATACCATTTGGAGGCATTTAATGTTCAAGCAAAAACAGGTGATTTTTGACAAAAAAGATAACACCCCCCATTACGTCATGCTTCAGAAAGGTGAAAAATGGTCAGTTTTCAAATGTCTTATTTTTGAACGTCAGTTCACATTTGTAGGTAGATCATCAGTTTTAGAGCTAAAATTAGCATGTTTAAAGTGATTTTCATGCTTCCAGGGGCCCGGAAAGTGAATTAAATACCGTTTGGAGGCATTTAATGTTCAAGCAAAAACAGGTGATTTTTGACAAAAGAGATAACACCCCCCCATTACGTCATGCTGTAGAAAGGTGAAAAATGGTCCGTTTTCAAATGTTTTATTTTTGAACGTCAGTTCACATTTGTAGGTAGATCATCAGTTTTAGAGCTAACATTAGCATGTTTAAAGTATTTTTCATGCTTCCAGGGGCCCGGGAAGTGAATTAAATACCATTTGGAGGCATTTAATGTTCAAGCAAAAACAGGTGATTTTTGGCAAAAGAGATAACACCCCCCCATTACGTCATGCTGTAGAAAGGTGAAAAATGGTCCGTTTTCAAATGTTTTATTTTTGAACGTCAGTTCACATTTGTAGGTAGATCATCAGTTTTAGAGCTAACATTAGCATGTTTAAAGTGATTTTCATGCTTCCAGGGGCCCGGGAAGTGAATTAAATACCATTTGGAGGCATTTAATGTTCAAGCAAAAACAGGTGATTTTTGACAAAAGAGATAACACCCCCCCCATTACGTCATGCTTCAGAAAGGTGAAAAATGGTCCGTTTTCAAATGTTTTATTTTTGAACGTCAGTTCACAATTGTAGGTAGATCATCAGTTTTAGAGCTAAAATTAGCATGTTTAAAGTGATTTTCATACTTCCAGGGGCCCGAGAAGTGAATTAAATACCATTTGGAGGCATTTAATGTTCAAGCAAAAACAGGGGATTATTGACAAAAGAGATAACACCCTCCCATTACGCCATGCTTCAGAAAGGTGGAAAATGGTCCGTTTTCAAATGTTTTATTTTTGAACGTCAGTTCACTTTTGTAGGTAGATCATCAGTTTTAGAGCTAAAATTAGCATGTTTAAAGTGGTTTTCATGCTTCCAGGGGCCCTAAACACAAGATTTGTGGAATTGTTAAAAGTGCATGAAAATGGCCAATTTACTCACTCTGAGGTCTCAAAAAGTGTTTCTTCACCCTGGGAAGTGAATTAAATACCATTTGGAGGCATTTAATGTTCAAGCTAAAATGGCAGATTTTTGACAAAAGAGATAACACCCCCCCATTACGTCATGCTTCAGAAAGGTGAAAAATGGTCCGTTTTCAAATGTTTTATTTTTGAACGTCAGTTCACTTTTGCAGGTAGATCATCAGTTTTAGAGCTAAAATTAGCATGTTTAAAGGGGTTTTCATGCTTCCAGGGGCCCGGGAAGTGAATTAAATACCATTTGGAGGCATTTAATGTTCAAGCAAAAACAAGTGATTTTTGACAAAAGAGATAACACCCCCCCATTACGTCATGCTTCAGAAAGGTGGAAAATGGTCCGTTTTCAAATGTTTTAATTTTGAACGTCAGTTCACTTTTGTAGGTAGATCACCAGTTTTAGAGCTAAAATTAGCATGTTTAAAGTGGTTTTCATGCTTCCAGGGGCCCTAAACACAAGATTTGTGGAATGGTTAAAAGTGCATGAAAATGGCCAATTTACTCACTCTGAGGTCTCAAAAAGTGTTTCTTCACCCTGGGAAGTGAATTAAATACCATTTGGAGGCATTTAATGTTCAAGCTAAAATAGCAGATTTTTGACAACAGAGATAACACCCCCCATTACGTCATGCTTCAGAAAGGTGAAAAATGGTCCGTTTTCAAATGTTTTATTTTTGAACGTCAGTTCACATTTGTAGGTAGATCGTCCGTTTTAGAGCTAAAATTAGCATGTTTAAAGTGATTTTCATGCTTCCAGGGGCCCGGGAAGTGAATTAAATACCATTTGGAGGCATTTAATGTTCAAGCAAAAACAGGTGATTTTTGACAAAAGAGATAACACCCCCCATTACGTCATGCTTCAGAAAGGTGAAAAATGGTCCGTTTTCAAATGTCTTATTTTTGAACGTCAGTTCACATTTGTAGGTAGATCATCAGTTTTAAAACTAACATTAGCATGTTTAAAGGGTTTTTCATGCTTCCAGGGGCCCGGGAAGTGATTTAAATACCATTTGGAGGCATTTAATGTTCAAGCAAAAACAGGTGATTTTTGACAAAAGAGATAACCCCCCCCCATTACGTCATGCTTCAGAAAGGTAAAAAATGGTCCGTTTTCAAATGTTTTATTTTTGAACGTCAGTTCACATTTGTAGGTAGATCATCAGTTTTAGAGCTAAAATTAGCATGTTTAAAGTGATTTTCATGCTTCCAGGGGCCCGGGAAGTGAATTAAATACCATTTGGAGGCATTTAATGTTCAAGCAAAAACAGGGGATTATTGACAAAAGAGATAACACCCTCCCATTACGTCATGCTTCAGAAAGGTGGAAAATGGTCCGTTTTCAAATGTTTTATTTTTGAACGTCAGTTCACTTTTGTAGGTAGATCATCAGTTTTAGAGCTAAAATTAGCATGTTTAAAGTGGTTTTCATGCTTCCAGGGGCCCTAAACACAAGATTTGTGGAATTGTTAAAAGTGCATGAAAATGGCCAATTTACTCACTCTGAGGTCTCAAAAAGTGTTTCTTCACCCTGGGAAGTGAAATAAATACCATTTGGAGGCATTTAATGTTCAAGCTAAAATGGCAGATTTTTGACAAAAGAGATAACACCCCCCATTACGTCATGCTTCAGAAAGGTGAAAAATGGTCCGTTTTCAAATGTTTTATTTTTGAACATCAGTTCACTTTTGCAGGTAGATCATCAGTTTTAGAGCTAAAATTAGCATGTTTAAAGGGGTTTTAATGCTTCCAGGGGCCCGGGAAGTGAATTAAATACCATTTGGAGGCATTTAATGTTCAAGCAAAAACAGGTGACTTTTGACAAAAGAGATAACACCCCCCCATTATGTCATGCTTCAGAAAGGTGGAAAATGTTCCGTTTTCAAATGTTTTAATTTTGAACGTCAGTTCACTTTTGTAGGTAGATCACCAGTTTTAGAGCTAAAATTAGCATGTTTAAAGTGGTTTTCATGCTTCCAGGGGCCCTAAACACAAGATTTGTGGAATGTTTAAAAGTGCATGAAAATGGCCAATTTACTCACTATGAGGTCTCAAAAAGTGTTTCTTCACCCTGGGAAGTGAATTAAATACCATTTGGAGGCATTTAATGTTCAAGCTAAAAAAGCAGATTTTTGACAAAAGAGATAACACCCCCCATTACGTCATGCTTCAGAAAGGTGAAAAATGGTCCATTTTCAAATGTTTTATTTTTGAACGTCAGTTCACATTTGTAGGTAGATCATACATTTTAGAGCTAAAATTAGCATGTTTAAAGTGATTTTCATGCTTCCAGGGGCCCTGGAAGTGAATTAAATACCATTGGGAGGCATTTAATGTTCAAGCAAAAACAGGTGATTTTTGACAAAAGAGATAACACCCAACCAATTCGTCATGTTTCAAAAAGGTGAAAAATGGTCCATTTTCAAATGTTTTATTTTTTAACGTCAGTTCACATTTGTAGGTAGATCATCAGTTTTAGAGCTAAAATTAGCATGTTTAAAGTGATTTTCATGCTTCCAGTGGCCC
Organism: Lissotriton helveticus; assembly: GCF_964261635.1. Taxonomy (NCBI): domain Eukaryota; kingdom Metazoa; phylum Chordata; class Amphibia; order Caudata; family Salamandridae; genus Lissotriton; species Lissotriton helveticus. Next base: position 1,644,134,434 of record NC_136057.1, read on the forward strand.
GGGAAGTGAATTAAATACCATTTGGAGGCATTTAATGTTCAAGCAAAAACAGGTGATTTCTGACAAAAGAGATAACACCCCCCATTACGTCATGCTTCAGAAAGGTGAAAAATGGTCCGTTTTCAAATGTTTTATTTTTGAACGTCAGTTCACATTTGTAGGTAGATCATCCGTTTTAGAGCTAAAATTAGCATGTTTAAAGTGATTTTCATGCTTCCAGGGGCCTGGGAAGTGAATTAAATACCATTTGGAGGCATTTAATGTTCAAGCAAAAACAGGGGATTTTTGACAAAAGAGATAACAAGCCCCATTACGTCATGCTTCAGAAAGGTGAAAAATTGTCCGTTTCCAAATGTTTTATTTTTGAACGTCAGTTCACATTTGTAGGTAGATCATCAGTTTTAGAGCTAACATTAGCATGTTTAAAGTGTTTTTCATGCTTCCAGGGGCCCTAAACACAAGATTTGTGGAATTGTTAAAAGTGCATGAAAATGGCCAATTTACTCACTCTGAGGTCTCAAAAAGTGTTTCTTTACCCTGGGAAGTGAATTAAATACCATTTGGAGGCATTTAATGTTCAAGCAAAAATGGCAGATTTTTTACAAAAGAGATAACACCCCCCCATTACGTCATGCTTCAGAAAGGTGAAAAATGGTCCGTTTTCAAATGTTTTATTTTTGAACGTCAGTTCACACTTGTAGGTAGATCATCAGTTTTAGAGCTAACATTAGCATGTTTAAAGTGATTTTCATGCTTCCAGGGGCCCGGGAAGTGAATTAAATACCATTTGGAGGCATTTAATGTTCAAGAAAAAACAGGGGATTTTTGACAAAAGAGATAACACCCCCCCATTACGTCATGCTTCAGAAACGTGAAAAATGGTCCATTTTCAAATGTTTTATTTTTGAACGTCAGTTCACATTTGTAGGTAGATCATCTGTTTTAGAGCTAAAATTAGCATGTTTAAAGTGATTTTCATGCTTCCAGGGGCCCGGGAAGTGAATTAAATACCATTTGGAGGCATTTAATGTTCAAGCAAAAACAGGGGATTTTTGACAAAAGAGATAACACCCTCCCATTACGTCATGCTTCAGAAAGGTGGAAAATGGTCCGTTTTCAAATGTTTTATTTTTGAACGTCAGTTCACTTTTGTAGGTAGATCATCAGTTTTAGAGCTAAAATTAGCATGTTTAAAGTTGTTTTCATGCTTCCAGGGGCCCTAAACACAAGATTTGTGGAATTGTTAAAAGTGCATGAAAATGGCAAATTTACTCACTCTGAGGTCTCAAAAAGTGTTTCTTCACCCTGGGAAGTGAATTAAATACCATTTGGAGGCATTTAATGTTCAAGCAAAAATGGCAGATTTTTGACAAAAGAGATAACACCCCCGCATTACGTCATGCTTCAGAAAGGTGAAAAATGGTCCGTTTTCAAATGTTTTATTTTTGAACGTCAGTTCACTTTTGCAGGTAGATCATCAGTTTTAGAGCTAAAATTACCATGTTTAAAGGGGTTTTCATGCTCCCAGGGGCCCGGGAAGTGAATTAAATACCATTTGGAGGCATTTATTGTTCAAGCAAAAACAGGGGATTTTTGACAAAAGAAATAACACCCCCCATTACGTCATGCTTCAGAAAGGTGGAAAATGGTCCGTTTTCAAATGTTTTATCTTTGAACGTCAGTTCACATTTGTAGGTAGATCATCAGTTTTAGAGCTAACATTAGCATGTTTAAAGTGATTTTCATGCTTCCAGGGGCCCGGGAAGTGGATTAAATACCATTTGGAGGCATTTAATGTTCAAGCAAAAACAGGTGATTTTTGACAAAAGAGATAACACCCCCCCCGATTACGTCATGCTTCAGAAAGGTGAAAAATGGTCCGTTTTCAAATGTTTTATTTTTGAATGTCAGTTCACTTTGCAGGTAGATCATCAGTTTTAGAGCTAAAATTAGCATGTTTAAAGGGATTTGCATGCTTCCAGGGGCCCGGGAAGTGAATTAAATACCATTTGGAGGCATTTAATGTTCAAGCAAAAACAGGTGATTTTTGACAAAATGATAACACCCCCCCCATTATGTCATGCTTCAGAAAGGTGGAAAATGGTCCGTTTTCAAATGTTTTAATTTTGAACGTCAGTTCACTTTTGTAGGTAGATCAACAGTTTTAGAGCTAAAATTAGCATGTTTAAAGTGGTTTTCATGCTTCCAGGGGCCCTAAACACAAGATTTGTGGAATGGTTAAAAGTGCATGAAAATGGCCAATTTACTCACTCTGAGGTCTCAAAAAGTGTTTCTTCACCCTGGGAAGTGAATTAAATACCATTTGGAGGCATTTAATGTTCAAGCTAAAATGGCAGATTTTTGACAAAAGAGATAACACCCCCCCATTACGTCATGCTTCAGAAAGGTGAAAAATGGTCCGATTTCAATGTTTTATTTTTGAACGTCAGTTCACATTTGTAGGTAGATCATCCGTTTTAGAGCTAAAATTAGCATGTTTAAAGTGATTTTCATGCTTCCAGGGGCCCTGGAAGTGAATTAAATACCATTGGGAGGCATTTAATGTTCAAGCAAAAACAGGTGATTTTTGACAAAAGAGATAACACCCCCCCATTACGTCATGCTTCAAAAAGGTGAAAAATGGTCCATTTTCAAATGTTTTATTTTTTAACGTCAGTTCACATTTGTAGGTAGATCATCAGTTTTAGAGCTAAAATTAGCATGTTTAAAGTGATTTTCATGCTTCCAGTGGCCCGGGAAGTGAATTAAATACCATTTGGAGGCATTTAATGTTCAAGCAAAAACAGGTGATTTCTGACAAAAGAGATAACACCCCCCATTACGTCATGCTTCAGAAAGGTGAAAAATGGTCCGTTTTCAAATGTTTTATTTTTGAACGTCAGTTCACATTTGTAGGTAGATCATCCGTTTTAGAGCTAAAATTAGCATGTTTAAAGTGATTTTCATGCTTCCAGGGGCCCGGGAAGTGAATTAAATACCATTTGGAGGCATTTAATGTTCAAGCAAAAACAGGGGATTTTTGACAAAAGAGATAACAAGCCCCATTACGTCATGCTTCAGAAAGGTGAAAAATGGTCCATTTCCAAATGTTTTATTTTTGAACGTCAGTTCACATTTGTAGGTAGATCATTCGTTTTAGAGCTAACATTAGCATGTTTAAAGTGATTTTCATGCTTCCAGGGGCCCGGGAAGTGAATTAAATACCATTTGGAGGCATTTAATGTTCAAGCAAAAACAGGGGATTTTTGACAAAAGAGATAACACCCTCCCATTACGTCATGCTTCAGAAAGGTGGAAAATGGTCCGTTTTCAAATGTTTTATTTTTGAACGTCAGTTCACTTTTGTAGGTAGATCATCAGTTTTAGAGCTAAAATTAGCATGTTTAAAGTTGTTTTCATGCTTCCAGGGGCCCTAAACACAAGATTTGTGGAATTGTTAAAAGTGCATGAAAATGGCAAATTTACTCACTCTGAGGTCTCAAATAGTGTTTCTTCACCCTGGGAAGTGAATTAAATACCATTTGGAGGCATTTAATGTTCAAGCAAAAATGGCAGATTTTTGACAAAAGAGATAACACCCCCGCATTACGTCATGCTTCAGAAAGGTGAAAAATGGTCCGTTTTCAAATGTTTTATTTTTGAACGTCAGTTCACTTTTGCAGGTAGATCATCAGTTTTAGAGCTAAAATTACCATGTTTAAAGGGGTTTTCATGCTCCCAGGGGCCCGGTAAGTGAATTAAATACCATTTGGAGGCATTTATTGTTCAAGCAAAAACAGGTGATTTTTGACAAAAGAGATAACACCCCCCCATTACATCATGCTTCAGAAAGGTGGAAAATGGTCCGCTTTCAAATGTTTTAATTTTGAACGTCAGTTCACTTTTGTAGGTAGATCATCAGTTTTAGAGCTAAAATTAGCATGTTTAAAGTGATTTTCATGCTTCCAGGGGCCCGGGAAGTGGATTAAATACCATTTGGAGGCATTTAATGTTCAAGCAAAAACAGGGGATTTTTGACAAAAGAAATAACACCCCCCATTACGTCATGCTTCAGAAAGGTGGAAAATGGTCCGTTTTCAAATGTTTTATCTTTGAACGTCAGTTCACATTTGTAGGTAGATCATCAGTTTTAGAGATAACATTAGCATGTTTAAAGTGATTTTCATGCTTCCAGGGGCCCGGGAAGTGGATTAAATACCATTTGGAGGCATTTAATGTTCAAGCAAAAACAGGTGATTTTTGACAAAAGAGATAACACCCCCCCCATTATGTCATGCTTCAGAAAGGTGAAAAATGGTCCGTTTTCAAATGTTTTATTTTTGAATGTCAGTTCACTTTGCAGGTAGATCATCAGTTTTAGAGCTAAAATTAGCATGTTTAAAGGGATTTGCATGCTTCCAGGGGCCCGGGAAGTGAATTAAATACCATTTGGAGGCATTTAATGTTCAAGCAAAAACAGGTGATTTTTGACAAAATGATAACACCCCCCCCCATTATGTCATGCTTCAGAAAGGTGGAAAATGGTCCGTTTTCAAATGTTTTAATTTTGAACGTCAGTTCACTTTTGTAGGTAGATCATCAGTTTTAGAGCTAAAATTAGCATGTATACAGTGAACTTCATGCTTCCAGGGGCCCGGGAAATGAATTAAATACCATTTGGAAGCATTTAATGTTCAAGCAAAAACAGGTGATTTTTGACAAAAGAGATAACACCCCCCCATTACGTCATGCTTCACAAAGGTGAAAAATGGTCCGTTTCCAAATGTTTTATTTTTGAACGTCAGTTCACATTTGTAGGTAGATCATCAGTTTTAGAGCTAACATTAGCATGTTTAAAGTGATTTTCATGCTTCCAGGGGCCCGGGAAGTGGATTAAATACCATTTGGAGGCATTTAATGTTCAAGCAAAAACAGGGGATTTTTGACAAAAGAGATAACACCCTCCCATTACGTCATGCTTCAGAAAGGTGGAAAATGGTCCGTTTTCAAATGTTTTGTTTTTGAACGTCAGTTCACTTTTGTAGGTAGATCATCAGCTTTAGAGCTAAAATTAGCATGTTTAAAGTGGTTTTCATGCTTCCAGGGGCCCTAAACACAAGATATGTGGAATGGTTAAAAGTGCATGAAAATGGCCAATTTACTCACTCTGAGGTCTCAAAAAGTGTTTCTTCACCCTGGGAAGTGAATTAAATACCATTTGGAGGCATTTAATGTTCAAGCTAAAAAAGCAGATTTTTGACAAAAGAGATAACACCCCCCATTACGTCATGCTTCAGAAAGGTGAAAAATGGTCCATTTTCAAATGTTTTATTTTTGAACGTCAGTTCACATTTGTAGGTAGATCATCCGTTTTAGAGCTAAAATTAGCATGTTTAAAGTGATTTTCATGCTTCCAGGGGCCCTGGAAGTGAATTAAATACCATTGGGAGGCATTTAATGTTCAAGCAAAAACAGGTGACTTTTGACAAAAGAGATAACACCCCCCCATTACGTCATGCTTCAAAAAGGTGAAAAATGGTCCATTTTCAAATGTTTTATTTTTTAACGTCAGTTCACATTTGTAGGTAGATCATCAGTTTTAGAGCTAAAATGAGCATGTTTAAAGTGATTTTCATGCTTCCAGGGGCCCGGGAAGTGAATTAAATACCATTTGGAGGCATTTAATGTTCAAGCAAAAACAGGGGATTTTTGACAAAAGAGATAACACCCTCCCATTACGTCATGCTTCAGAAAGGTGGAAAATGGTCCGTTTTCAAATGTTTTATTTTTGAACGTCAGTTCACTTTTGTAGGTAGATCATCAGTTTTAGAGCTAAAATTAGCATGTTTAAAGTGGTTTTCATGCTTCCCGGGGCCCTAAACACAAGATTAGTGGAATGGTTAAAAGTGCATGAAAATGGCCAATTTACTCACTCTGAGGTCTCAAAAAGTGTTTCTTCACCCTGGGAAGTGAATTAAATACCATTTGGAGGCATTTAATGTTCAAGCAAAAACAGGGGATTTTTGACAAAAGAAATAACACCCCCCATTACGTCATGCTTCAGAAAGGTGGAAAATGGTCCGTTTTCAAATGTTTTATCTTTGAACGTCAGTTCACATTTGTAGGTAGATCATCAGTTTTAGAGCTAACATTAGCATGTTTAAAGTAATTTTCATGCTTCCAGGGGCCCGGGAAGTGGATTAAATACCATTTAGAGGCATTTAATGTTCAAGCAAAAACAGGTGATTTTTGACAAAAGAGATAACACCCCCCCATTACGTCATGCTTCAGAAAGGTGAAAAATGGTCCGTTTTCAAATGTTTTATTTTTGAATGTCAGTTCACTTTGCAGGTAGATCATCAGTTTTAGAGCTAAAATTAGCATGTTTAAAGGGATTTGCATGCTTCCAGGGCCCGGGAAGTGAATTAAATACCATTTGGAGGCATTTAATGTTCAAGCAAAAACAGGTGATTTTTGACAAAATGATAACACCCCCCCCCCCCCATTATGCATGTTTAAAGTAATTTTCATGCTTCCAGGGGCCCGGGAAGTGGATTAAATACCATTTAGAGGCATTTAATGTTCAAGCAAAAACAGGTGATTTTTGACAAAAGAGATAACACCCTCCCATTACGTCATGCTTCAGAAAGGTGGAAAATGGTCCGTTTTCAAATGTTTTCTTTTTGAACGTCAGTTCACTTTTGTAGGTAGATCATCAGTTTTAGAGCTAAAATTAGCATGTTTAAAGTGGTTTTCATGCTTCCCGGGGCCCTAAACACAAGATTAGTGGAATGGTTAAAAGTGCATGAAAATGGCCAATTTACTCACTCTGAGGTCTCAAAAAGTGTTTCTTCACCCTGGGAAGTGAATTAAATACCATTTGGAGGCATTTAATGTTCAAGCAAAAACAGGGGATTTTTGACAAAAGAAATAACACCCCCCATTACGTCATGCTTCAGAAAGGTGGAAAATGGTCCGTTTTCAAATGTTTTATCTTTGAACGTCAGTTCACATTTGTAGGTAGATCATCAGTTTTAGAGCTAACATTAGCATGTTTAAAGTGATTTTCATGCTTCCAGGGGCCCGGGAAGTGGATTAAATACCATTTGGAGGCATTTAATGTTCAAGCAAAAACAGGTGATTTTTGACAAAAGAGATAATACCCCCCCATTACGTCATGCTTCAGAAAGGTGAAAAATGGTCCGTTTTCAAATGTTTTATTTTTTAATGTCAGTTCACTTTGCAGGTAGATCATCAGTTTTAGAGCTAAAATTAGCATGTTTAAAGGGATTTGCATGCTTCCAGGGGCCCTGGAAGTGAATTAAATACCATTTGGAGGCATTTAATGTTCAAGCAAAAACAGGTGATTTTTGACAAATTGATAACACCCCCCCATTATGTCATGCTTCAGAAAGGTGGAAAATGGTCCGTTTTCAAATGTTTTAATTTTGAACGTCAGTTCACTTTTGTAGGTAGATCATCAGTTTTAGAGCTAAAATTAGCATGTATAAAGTGAACTTCATGCTTCCAGGGGCCCGGGAAATGAATTAAATACCATTTGGAAGCATTTAATGTTCAAGCAAAAACAGGTGATTTTTGACAAAAGAGATAACACCCCCCCATTACGTCATGCTTCACAAAGGTGAAAAATGGTCCGTTTCCAAATGTTTTATTTTTGAACGTCAGTTCACATTTGTAGGTAGATCATCAGTTTTAGAGCTAACATTAGCATGTTTAAAGTGATTTTCATGCTTCCAGGGGCCCGGGAAGTGGATTAAATACCATTTGGAGGCATTTAATGTTCAAGCAAAAACAGGGGATTTTTGACAAAAGAGATAACACCCTCCCATTACGTCATGCTTCAGAAAGGTGGAAAATGGTCCGTTTTCAAATGTTTTGTTTTTGAACGTCAGTTCACTTTTGTAGGTAGATCATCAGCTTTAGAGCTAAAATTAGCATGTTTAAAGTGGTTTTCATGCTTCCAGGGGCCCTAAACACAAGATTTGTGGAATGGTTAAAAGTGCATGAAAATGGCCAATTTACTCACTCTGAGGTCTCAAAAAGTGTTTCTTTACCCTGGGAAGTGAATTAAATACCATTTGGAGGCATTTAATGTTCAAGCTAAAAAAGCAGATTTTTGACAAAAGAGATAACACCCCCCATTACGTCATGCTTCAGAAAGGTGAAAAATGGTCCATTTTCAAATGTTTTATTTTTGAACGTCAGTTCAGATTTGTAGGTAGATCATCCGTTTTAGAGCTAAAATTAGCATGTTTAAAGTGATTTTCATGCTTCCAGGGGCCCTGGAAGTGAATTAAATACCATTGGGAGGCATTTAATGTTCAAGCAAAAACAGGTGATTTTTGACAAAAGAGATAACACCCCCCCATTACGTCATGCTTCAAAAAGGTGAAAAATGGTCCATTTTCAAATGTTTTATTTTTTAACGTCAGTTCACATTTGTAGGTAGATCATCAGTTTTAGAGCTAAAATTAGCATGTTTAAAGTGATTTTCATGCTTCCAGTGGCCCGGGAAGTGAATTAAATACCATTTGGAGGCATTTAATGTTCAAGCAAAAACAGGTGATTTCTGACAAAAGAGATAACACCCCCCATTACGTCATGCTTCAGAAAGGTGAAAAATGGTCCGTTTTCAAATGTTTTATTTTTGAACGTCAATTCACATTTATAGGTAGATCATCCGTTTTAGAGCTAAAATTAGCATGTTTAAAGTGATTTTCATGCTTCCAGGGGCCCGGGAAGTGAATTAAATACCATTTGGAGGCATTTAATGTTCAAGCAAAAACAGGGGATTTTTGACAAAAGAGATAACAAGCCCCATTACGTCATGCTTCAGAAAGGTGAAAAATGGTCCGTTTTCAAATGTTTTATTTTTGAACGTCAGTTCACTTTTGTAGGTAGATCATCAGTTTTAGAGCTAAAATTAGCATGTTTAAAGTGTTTTTCATGCTTCCAGGGACCCTAAACACAAGATTTGTGGAATTGTTAAAAGTGCATGAAAATGGCCAATTTACTCACTCTGAGGTCTCAAAAAGTGTTTCTTCACCCTGGGAAGTGAATTAAATACCATTTGGAGGCATTTAATGTTCAAGCAAAAATGGCAGATTTTTGACAAAAGAGATAACACCCCCCCATTACGTCATGCTTCAGAAAGGTGAAAAATGGTCCGTTTTCAAATGTTTTATTTTTGAACGTCAGTTCACATTTGTAGGTAGATCATCCGTTTTACAGCTAAAATTAGCATGTTTAAAGTGATTTTCATGCTTCCAGGGGCCCGGGAAGTGAATTAAATACCATTTGGAGGCATTTAATGTTCAAGCAAAAACAGGTGATTTTTGACAAAATGATAACAACCCCCCCATTATGTCATGCTTCAGAAAGGTGGAAAATGGTCAGTTTTCAAATGTTTTAATTTTAAACGTCAGTTCACTTTTGTAGGTAGATCAACAGTTTTAGAGCTAAAATTAGCATGTTTAAAGTGGTTTTCATGCTTCCAGGGGCCCTAAACACAAGATTTGTTGAATGGTTAAAAGTGCATGAAAATGGCCAATTTACTCACTCTGAGGTCTCAAAAAGTGTTTCTTCACCCTGGGAAGTGAATTAAATACCATTTGGAGGCATTTAATGTTCAAGCAAAAACAGGGGATTTTTGACAAAAGAAATAACACCCCCCATTACGTCATGCTTCAGAAAGGTGGAAATGGTCCGTTTTCAAATGTTTTATCTTTGAACGTCAGTTCACATTTGTAGGTAGATCATCAGTTTTAGAGCTAAAATTAGCATGTTTAAAGGGATTTTCATGCTCCTAGGGGCCCGGGAAGTGAATTAAATACCATTTGGAGGCATTTAATGTTCAAGCAAAAACAGGTGATTTTTGACAAAATGATAACACCCCCCCCATTATGTCATGCTTCAGAAAGGTGGAAAATGGTCAGTTTTCAAATGTTTTAATTTTGAACGTCAGTTCACTTTTGTAGGTAGATCAACAGTTTTAGAGCTAAAATTAGCATGTTTAAAGTGGTTTTCATGCTTCCAGGGGCCCTAAACACAAGATTTGTGGAATGGTTAAAAGTGCATGAAAATGGCCAATTTACTCACTCTGAGGTCTCAAAAAGTGTTTCTTCACCCTGGGAAGTGAATTAAATACCATTTGGAGGCATTTAATGTTCAAGCAAAAACAGGGGATTTTTGACAAAAGAGATAACACCCTCCCATTACGTCATGCTTCAGAAAGGTGGAAAATGGTCTGTTTCCAAATGTTTTATTTTTGAACTTCAGTTCACATTTGTAGGTAGATCATTCGTTTTAGAGCTAACATTAGCATGTTGAAATTGATTTTCAGGCTTCCAGGGGCCGGGGAAGTGGATTAAATACCATTTGGAGGCATTTAATGTTCAAGCAAAAACAGGGGATTTTTGACAAAAGAGATAACACCCTCCCATTACGTCATGCTTCAGAAAGGTGGAAAATGGTCCGTTTTCAAATGTTTTATTTTTGAACGTCAGTTCACTTTTGTAGGTAGATCATCAGTTTTAGAGCTAAAATTAGCATGTTTAAAGTGTTTTTCATGCTTCCAGGGACCCTAAACACAAGATTTGTGGAATTGTTAAAAGTGCATGAAAATGGCCAATTTACTCACTCTGAGGTCTCAAAAAGTGTTTCTTCACCCTGGGAAGTGAATTAAATACCATTTGGAGGCATTTAATGTTCAAGCAAAAATGGCAGATTTTTTACAAAAGAGAAAACACCCCCCCATTACGTCATGAATCAGAAAGGTGAAAAATGGTCCGTTTACAAATGTTTTATTTTTGAACGTCAGTTCACATTTGTAGGTAGATCATCAGTTTTAGAGCTAACATTAGCATGTTTAAAGTGATTTTCATGCTTCCAGGGGCCCGGGAAGTGAATTAAATACCATTTGGAGGCATTTAATGTTCAAGCAAAAACAGGTGATTTTTGACAAAAGAGATAACACCCCCCCATTACGTCATGCTTCAGAAAGGTGAAAAATGGTCAGTTTTCAAATGTTTTATTTTTGAATGTCAGTTCACTTTGCAGGTAGATCATCAGTTTTAGAGCTAAAATTAGCATGTTTAAAGGGATTTGCATGCTTCCAGGGGCCCTGGAAGTGAATTAAATACCATTTGGAGGCATTTAATGTTCAAGCAAAAACAGGTGATTTTTGACAAAATGATAACACCCCCCCCCCATTATGTCATGCTTCAGAAAGGTGGAAAATGGTCCGTTTTCAAATGTTTTAATTTTGAACGTCAGTTCACTTTTGTAGGTAGATCATCAGTTTTAGAGCTAAAATTAGCATGTATAAAGTGAACTTCATGCTTCCAGGGGCCCGGGAAATGAATTAAATACCATTTGGAAGCATTTAATGTTCAAGCAAAAACAGGTGATTTTTGACAAAAGAGATAACACCCCCCCATTACGTCATGCTTCACAAAGGTGAAAAATGGTCCGTTTCCAAATGTTTTATTTTTGAACGTCAGTTCACATTTGTAGGTAGATCATCAGTTTTAGAGCTAACATTAGCATGTTTAAAGTGATTTTCATGCTTCCAGGGGCCCGGGAAGTGGATTAAATACCATTTGGAGGCATTTAATGTTCAAGCAAAAACAGGGGATTTTTGACAAAAGAGATAACACCCTCCTATTACGTCATGCTTCAGAAAGGTGGAAAATGGTCCGTTTTCAAATGTTTTGTTTTTGAACGTCAGTTCACTTTTGTAGGTAGATCATCAGCTTTAGAGCTAAAATTAGCATGTTTAAAGTGGTTTTCATGCTTCCAGGGGCCCTAAACACAAGATTTGTGGAATGGTTAAAAGTGCATGAAAATGGCCAATTTACTCACTCTGAGGTCTCAAAAAGTGTTTCTTCACCCTGGGAAGTGAATTAAATACCATTTGGAGGCATTTAATGTTCAAGCTAAAAAAGCAGATTTTTGACAAAAGAGATAACACCCCCCATTACGTCATGCTTCAGAAAGGTGAAAAATGGTCCATTTTCAAATGTTTTATTTTTGAACGTCAGTTCACATTTGTAGGTAGATCATCCGTTTTAGAGCTAAAATTAGCATGTTTAAAGTGATTTTCATGCTTCCAGGGGCCCTGGAAGTGAATTAAATACCATTGGGAGGTATTAATGTTCAAGCAAAAACAGGTGATTTTTGACAAAAGAGATAACACCCCCCCATTACGTCATGCTTCAAAAAGGTGAAAAATGGTCCATTTTCAAATGTTTTATTTTTTAACGTCAGTTCACATTTGTAGGTAGATCATCAGTTTTAGAGCTAAAATTAGCATGTTTAAAGTGATTTTCATGCTTCCAGTGGCCCGGGAAGTGAATTAAATACCATTTGGAGGCATTTAATGTTCAAGCAAAAACAGGTGATTTCTGACAAAAGAGATAACACCCCCCATTACGTCATGCTTCAGAAAGGTGAAAAATGGTCCGTTTTCAAATGTTTTATTTTTGAACGTCAGTTCACATTTATAGGTAGATCATCCGTTTTAGAGCTAAAATTAGCATGTTTAAAGTGATTTTCATGCTTCCAGGGGCCCGGGAAGTGAATTAAATACCATTTGGAGGCATTTAATGTTCAAGCAAAAACAGGGGATTTTTGACAAAAGAGATAACAAGCCCCATTACGTCATGCTTCAGAAAGGTGAAAAATGGTCCGTTTCCAAATGTTTTATTTTTGAACGTCAGTTCACATTTGTAGGTAGATCATTCGTTTTAGAGCTAACATTAGCATGTTGAAAGTGATTTTCATGCTTCCAGGGGCCAGAGAAGTGGATTAAATACCATTTGGAGGCATTTAATGTTCAAGCAAAAACAGGGGATTTTTGACAAAAGAGATAACACCCTCCCATTACGTCATGCTTCAGAAAGGTGGAAAATGGTCAGTTTTCAAATGTTTTATTTTTGAACGTCAGTTCACTTTTGTAGGTAGATCATCAGTTTTAGAGCTAAAATTAGCATGTTTAAAGTGTTTTTCATGCTTCCAGGGACCCTAAACACAAGATTTGTGGAATTGTTAAAAGTGCATGAAAATGGCCAATTTACTCACTCTGAGGTCTCAAAAAGTGTTTCTTCACCCTGGGAAGTGAATTAAATACCATTTGGAGGCATTTAATGTTCAAGCAAAAATGGCAGATTTTTTACAAAAGAGATAACACCCCCCCATTAAGTCATGCTTCAGAAAGGTGAAAAATGGTCCTTTTTCAAATGTTTTATTTTTGAACGTCAGTTCACATTTGTAGGTAGATCATCAGTTTTAGAGCTAACATTAGCATGTTTAAAGTGATTTTCATGCTTCCAGGGGCCCGGGAAGTGAATTAAATACCATTTGGAGGCATTTAATGTTCAAGAAAAAACAGGGGATTTTTGACAAAAGAGATAACACCCCCCCATTACGTCATGCTTCAGAAAGGTGAAAAATGGTCCGTTTTCAAATGTTTTATTTTTGAACGTCAGTTCACATTTGTAGGTAGATCATCCATTTTAGAGCTAAAATTAGCATGTTTAAAGTGATTTTCATGCTTCCAGGGGCCCGGGAAGTGAATTAAATACCATTTGGAGGCATTTAATGTTCAAGCAAAAACAGGGGATTTTTGACAAAAGAGATAACACCCTCCCATTACGTCATGCTTCAGAAAGGTGGAAAATGGTCCGTTTTCAAATGTTTTATTTTTGATCGTCAGTTCACTTTTGTAGGTAGATCATCAGTTTTAGAGCTAAAATTAGCATGTTTAAAGTGGTTTTCATGCTTCCAGGGGCCCTAAACACAAGATTTGTTGAATGGTTAAAAGTGCATGAAAATGGCCAATTTACTCACTCTGAGGTCTCAAAAAGTGTTTCTTCACCCTGGGAAGTGAATTAAATACCATTTGGAGGCATTTAATGTTCAAGCAAAAACAGGGGATTTTTGACAAAAGAAATAACACCCCCCATTACGTCATGCTTCAGAAAGGTGGAAAATGGTCCGTTTTCAAATGTTTTATCTTTGAACGTCAGTTCACATTTGTAGGTAGATCATCAGTTTTAGAGCTAACATTAGCATGTTTGAAGTGATTTTCATGCTTCCAGGGGCCCGGGAAGAGGATTAAATACCATTTGGAGGCATTTAATGTTCAAGCAAAAACAGGTGATTTTTGACAAAAGAGATAACACCCCCCCCATTACGTCATGCTTCAGAAAGGTGAAAAATGGTCCGTTTTCAAATGTTTTATTTTTGAATGTCAGTTCACTTTGCAGGTAGATCATCAGTTTTAGAGCTAAAATTAGCATGTTTAAAGGGATTTTCATGCTCCTAGGGGCCCGGGAAGTGAATTAAATACCATTTGGAGGCATTTAATGTTCAAACAAAAACAGGTGATTTTTGACAAAATGATAACACCCCCCCCATTATGTCATGCTTCAGAAAGGTGGAAAATGGTCCGCTTTCAAATGTTTTAATTTTGAACGTCAGTTCACTTTTGTAGGTAGATCAACAGTTTTAGAGCTAAAATTAGCATGTTTAAAGTGGTTTTCATGCTTCCAGGGGCCCTAAACACAAGATTTGTGGAATAGTTAAAAGTGCATGAAAATGGCCAATTTACTCACTCTGAGGTCTCAAAAAGTGTTTCTTCACCCTGGGAAGTGAATTAAATACCATTTGGAGGCATTTAATGTTCAAGCTAAAATGGCAGATTTTTGACAAAAGAGATAACACCCCCCCATTACGTCATGCTTCAGAAAGGTGAAAAATGGTCCGATTTCAAATGTTTTATTTTTGAACGTCAGGTCACATTTATAGGTAGATCATCAGTTTTAGAGCTAAAATTAGCATGTATAAAGTGAACTTCATGCTTCCAGGGGCCCGGGAAATGAATTAAATACCATTTGGAAGCATTTAATGTTCAAGCAAAAACAGGTGATTTTTGACAAAAGAGATAACACCCCCCCATTACGTCATGCTTCACAAAGGTGAAAAATGGTCCGTTTCCAAATGTTTTATTTTTGAACGTCAGTTCACATTTGTAGGTAGATCATCAGTTTTAGAGCTAACATTAGCATGTTTAAAGTGATTTTCATGCTTCCAGGGGCCCAGGAAGTGGATTAAATACCATTTGGAGGCATTTAATGTTCAAGCAAAAACAGGGGATTTTTGACAAAAGAGATAACACCCTCCCATTACGTCATGCTTCAGAAAGGCTGAAAATGGTCCGTTTTCAAATGTTTTATTTTTGAACGTCAGTTCACTTTTGTAGGTAGATCATCAGTTTTAGAGCTAAAATTAGCATGTTTAAAGTGTTTTTCATGCTTCCAGGGACCCTAAACACAAGATTTGTGGAATTGTTAAAAGTGCATGAAAATGGCCAATTTACTCACTCTGAGGTCTCAAAAAGTGTTTCTTCACCCTGGGAAGTGAATTAAATACCATTTGGAGGCATTTAATGTTCAAGCAAAAATGGCAGATTTTTTACAAAAGAGAAAACACCCCCCCATTACGTCATGAATCAGAAAGGTGAAAAATGGTCCATTTACAAATGTTTTATTTTTGAACGTCAGTTCACATTTGTAGGTAGATCATCAGTTTTAGAGCTAACATTAGCATGTTTAAAGTGATTTTCATGCTTCCAGGGGCCCGGGAAGTGAATTAAATACCATTTGGAGGCATTTAATGTTCAAGAAAAAACAGGGGATTTTTGACAAAAGAGATAACACCCCCCCATTACGTCATGCTTCAGAAAGGTGAAAATGGTCCGTTTTCAAATGTTTTATTTTTGAACGTCAGTTCACATTTGTAGGTAGATCATCCGTTTTAGAGCTAAAATTAGCATGTTTAAAGTGATTTTCATGCTTCCAGGGGCCCGGGAAGTGAATTAAATACCATTTGGAGGCATTTAATTTTCAAGCAAAAACAGGGGATTTTTGACAAAAGAGATAACACCCTCCCATTACGTCATGCTTCAGAAAGGTGGAAAATGGTCCGTTTTCAAATGTTTTATTTTTGAACGTCAGTTCACTTTTGTAGGTAGATCATCAGTTTTAGAGCTAAAAGTAGCATGTTTAAAGTGTTTTTCATGCTTCCAGGGACCTTAAACACAAGATTTGTGGAATTGTTAAAAGTGCATGAAAATGGCCAATTTACTCACTCTGAGGTCTCAAAAAGTGTTTCTTCACCCTGGGAAGTGAATTAAATACCATTTGGAGGCATTTAATGTTCAAGCAAAAATGGCAGATTTTTTACAAAAGAGATAACACCCCCCCATTACGTCATGCTTCAGAAAGGTGAAAAATGGTCCGTTTTCAAATGTTTTATTTTTGAACGTCAGTTCACATTTGTAGGTAGATCATCAGTTTTAGAGCTAACATTAGCATGTTTAAAGTGATTTTCATGCTTCCAGGGGCCCGGGAAGTGAATTAAATACCATTTGGAGGCATTTAATGTTCAAGAAAAAACAGGGGATTTTTGACAAAAGAGATAACACCCCCCCATTACGTCATGCTTCAGAAAGGTGAAAAATGGTCCGTTTTCAAATGTTTTATTTTTGAACGTCAGTTCACATTTGTAGGTAGATCATCCGTTTTACAGCTAAAATTAGCATGTTTAAAGTGATTTTCATGCTTCCAGGGGCCCGGGAAGTGAATTAAATACCATTTGGAGGCATTTAATGTTCAAGCAAAAACAGGGGATTTTTGACAAAAGAGATAACACCCTCCCATTACGTCATGCTTCAGAAAGGTGGAAAATGGTCCGTTTTCAAATGTTTTGTTTTTGAACGTCAGTTCACTTTTGTAGGTAGATCATCAGCTTTAGAGCTAAAATTAGCATGTTTAAAGTGGTTTTCATGCTTCCAGGGGCCCTAAACACAAGATTTGTGGAATGGTTAAAAGTGCATGAAAATGGCCAATTTACTCACTCTGAGGTCTCAAAAAGTGTTTCTTCACCCTGGGAAGTGAATTAAATACCATTTGGAGGCATTTAATGTTCAAGCTAAAAAAGCAGATTTTTGACAAAAGAGATAACACCCCCCATTACGTCATGCTTCAGAAAGGTGAAAAATGGTCCATTTTCAAATGTTTTATTTTTTAACGTCAGTTCACATTTGTAGGTAGATCATCAGTTTTAGAGCTAAAATGAGCATGTTTAAAGTGATTTTCATGCTTCCAGTGGCCCGGGAAGTGAATTAAATACCATTTGGAGGCATTTAATGTTCAAGCAAAAACAGGTGATTTCTGACAAAAGAGATAACACCCCCCATTACGTCATGCTTCAGAAAGGTGAAAAATGGTCCGTTTTCAAATGTTTTATTTTTGAACGTCAGTTCACATTTATAGGTAGATCATCAGTTTTAGAGCTAAAATTAGCATGTTTAAAGTGGTTTTCATGCTTCCCGCGGCCCTAAACACAAGATTTGTGGAATGGTTAAAAGTGCATGAAAATGGCCAATTTACTCACTCTGAGGTCTCAAAAAGTGTTTCTTCACCCTGGGAAGTGAATTAAATACCATTTGGAGGCATTTAATGTTAAAGCAAAAACAGGGGATTTTTGACAAAAGAAATAACACCCCCCATTACGTCATGCTTCAGAAAGGTGGAAAATGGTCCGTTTTCAAATGTTTTATCTTTGAACGTCAGTTCACATTTGTAGGTAGATCATCAGTTTTAGAGCTAACATTAGCATGTTTAAAGTGATTTTCATGCTTCCAGGGGCCCGGGAAGTGGATTAAATACCATTTGGAGGCATTTAATGTTCAAGCAAAAACAGGTGATTTTTGACAAAAGAGATAACACCCCCCCATTACGTCATGCTTCAGAAAGGTGAAAAATGGTCCGTTTTCAAATGTTTTATTTTTGAATGTCAGTTCACTTTGCAGGTAGATCATCAGTTTTAGAGCTAAAATTAGCATGTTTAAAGGGATTTGCATGCTTCCAGGGGCCCGGGAAGTGAATTAAATACCATTTGGAGGCATTTAATGTTCAAGCAAAAACAGGTGATTTTTGACAAAATGATAACACCCCCCCCCCCATTATGTCATGCTTCAGAAAGGTGGAAAATGGTCCGTTTTCAAATGTTTTAATTTTGAACGTCAGTTTACTTTTGTAGGTAGATCATCAGTTTTAGAGCTAAAATTAGCATGTATAAAGTGAACTTCATGCTTCCAGGGGCCCGGGAAATGAATTAAATACCATTTGGAAGCATTTAATGTTCAAGCAAAAACAGGTGATTTTTGACAAAAGAGATAACACCCCCCCCATTACGTCATGCTTCACAAAGGTGAAAAATGGTCCGTTTCCAAATGTTTTATTTTTGAACGTCAGTTCACATTTGTAGGTAGATCATCAGTTTTAGAGCTAACATTAGCATGTTTAAAGTGATTTTCATGCTTCCAGGGGCCCGGGAAGTGGATTAAATACCATTTGGAGGCATTTAATGTTCAAGCAAAAACAGGGGATTTTTGACAAAAGAGATAACACCCTCCCATTACGTCATGCTTCAGAAAGGTGGAAAATGGTCCGTTTTCAAATGTTTTGTTTTTGAACGTCTGTTCACTTTTGTAGGTAGATCATCAGCTTTAGAGCTAAAATTAGCATGTTTAAAGTGGTTTTCATGCTTCCAGGGGCCCTAAACACAAGATTTGTGGAATGGTTAAAAGTGCATGAAAATGGCCAATTTACTCACTCTGAGGTCTCAAAAAGTGTTTCTTCACCCTGGGAAGTGAATTAAATAACCATTTGGAGGCATTTAATGTTCAAGCTAAAAAAGCAGATTTTTGACAAAAGAAATAACACCCCCCATTACGTCATGCTTCAGAAAGGTGGAAAATGGTCCGTTTTCAAATGTTTTATCTTTGAACGTCAGTTCACATTTGTAGGTAGATCATCAGTTTTAGAGCTAACATTAGCATGTTTAAAGTGATTTTCATGCTTCCAGGGGCCCGGGAAGTGGATTAAATACCATTTGGAGGCATTTAATGTTCAAGCAAAAACAGGTGATTTTTGACAAAAGAGATAATACCCCCCCATTACGTCATGCTTCAGAAAGGTGAAAAATGGTCCGTTTTCAAATGTTTTATTTTTGAATGTCAGTTCACTTTGCAGGTAGATCATCAGTTTTAGAGCTAAAATTAGTATGTTTAAAGGGATTTGCATGCTTCCAGGGGCCCTGGAAGTGAATTAAATACCATTTGGAGGCATTTAATGTTCAAGCAAAACAGGTGATTTTTGACAAAATGATAACACCCCCCCCCCCATTATGTCATGCTTCAGAAAGGTGGAAAATGGTCCGTTTTCAAATGTTTTAATTTTGAACGTCAGTTCACTTTTGTAGGTAGATCATCAGTTTTAGAGCTAAAATTAGCATGTATAAAGTGAACTTCATGCTTCCAGGGGCCCGGGAAATGAATTAAATACCATTTGGAAGCATTTAATGTTCAAGCAAAAACAGGTGATTTTTGACAAAAGAGATAACACCCCCCCATTACGTCATGCTTCACAAAGGTGAAAAATGGTCTGTTTCCAAATGTTTTATTTTTGAACGTCAGTTCACATTTGTAGGTAGATCATCAGTTTTAGAGCTAACATTAGCATGTTTAACGTGATTTTCATGCTTCCAGGGGCCCGGGAAGTGGATTAAATACCATTTGGAGGCATTTAATGTTCAAGCAAAAACAGGGGATTTTTGACAAAAGAGATAACACCCTCCCATTATGTCATGCTTCAGAAAGGTGGAAAATGGTCCGTTTTCAAATGTTTTGTTTTTGAACGTCAGTTCACTTTTGTAGGTAGATCATCAGCTTTAGAGCTAAAATTAGCATGTTTAAAGTGGTTTTCATGCTTCCAGGGGCCCTAAACACAAGATTTGTGGAATGGTTAAAAGTGCATGAAAATGGCCAATTTACTCAATCTGAGGTCTCAAAAAGTGTTTCTTCACCCTGGGAAGTGAATTAAATACCATTTGGAGGCATTTAATGTTCAAGCTAAAAAAGCAGATTTTTGACAAAAGAGATAACACCCCCCATTACGTCATGCTTCAGAAAGGTGAAAAATTGTCCATTTTCAAATGTTTTATTTTTGAACGTCAGTTCACATTTGTAGGTAGATCATCCGTTTTAGAGCTAAAATTAGCATGTTTAAAGTGATTTTCATGCTTCCAGGGGCCCTGGAAGTGAATTAAATACCATTGGGAGGCATTTAATGTTCAAGCAAAAACAGGTGATTTTTGACAAAAGAGATAACACCCCCCATTACGTCATGCTTCAAAAAGGTGAAAAATGGTCCATTTTCAAATTTTTTATTTTTTAACGTCAGTTCACATTTGTAGGTAGATCATCAGTTTTAGAGCTAAAATTAGCATGTTTAAAGTGATTTTCATGCTTCCAGTGGCCCGGGAAGTGAATTAAATACCATTTGGAGGCATTTAATGTTCAAGCAAAAACAGGTGATTTCTGACAAAAGAGATAACACCCCCCATTACGTCATGCTTCAGAAAGGTGAAAAATGGTCCGTTTTCAAATGTTTTATTTTTGAACGTCAGTTCACATTTATAGGTAGATCATCCGTTTTAGAGCTAAAATTAGCATGTTTAAAGTGATTTTCATGCTTCCAGGGGCCCGGGAAGTGAATTAAATACCATTTGGAGGCATTTAATGTTCAAGCAAAAACAGGGGATTTTTGACAAAAGAGATAACAAGCCCCATTACGTCATGCTTCAGAAAGGTGAAAAATGGTCCGTTTCCAAATGTTTTATTTTTGAACGTCAGTTCACATTTGTAGGTAGATCATCAGTTTTAGAGCTAACATTAGCATGTTTAAAGTGATTTTCATGCTTCCAGGGGCCAGGGAAGTGAATTAAATACCATGTGGAGGCATTTAATGTTCAAGAAAAAACAGGGGATTTTTGACAAAAGAGATAACACCCCCCCATTACGTCATGCTTCAGAAAGGTGAAAAATGGTCCGTTTTCAAATGTTTTATTTTTGAACGTCAGTTCACTTTTGTAGGTAGATCATCAGTTTTAGAGCTAAAATTAGCATGTTTAAAGTGGTTTTCATGCTTCCAGGGGCCCTAAACACAAGATTTGTTGAATGGTTAAAAGTGCATGAAAATGGCCAATTTACTCACTCTGAGGTCTCAAAAAGTGTTTCTTCACCCTGGGAAGTGAATTAAATACCATTTGGAGGCATTTAATGTTCAAGCACAAACAGGGGATTTTTGACAAAAGAAATAACACCCCCCATTACGTCATGCTTCAGAAAGGTGGAAAATGGTCCGTTTTCAAATGTTTTATCTTTGAACGTCAGTTCACATTTGTAGGTAGATCATCAGTTTTAGAGCTAACATTAGCATGTTTAAAGTGATTTTCATGCTTCCAGGGACCCGGGAAGAGGATTAAATACCATTTGGAGGCATTTAATGTTCAAGCAAAAACAGGTGATTTTTGACAAAAGAGATAACACCCCCCCATTACGTCATGCTTCAGAAAGGTGAAAAATGGTCTGTTTTCAAATGTTTTATTTTTGAATGTCAGTTCACTTTGCAGGTAGATCATCAGTTTTAGAGCTAAAATTAGCATGTTTAAAGGGATTTTCATGCTCCTAGGGGCCCGGGAAGTGAATTAAATACCATTTGGAGGCATTTAATGTTCAAGCAAAAACAGGTGATTTTTGACAAAATGATAACACCCCCCCCCATTATGTCATGCTTCAGAAAGGTGGAAAATGGTCCGTTTTCAAATGTTTTAATTTTGAACGTCAGTTCACTTTTGTAGGTAGATCAACAGTTTTAGAGCTAAAATTAGCATGTTTAAAGTGGTTTTCATGCTTCCAGGGGCCCTAAACACAAGATTTGTGGAATGGTTAAAAGTGCATGAAAATGGCCAATTTACTCACTCTGAGGTCTCAAAAAGTGTTTCTTCACCCTGGGAAGTGAATTAAATACCATTTGGAGGCATTTAATGTTCAAGCTAAAATGGCAGATTTTTGACAAAAGAGATAACACCCCCCCATTACGTCATGCTTCAGAAAGGTGAAAAATGGTCCGATTTCAAATGTTTTATTTTTGAACGTCAGTTCACATTTATAGGTAGATCATCAGTTTTAGAGCTAAAATTAGCATGTATAAAGTGAACTTCATGCTTCCAGGGGCCCGGGAAATGAATTAAATACCATTTGGAAGCATTTAATGTTCAAGCAAAAACAGGTGATTTTTGACAAAAGAGATAACACCCCCCCCATTACGTCATGCTTCACAAAGGTGAAAAATGGTCCGTTTCCAAATGTTTTATTTTTGAACGTCAGTTCACATTTGTAGGTAGATCATCAGTTTTAGAGCTAACATTAGCATGTTTAAAGTGATTTTCATGCTTCCAGGGGCCCAGGAAGTGGATTAAATACCATTTGGAGGCATTTAATGTTCAAGCAAAAACAGGGGATTTTTGACAAAAGAGATAACACCCTCCCATTACGTCATGCTTCAGAAAGGTGGAAAATGGTCTGTTTCCAAATGTTTTATTTTTGAACTTCAGTTCACATTTGTAGGTAGATCATTCGTTTTAGAGCTAACATTAGCATGTTGAAATTGATTTTCAGGCTTCCAGGGGCCGGGGAAGTGGATTAAATACCATTTGGAGGCATTTAATGTTGAAGCAAAAACAGGGGATTTTTGACAAAAGAGATAACACCCTCCCATTACGTCATGCTTCAGAAAGGGTGGAAAATGGTCCGTTTTCAAATGTTTTATTTTTGAACGTCAGTTCACTTTTGCAGGTAGATCATCAGTTTTAGAGCTAAAATTAGCATGTTTAAAGTGTTTTTCATGCTTCCAGGGACCCTAAACACAAGATTTGTGGAATTGTTAAAAGTGCATGAAAATGGCCAATTTACTCACTCTGAGGTCTCAAAAAGTGTTTCTTCACCCTGGGAAGTGAATTAAATACCATTTGGAGGCATTTAATGTTCAAGCAAAAATGGCAGATTTTTTACAAAAGAGAAAACACCCCCCCATTACGTCATGAATCAGAAAGGTGAAAAATGGTCCGTTTACAAATGTTTTATTTTTGAACGTCAGTTCACATTTGTAGGTAGATCATCAGTTTTAGAGCTAACATTAGCATGTTTAAAGTGATTTTCATGCTTCCAGGGGCCCGGGAAGTGAATTAAATACCATTTGGAGGCATTTAATGTTCAAGCAAAAACAGGTGATTTTTGACAAAAGAGATAACACCCCCCCATTACGTCATGCTTCAGAAAGGTGGAAAATGGTCCGTTTTCAAATGTTTTATTTTTGAATGTCAGTTCACTTTGCAGGTAGATCATCAGTTTTAGAGCTAAAATTAGCATGTTTAAAGGGATTTGCAGGCTTCCAGGGGCCCTGGAAGTGAATTAAATACCATTTGGAGGCATTTAATGTTCAAGCAAAAACAGGTGATTTTTGACAAAATGATAACACCCCCCCCCCATTATGTCATGCTTCAGAAAGGTGGAAAATGGTCCGTTTTCAAATGTTTTAATTTTGAACGTCAGTTCACTTTTGTAGGCAGATCATCAGTTTTAGAGCTAAAATTAGCATGTATAAAGTGAACTTCATGCTTCCAGGGGCCCGGGAAATGAATTAAATACCATTTGGAGGCATTTAATGTTCAAGCAAAAACAGGTGATTTTTGACAAAAGAGATAACACCCCCCCCATTACGTCATGCTTCACAAAGGTGAAAAATGGTCCGTTTCCAAATGTTTTATTTTTGAACGTCAGTTCACATTTGTAGGTAGATCATCAGTTTTAGAGCTAACATTAGCATGTTTAAAGTGATTTTCATGCTTCCAGGGGCCCAGGAAGTGGATTAAATACCATTTGGAGGCATTTAATGTTCAAGCAAAAACAGGGGATTTTTGACAAAAGAGATAACACCCTCCCATTACGTCATGCTTCAGAAAGGTGGAAAATGGTCTGTTTCCAAATGTTTTATTTTTGAACTTCAGTTCAGATTTGTAGGTAGATCATTCGTTTTAGAGCTAACATTAGCATGTTAAAATTGATTTTCAGGCTTCCAGGGGCCGGGGAAGTGGATTAAATACCATTTGGAGGCATTTAATGTTCAAGCAAAAACAGGGGATTTTTGACAAAAGAGATAACACCCTCCCATTACGTCATGCTTCAGAAAGGGTGGAAAATGGTCCGTTTTCAAATGTTTTATTTTTGAACGTCAGTTCACTTTTGCAGGTAGATCATCAGTTTTAGAGCTAAAATTAGCATGTTTAAAGTGTTTTTCATGCTTCCAGGGACCCTAAACACAAGATTTGTGGAATTGTTAAAAGTGCATGAAAATGGCCAATTTACTCACTCTGAGGTCTCAAAAAGTGTTTCTTCACCCTGGGAAGTGAATTAAATACCATTTGGAGGCATTTAATGTTCAAGCAAAAATGGCAGATTTTTTACAAAAGAGAAAACACCCCCCCATTACGTCATGAATCAGAAAGGTGAAAAATGGTCCGTTTACAAATGTTTTATTTTTGAACGTCAGTTCACATTTGTAGGTAGATCATCAGTTTTAGAGCTAACATTAGCATGTTTAAAGTGATTTTCATGCTTCCAGGGGCCCGGGAAGTGAATTAAATACCATTTGGAGGCATTTAATGTTCAAGCAAAAACAGGTGATTTTTGACAAAAGAGATAACACCCCCCCATTACGTCATGCTTCAGAAAGGTGGAAAATGGTCCGTTTTCAAATGTTTTATTTTTGAATGTCAGTTCACTTTGCAGGTAGATCATCAGTTTTAGAGCTAAAATTAGCATGTTTAAAGGGATTTGCAGGCTTCCAGGGGCCCTGGAAGTGAATTAAATACCATTTGGAGGCATTTAATGTTCAAGCAAAAACAGGGGATTTTTGACAAAAGAGATAACACCCTCCCATTACGTCATGCTTCAGAAAGGTGGAAAATGGTCCGTTTTCAAATGTTTTGTTTTTGAACGTCAGTTCACTTTTGTAGGTAGATCATCAGCTTTAGAGCTAAAATTAGCATGTTTAAAGTGGTTTTCATGCTTCCAGGGGCCCTAAACACAAGATTTGTGGAATGGTTAAAAGTGCATGAAAATGACCAATTTACTCACTCTGAGGTCTCAAAAAGTGTTTCTTCACCCTGGGAAGTGAATTAAATACCATTGGGAGGCATTTAATGTTCAAGCAAAAACAGGTGATTTTTGACAAAAGAGATAACACCCCCCATTACGTCATGCTTCAAAAAGGTGAAAAATGGTCCATTTTCAAATGTTTTATTTTTTAACGTCAGTTCACATTTGTAGGTAGATCATCAGTTTTAGAGCTAAAATTAGCATGTTTAAAGTGATTTTCATGCTTCCAGTGGCCCGGGAAGTGAATTAAATACCATTTGGAGGCATTTAATGTTCAAGCAAAAACAGGTGATTTCTGACAAAAGAGATAACACCCCCCATTACGTCATGCTTCAGAAAGGTGAAAAATGGTCCGTTTTCAAATGTTTTATTTTTGAACGTCAGTTCACATTTATAGGTAGATCATCCGTTTTAGAGCTAAAATTAGCATGTTTAAAGTGATTTTCATGCTTCCAGGGGCCCGGGAAGTGAATTAAATACCATTTGGAGGCATTTAATGTTCAAGCAAAAACAAGGGATTTTTGACAAAAGAGATAACAAGCCCCATTACGTCATGCTTCAGAAAGGTGAAAATGGTCCGTTTCCAAATGTTTTATTTTTGAACGTCAGTTCACATTTGTAGGTAGATCATTCGTTTTAGAGCTAACATTAGCATGTTGAAAGTGATTTTCATGCTTCCAGGGGCCGGGGAAGTGGATTAAATACCATTTGGAGGCATTTAATGTTCAAGCAAAAACAGGGGATTTTTGACAAAAGAGATAACACCCTCCCATTACGTCATGCTTCAGAAAGGTGGAAAATGGTCAGTTTTCAAATGTTTTATTTTTGAACGTCAGTTCACTTTTGTAGGTAGATCATCAGTTTTAGAGCTAAAATTAGCATGTTTAAAGTGTTTTTCATGCTTCCAGGGACCCTAAACACAAGATTTGTGGAATTGTTAAAAGTGCATGAAAATGGCCAATTTACTCACTCTGAGGTCTCAAAAAGTGTTTCTTCACCCTGGGAAGTGAATTAAATACCATTTGGAGGCATTTAATGTTCAAGCAAAAATGGCAGATTTTTTACAAAAGAGATAACACCCCCCCATTACGTCATGCTTCAGAAAGGTGAAAAATGGTCCGTTTTCAAATGTTTTATTTTTGAACGTCAGTTCACATTTGTAGGTAGATCATCAGTTTTAGAGCTAACATTAGTATGTTTAAAGTGATTTTCATGCTTCCAGGGGCCCGGGAAGTGAATTAAATACCATTTGGAGGCATTTAATGTTCAAGAAAAAACAGGGGATTTTTGACAAAAGAGATAACACCCCCCCATTACGTCATGCTTCAGAAAGGTGAAAAATGGTCCGTTTTCAAATGTTTTATTTTTGAACGTCAGTTCACATTTGTAGGTAGATCATCCGTTTTAGAGCTAAAATTAGCATGTTTAAAGTGATTTTCATGCTTCCAGGGGCCCGGGAAGTGAATTAAATACCATTTGGAGGCATTTAATGTTCAAGCAAAAACAGGGGATTTTTGACAAAAGAGATAACACCCTCCCATTACGTCATGCTTCAGAAAGGTGGAAAATGGTCCGTTTTCAAATGTTTTATTTTTGAACGTCAGTTCACTTTTGTAGGTAGATCATCAGTTTTAGAGCTAAAATTAGCATGTTTAAAGTGGTTTTCATGCTTCCAGGGGCCCTAAACACAAGATTTGTTGAATGGTTAAAAGTGCATGAAAATGGCCAATTTACTCACTCTGAGGTCTCAAAAAGTGTTTCTTCACCCTGGGAAGTGAATTAAATACCATTTGGAGGCATTTAATGTTCAAGCAAAAACAGGGGATTTTTGACAAAAGAAATAAAACCCCCCATTACGTCATGCTTCAGAAAGGTGGAAAATGGTCCGTTTTCAAATGTTTTATCTTTGAACGTCAGTTCACATTTGTAGGTAGATCATCAGTTTTAGAGCTAACATTAGCATGTTTAAAGTGATTTTCATGCTTCCAGGGGCCCGGGAAGAGGATTAAATACCATTTGGAGGCATTTAATGTTCAAGCAAAAACAGGTGATTTTTGACAAAAGAGATAACACCCCCCCCATTACGTCATGCTTCAGAAAGGTGAAAAATGGTCCGTTTTCAAATGTTTTATTTTTGAATGTCAGTTCACTTTGCAGGTAGATCATCAGTTTTAGAGCTAAAATTAGCATGTTTAAAGGGATTTTCATGCTCCTAGGGGCCCGGGAAGTGAATTAAATACCATTTGGAGGCATTTAATGTTCAAGCAAAAACAGGTGATTTTTGACAAAATGATAACACCCCCCCCATTATGTCATGCTTCAGAAAGGTGGAAAATGGTCCGTTTTCAAATGTTTTAATTTTGAACGTCAGTTCACTTTTGTAGGTAGATCAACAGTTTTAGAGCTAAAATTAGCATGTTTAAAGTGGTTTTCATGCTTCCAGGGGCCCTAAACACAAGATTTGTGGAATGGTTAAAAGTGCATGAAAATGGCCAATTTACTCACTCTGAGGTCTCAAAAAGTGTTTCTTCACCCTGGGAAGTGAATTAAATACCATTTGGAGGCATTTAATGTTCAAGCTAAAATGGCAGATTTTTGACAAAAGAGATAACACCCCCCCATTACGTCATGCTTCAGAAAGGTGAAAAATGGTCCGATTTCAAATGTTTTATTTTTGAACGTCAGTTCACATTTATAGGTAGATCATCAGTTTTAGAGCTAAAATTAGCATGTATAAAGTGAACTTCATGCTTCCAGGGGCCCGGGAAATGAATTAAATACCATTTGGAAGCATTTAATGTTCAAGCAAAAACAGGTGATTTTTGACAAAAGAGATAACACCCCCCCATTACGTCATGCTTCACAAAGGTGAAAAATGGTCCATTTCCAAATGTTTTATTTTTGAACGTCAGTTCACATTTGTAGGTAGATCATCAGTTTTAGAGCTAACATTAGCATGTTTAAAGTGATTTTCATGCTTCCAGGGGCCCAGGAAGTGGATTAAATACCATTTGGAGGCATTTAATGTTCAAGCAAAAACAGGGGATTTTTGACAAAAGAGATAACACCCTCCCATTACGTCATGCTTCAGAAAGGTGGAAAAGGGTCTGTTTCCAAATGTTTTATTTTTGAACTTCAGTTCACATTTGTAGGTAGATCATTCGTTTTAGAGCTAACATTAGCATGTTGAAATTGATTTTCAGGCTTCCAGGGGCCGGGGAAGTGGATTAAATACCATTTGGAGGCATTTAATGTTCAAGCAAAAACATGGGATTTTTGACAAAAGAGATAACACCCTCCCATTACGTCATGCTTCAGAAAGGTGGAAAATGGTCCGTTTTCAAATGTTTTATTTTTGAACATCAGTTCACTTTTGTAGGTAGATCATCAGTTTTAGAGCTAAAATTAGCATGTTTAAAGTGTTTTTCATGCTTCCAGGGACCCTAAACACAAGATTTGTGGAATTGTTAAAAGTGCATGAAAATGGCCAATTTACTCACTCTGAGGTCTCAAAAAGTGTTTCTTCACCCTGGGAAGTGAATTAAATACCATTTGGAGACATTTAATGTTCAAGCAAAAATGGCAGATTTTTTACAAAAGAGAAAACACCCCCCCATTACGTCATGAATCAGAAAGGTGAAAAATGGTCCATTTACAAATGTTTTATTTTTGAACGTCAGTTCACATTTGTAGGTAGATCATCAGTTTTAGAGCTAACATTAGCATGTTTAAAGTGATTTTCATGCTTCCAGGGGCCCGGGAAGTGAATTAAATACCATTTGGAGGCATTTAATGTTCAAGAAAAAACAGGGGA
The DNA here is from genome assembly GCF_964261635.1 of Lissotriton helveticus. Taxonomy (NCBI): domain Eukaryota; kingdom Metazoa; phylum Chordata; class Amphibia; order Caudata; family Salamandridae; genus Lissotriton; species Lissotriton helveticus. Next base: position 1,644,163,395 of record NC_136057.1, read on the forward strand.
TTTTTGACAAAAGAGATAACACCCCCCCATTACGTCATGCTTCAGAAAGGTGAAAAATGGTCCGTTTTCAAATGTTTTATTTTTGAACGTCAGTTCACATTTGTAGGTAGATCATCCGTTTTAGAGCTAAAATTAGCATGTTTAAAGTGATTTTCATGCTTCCAGGGGCCCGGGAAGTGAATTAAATACCATTTGGAGGCATTTAATGTTCAAGCAAAAACAGGGGATTTTTGACAAAAGAGATAACAAGCCCCATTACGTCATGCTTCAGAAAGGTGAAAAATGGTCCGTTTCCAAATGTTTTATTTTTGAACGTCAGTTCACATTTGTAGGTAGATCATCAGTTTTAGAGCTAACATTAGCATGTTTAAAGTGATTTTCATGCTTCCAGGGGCCCGGGAAGTGAATTAAATACCATGTGGAGGCATTTAATGTTCAAGAAAAAACAGGGGATTTTTGACAAAAGAGATAACACCCCCCCATTACGTCATGCTTCAGAAAGGTGAAAAATGGTCCGTTTTCAAATGTTTTATTTTTGAACGTCAGTTCACATTTGTAGGTAGATCATCCGTTTTACAGCTAAAATTAGCATGTTTAAAGTGATTTTCATGCTTCCAGGGGCCCGGGAAGTGAATTAAATACCATTTGGAGGCATTTAATGTTCAAGCAAAAACAGGGGATTTTTGACAAAAGAGATAACACCCTCCCATTACGTCATGCTTCAGAAAGGTGGAAAATGGTCCGTTTTCAAATGTTTTATTTTTGAACGTCAGTTCACTTTTGTAGGTAGATCATCAGTTTTAGAGCTAAAATTAGCATGTTTAAAGTGGTTTTCATGCTTCCAGGGGCCCTAAACACAAGATTTGTTGAATGGTTAAAAGTGCATGAAAATGGCCAATTTACTCACTCTGAGGTCTCAAAAAGTGTTTCTTCACCCTGGGAAGTGAATTAAATACCATTTGGAGGCATTTAATGTTCAAGCACAAACAGGGGATTTTTGACAAAAGAAATAACACCCCCCATTACGTCATGCTTCAGAAAGGTGGAAAATGGTCCGTTTTCAAATGTTTTATCTTTGAACGTCAGTTCACATTTGTAGGTAGATCATCAGTTTTAGAGCTAACATTAGCATGTTTAAAGTGATTTTCATGCTTCCAGGGGCCCGGGAAGAAGATTAAATACCATTTGGAGGCATTTAATGTTCAAGCAAAAACAGGTGATTTTTGACAAAAGAGATAACACCCCCCCCATTACGTCATGCTTCAGAAAGGTGAAAAATGGTCTGTTTTCAAATGTTTTATTTTTGAATGTCAGTTCACTTTGCAGGTAGATCATCAGTTTTAGAGCTAAAATTAGCATGTTTAAAGGGATTTTCATGCTCCTAGGGGCCCGGGAAGTGAATTAAATACCATTTGGAGGCATTTAATGTTCAAGCAAAAACAGGTGATTTTTGACAAAATGATAACACCCCCCCCATTATGTCATGCTTCAGAAAGGTGGAAAATGGTCCGTTTTCAAATGTTTTAATTTTGAACGTCAGTTCACTTTTGTAGGTAGATCAACAGTTTTAGAGCTAAAATTAGCATGTTTAAAGTGGTTTTCATGCTTCCAGGGGCCCTAAACACAAGATTTGTGGAATGGTTAAAAGTGCATGAAAATGGCCAATTTACTCACTCTGAGGTCTCAAAAAGTGTTTCTTCACCCTGGGAAGTGAATTAAATACCATTTGGAGGCATTTAATGTTCAAGCTAAAATGGCAGATTTTTGACAAAAGAGATAACACCCCCCCATTACGTCATGCTTCAGAAAGGTGAAAAATGGTCCGATTTCAAATGTTTTATTTTTGAACGTCAGTTCACATTTATAGGTAGATCATCAGTTTTAGAGCTAAAATTAGCATGTATAAAGTGAACTTCATGCTTCCAGGGGCCCGGGAAATGAATTAAATACCATTTGGAAGCATTTAATGTTCAAGCAAAAACAGGTGATTTTTGACAAAAGAGATAACACCCCCCCCCATTACGTCATGCTTCACAAAGGTGAAAAATGGTCCGTTTCCAAATGTTTTATTTTTGAACGTCAGTTCACATTTGTAGGTAGATCATCAGTTTTAGAGCTAACATTAGCATGTTTAAAGTGATTTTCATGCTTCCAGGGGCCCAGGAAGTGGATTAAATACCATTTGGAGGCATTTAATGTTCAAGCAAAAACAGGGGATTTTTGACAAAAGAGATAACACCCTCCCATTACGTCATGCTTCAGAAAGGTGGAAAATGGTCTGTTTCCAAATGTTTTATTTTTGAACTTCAGTTCACATTTGTAGGTAGATCATTCGTTTTAGAGCTAACATTAGCATGTTGAAATTGATTTTCAGGCTTCCAGGGGCCGGGGAAGTGGATTAAATACCATTTGGAGGCATTTAATGTTCAAGCAAAAACAGGGGATTTTTGACAAAAGAGATAACACCCTCCCATTACGTCATGCTTCAGAAAGGTGGAAAATGGTCCGTTTTCAAATGTTTTATTTTTGAACGTCAGTTCACTTTTGCAGGTAGATCATCAGTTTTAGAGCTAAAATTAGCATGTTTAAAGTGTTTTTCATGCTTCCAGGGACCCTAAACACAAGATTTGTGGAATTGTTAAAAGTGCATGAAAATGGCCAATTTACTCACTCTGAGGTCTCAAAAAGTGTTTCTTCACCCTGGGAAGTGAATTAAATACCATTTGGAGGCATTTAATGTTCAAGCAAAAATGGCAGATTTTTTACAAAAGAGAAAACACCCCCCCATTACGTCATGAATCAGAAAGGTGAAAAATGGTCCGTTTACAAATGTTTTATTTTTGAACGTCAGTTCACATTTGTAGGTAGATCATCAGTTTTAGAGCTAACATTAGCATGTTTAAAGTGATTTTCATGCTTCCAGGGGCCCGGGAAGTGAATTAAATACCATTTGGAGGCATTTAATGTTCAAGCAAAAACAGGTGATTTTTGACAAAAGAGATAACACCCCCCCATAACGTCATGCTTCAGAAAGGTGAAAAATGGTCAGTTTTCAAATGTTTTATTTTTGAATGTCAGTTCACTTTGCAGGTAGATCATCAGTTTTAGAGCTAAAATTAGCATGTTTAAAGGGATTTGCAGGCTTCCAGGGGCCCTGGAAGTGAATTAAATACCATTTGGAGGCATTTAATGTTCAAGCAAAAACAGGTGATTTTTGACAAAATGATAACACCCCCCCCCATTATGTCATGCTTCAGAAAGGTGGAAAATGGTCCGTTTTCAAATGTTTTAATTTTGAACGTCAGTTCACTTTTGTAGGTAGATCATCAGTTTTAGAGCTAAAATTAGCATGTATAAAGTGAACTTCATGCTTCCAGGGGCCCGGGAAATGAATTAAATACCATTTGGAAGCATTTAATGTTCAAGCAAAAACAGGTGATTTTTGACAAAAGAGATAACACCCCCCCATTACGTCATGCTTCACAAAGGTGAAAAATGGTCCGTTTCCAAATGTTTTATTTTTGAACGTCAGTTCACATTTGTAGGTAGATCATCAGTTTTAGAGCTAACATTAGCATGTTTAAAGTGATTTTCATGCTTCCAGGGGCCCGGGAAGTGGATTAAATACCATTTGGAGGCATTTAATGTTCAAGCAAAAACAGGGGATTTTTGACAAAAGAGATAACACCCTCCCATTACGTCATGCTTCAGAAAGGTGGAAAATGGTCCGTTTTCAAATGTTTTGTTTTTGAACGTCAGTTCACTTTTGTAGGTAGATCATCAGCTTTAGAGCTAAAATTAGCATGTTTAAAGTGGTTTTCATGCTTCCAGGGGCCCTAAACACAAGATTTGTGGAATGGTTAAAAGTGCATGAAAATGGCCAATTTACTCACTCTGAGGTCTCAAAAAGTGTTTCTTCACCCTGGGAAGTGAATTAAATACCATTTGGAGGCATTTAATGTTCAAGCTAAAAAAGCAGATTTTTGACAAAAGAGATAACACCCCCCATTACGTCATGCTTCAGAAAGGTGAAAAATGGTCCATTTTCAAATGTTTTATTTTTGAACGTCAGTTCACATTTGTAGGTAGATCATCCGTTTTAGAGCTAAAATTAGCATGTTTAAAGTGATTTTCATGCTTCCAGGGGCCCTGGAAGTGAATTAAATACCATTGGGAGGCATTTAATGTTCAAGCAAAAACAGGTGATTTTTGACAAAAGAGATAACACCCCCCATTACGTCATGCTTCAAAAAGGTGAAAAATGGTCCATTTTTAAATGTTTTATTTTTTAACGTCAGTTCACATTTGTAGGTAGATCATCAGTTTTAGAGCTAAAATTAGCATGTTTAAAGTGATTTTCATGCTTCCAGTGGCCCGGGAAGTGAATTAAATACCATTTGGAGGCATTTAATGTTCAAGCAAAAACAGGTGATTTCTGACAAAAGAGATAACACCCCCCATTACGTCATGCTTCAGAAAGGTGAAAAATGGTCCGTTTTCAAATGTTTTATTTTTGAACGTCAGTTCACATTTATAGGTAGATCATCCGTTTTAGAGCTAAAATTAGCATGTTTAAAGTGATTTTCATGCTTCCAGGGGCCCGGGAAGTGAATTAAATACCATTTGGAGGCATTTAATGTTCAAGCAAAAACAGGGGATTTTTGACAAAAGAGATAACAAGCCCCATTACGTCATGCTTCAGAAAGGTGAAAATGGTCCGTTTCCAAATGTTTTATTTTTGAACGTCAGTTCACATTTGTAGGTAGATCATTCGTTTTAGAGCTAACATTAGCATGTTGAAAGTGATTTTCATGCTTCCAGGGGCCGGGGAAGTGGATTAAATACCATTTGGAGGCATTTAATGTTCAAGCAAAAACAGGGGATTTTTGACAAAAGAGATAACACACTCCCATTACGTCATGCTTCAGAAAGGTGGAAAATGGTCAGTTTTCAAATGTTTTATTTTTGAACGTCAGTTCACTTTTGTAGGTAGATCATCAGTTTTAGAGCTAAAATTAGCATGTTTAAAGTGTTTTTCATGCTTCCAGGGACCCTAAACACAAGATTTGTGGAATTGTTAAAAGTGCATGAAAATGGCCAATTTACTCACTCTGAGGTCTCAAAAAGTGTTTCTTCACCCTGGGAAGTGAATTAAATACCATTTGGAGGCATTTAATGTTCAAGCAAAAATGGCAGATTTTTTACAAAAGAGATAACACCCCCCCATTACGTCATGCTTCAGAAAGGTGAAAAATGGTCCGTTTTCAAATGTTTTATTTTTGAACGTCAGTTCACATTTGTAGGTAGATCATCAGTTTTAGAGCTAACATTAGTATGTTTAAAGTGATTTTCATGCTTCCAGGGGCCCGGGAAGTGAATTAAATACCATTTGGAGGCATTTAATGTTCAAGAAAAAACAGGGGATTTTTGACAAAAGAGATAACACCCCCCCATTACGTCATGCTTCAGAAAGGTGAAAAATGGTCCGTTTTCAAATGTTTTATTTTTGAACGTCAGTTCACATTTGTAGGTAGATCATCCGTTTTAGAGCTAAAATTAGCATGTTTAAAGTGATTTTCATGCTTCCAGGGGCCCGGGAAGTGAATTAAATACCATTTGGAGGCATTTAATGTTCAAGCAAAAACAGGCGATTTTTGACAAAAGAGATAACACCCTCCCATTACGTCATGCTTCAGAAAGGTGGAAAATGGTCCGTTTTCAAATGTTTTATTTTTGAACGTCAGTTCACTTTTGTAGGTAGATCATCAGTTTTAGAGCTAACATTAGCATGTTTAAAGTGGTTTTCATGCTTCCAGGGGCCCTAAACACAAGATTTGTTGAATGGTTAAAAGTGCATGAAAATGGCCAATTTACTCACTCTGAGGTCTCAAAAAGTGTTTCTTCACCCTGGGAAGTGAATTAAATGCCATTTGGAGGCATTTAATGTTCAAGCAAAAACAGGGGATTTTTGACAAAAGAAATAACACCCCCCATTACGTCATGCTTCAGAAAGGTGGAAAATGGTCCGTTTTCAAATGTTTTATCTTTGAACGTCAGTTCACATTTGTAGGTAGATCATCAGTTTTAGAGCTAACATTAGCATGTTTAAAGTGATTTTCATGCTTCCAGGGGCCCGGGAAGAGGATTAAATACCATTTGGAGGCATTTAATGTTCAAGCAAAAACAGGTGATTTTTGACAAAAGAGATAACACCCCCCCCCATTACGTCATGCTTCAGAAAGGTGAAAAATGGTCCGTTTTCAAATGTTTTATTTTTGAATGTCAGTTCACTTTGCAGGTAGATCATCAGTTTTAGAGCTAAAATTAGCATGTTTAAAGGGATTTTCATGCTCCTAGGGGCCCGGGAAGTGAATTAAATACCATTTGGAGGCATTTAATGTTCAAGCAAAAACAGGTGATTTTTGACAAAATGATAACACCCCCCCCATTATGTCATGCTTCAGAAAGGTGGAAAATGGTCCGTTTTCAAATGTTTTAATTTTGAACGTCAGTTCACTTTTGTAGGTAGATCAACAGTTTTAGAGCTAAAATTAGCATGTTTAAAGTGGTTTTCATGCTTCCAGGGGCCCTAAACACAAGATTTGTGGAATGGTTAAAAGTGCATGAAAATGGCCAATTTACTCACTCTGAGGTCTCAAAAAGTGTTTCTTCACCCTGGGAAGTGAATTAAATACCATTTGGAGGCATTTAATGTTCAAGCTAAAATGGCAGATTTTTGACAAAAGAGATAACACCCCCCCATTACGTCATGCTTCAGAAAGGTGAAAAATGGTCAGATTTCAAATGTTTTATTTTTGAACGTCAGTTCACATTTATAGGTAGATCATCAGTTTTAGAGCTAAAATTAGCATGTATAAAGTGAACTTCATGCTTCCAGGGGCCCGGGAAATGAATTAAATACCATTTGGAAGCATTTAATGTTCAAGCAAAAACAGGTGATTTTTGACAAAAGAGATAACACCCCCCCATTACGTCATGCTTCACAAAGGTGAAAAATGGTCCATTTCCAAATGTTTTATTTTTGAACGTCAGTTCACATTTGTAGGTAGATCATCAGTTTTAGAGCTAACATTAGCATGTTTAAAGTGATTTTCATGCTTCCAGGGGCCCAGGAAGTGGATTAAATACCATTTGGAGGCATTTAATGTTCAAGCAAAAACAGGGGATTTTTGACAAAAGAGATAACACCCTCCCATTACGTCATGCTTCAGAAAGGTGGAAAAGGGTCTGTTTCCAAATGTTTTATTTTTGAACTTCAGTTCACATTTGTAGGTAGATCATTCGTTTTAGAGCTAACATTAGCATGTTGAAATTGATTTTCAGGCTTCCAGGGGCCGGGGAAGTGGATTAAATACCATTTGGAGGCATTTAATGTTCAAGCAAAAACAGGGGATTTTTGACAAAAGAGATAACACCCTCCCATTACGTCATGCTTCAGAAAGGTGGAAAATGGTCCGTTTTCAAATGTTTTATTTTTGAACGTCAGTTCACTTTTGTAGGTAGATCATCAGTTTTAGAGCTAAAATTAGCATGTTTAAAGTGTTTTTCATGCTTCCAGGGACCCTAAACACAAGATTTGTGGAATTGTTAAAAGTGCATGAAAATGGCCAATTTACTCACTCTGAGGTCTCAAAAAGTGTTTCTTAACCCTGGGAAGTGAATTAAATACCATTTGGAGACATTTAATGTTCAAGCAAAAATGGCAGATTTTTTACAAAAGAGAAAACACCCCCCCATTACGTCATGAATCAGAAAGGTGAAAAATGGTCCATTTACAAATGTTTTATTTTTGAACGTCAGTTCACATTTGTAGGTAGATCATCAGTTTTAGAGCTAACATTAGCATGTTTAAAGTGATTTTCATGCTTCCAGGGGCCCGGGAAGTGAATTAAATACCATTTGGAGGCATTTAATGTTCAAGAAAAAACAGGGGATTTTTGACAAAAGAGATAACACCCCCCCATTACGTCATGCTTCAGAAAGGTGAAAAATGGTCCGTTTTCAAATGTTTTATTTTTGAACGTCAGTTCACATTTGTAGGTAGATCATCCGTTTTAGAGCTAAAATTAGCATGTTTAAAGTGATTTTCATGCTTCCAGGGGCCCGGGAAATGAATTAAATACCATTTGGAGGCATTTAATTTTCAAGCAAAAACAGGGGATTTTTGACAAAAGAGATAACACCCTCCCATTACGTCATGCTTCAGAAAGGTGGAAAATGGTCCGTTTTCAAATGTTTTATTTTTGAACGTCAGTTCACTTTTGTAGGTAGATCATCAGTTTTAGAGCTAAAATTAGCATGTTTAAAGTGTTTTTCATGCTTCCAGGGACCCTAAACACAAGATTTGTGGAATTGTTAAAAGTGCATGAAAATGGCCAATTTACTCACTCTGAGGTCTCAAAAAGTGTTTCTTCACCCTGGGAAGTGAATTAAATACCATTTGGAGGCATTTAATGTTCAAGCAAAAATGGCAGATTTTTTACAAAAGAGATAACACCCCCCCATTACGTCATGCTTCAGAAAGGTGGAAAATGGTCCGTTTTCAAATGTTTTATTTTTGAACGTCAGTTCACTTTTGTAGGTAGATCATCAGTTTTAGTGCTAAAATTAGCATGTTTAAAGTGTTTTTCATGCTTCCAGGGACCCTAAACACAAGATTTGTGGAATTGTTAAAAGTGCATGAAAATGGCCAATTTACTCACTCTGAGGTCTCAAAAAGTGTTTCTTCACCCTGGGAAGTGAATTAAATACCATTTGGAGACATTTAATGTTCAAGCAAAAATGGCAGATTTTTTACAAAAGAGAAAACACCCCCCCATTACGTCATGAATCAGAAAGGTGAAAAATGGTCCATTTACAAATGTTTTATTTTTGAACGTCAGTTCACATTTGTAGGTAGATCATCAGTTTTAGAGCTAACATTAGCATGTTTAAAGTGATTTTCATGCTTCCAGGGGCCCGGGAAGTGAATTAAATACCATTTGGAGGCATTTAATGTTCAAGAAAAAACAGGGGATTTTTGACAAAAGAGATAACACCCCCCCATTACGTCATGCTTCAGAAAGGTGAAAAATGGTCCGTTTTCAAATGTTTTATTTTTGAACGTCAGTTCACATTTGTAGGTAGATCATCCGTTTTAGAGCTAAAATTAGCATGTTTAAAGTGATTTTCATGCTTCCAGGGGCCCGGGAAGTGAATTAAATACCATTTGGAGGCATTTAATTTTCAAGCAAAAACAGGGGATTTTTGACAAAAGAGATAACACCCTCCCATTACGTCATGCTTCAGAAAGGTGGAAAATGGTCCGTTTTCAAATGTTTTATTTTTGAACGTCAGTTCACTTTTGTAGGTAGATCATCAGTTTTAGAGCTAAAATTAGCATGTTTAAAGTGTTTTTCATGCTTCCAGGGACACTAAACACAAGATTTGTGGAATTGTTAAAAGTGCATGAAAATGGCCAATTTACTCACTCTGAGGTCTCAAAAAGTGTTTCTTCACCCTGGGAAGTGAATTAAATACAATTTGGAGGCATTTAATGTTCAAGCAAAAATGGCAGATTTTTTACAAAAGAGATAACACCCCCCCATTACGTCATGCTTCAGAAAGGTGAAAAATGGTCCGTTTTCAAATGTTTTATTTTTGAACGTCAGTTCACATTTGTAGGTAAATCATCAGTTTTAGAGCTAACATTAGCATGTTTAAAGTGATTTTCATGCTTCCAGGGGCCCGGGAAGTGAATTAAATACCATTTGGAGGCATTTAATGTTCAAGAAAAAACAGGGGATTTTTGACAAAAGAGATAACACCCTCCCATTACGTAATGCTTCAGAAAGGTGGAAAATGGTCCGTTTTCAAATGTTTTGTTTTTGAACGTCAGTTCACTTTTGTAGGTAGATCATCAGCTTTAGAGCTAAAATTAGCATGTTTAAAGTGGTTTTCATGCTTCCAGGGGCCCTAAACACAAGATTTGTGGAATGGTTAAAAGTGCATGAAAATGGCCAATTTACTCACTCTGAGGTCTCAAAAAGTGTTTCTTCACCCTGGGAAGTGAATTAAATACCATTTGGAGGCATTTAATGTTCAAGCTAAAAAAGCAGATTTTTGACAAAAGAGATAACACCCCCCATTACGTCATGCTTCAGAAAGGTAAAAAATGGTCCATTTTCAAATGTTTTATTTTTGAACGTCAGTTCACATTTGTAGGTAGATCATCCGTTTTAGAGCTAAAATTAGCATGTTTAAAGTGATTTTCATGCTTCCAGGGGCCCTGGAAGTGAATTAAATACCATTGGGAGGCATTTAATGTTCAAGCAAAAACAGGTGATTTTTGACAAAAGAGATAACACCCCCCCATTACGTCATGCTTCAAAAAGGTGAAAAATGGTCCATTTTCAAATGTTTTATTTTTTAACGTCAGTTCACATTTGTAGGTAGATCATCAGTTTTAGAGCTAAAATTAGCATGTTTAAAGTGATTTTCATGCTTCCAGTGGCCCGGGAAGTGAATTAAATACCATTTGGAGGCATTTAATGTTCAAGCAAAAACAGGTGATTTCTGACAAAAGAGATAACACCCCCCATTACGTCATGCTTCAGAAAGGTGAAAAATGGTCCGTTTTCAAATGTTTTATTTTTGAACGTCAGTTCACATTTATAGGTAGATCATCCGTTTTAGAGCTAAAATTAGCATGTTTAAAGTGATTTTCATGCTTCCAGGGGCCCGGGAAGTGAATTAAATACCATTTGGAGGCATTTAATGTTCAAGCAAAAACAGGGGATTTTTGACAAAAGAGATAACAAGCCCCATTACGTCATGCTTCAGAAAGGTGAAAAATGGTCCGTTTCCAAATGTTTTATTTTTGAACGTCAGTTCACATTTGTAGGTAGATCATTCGTTTTAGAGCTAACATTAGCATGTTGAAAGTGATTTTCATGCTTCCAGGGGCCGGGGAAGTGGATTAAATACCATTTGGAGGCATTTAATGTTCAAGCAAAAACAGGGGATTTTTGACAAAAGAGATAACACCCTCCCATTACGTCATGCTTCAGAAAGGTGGAAAATGGTCCGTTTTCAAATGTTTTGTTTTTGAACGTCAGTTCACTTTTGTAGGTAGATCATCAGCTTTAGAGCTAAAATTAGCATGTTTAAAGTGGTTTTCATGCTTCCAGGGGCCCTAAACACAAGATTTGTGGAATGGTTAAAAGTGCATGAAAATGGCCAATTTACTCACTCTGAGGTCTCAAAAAGTGTTTCTTCACCCTGGGAAGTGAATTAAATACCATTTGGAGGCATTTAATGTTCAAGCTAAAATGGCAGATTTTTGACAAAAGAGATAACACCCCCCCATTACGTCATGCTTCAGAAAGGTGAAAAATGGTCAGATTTCAAATGTTTTATTTTTGAACGTCAGTTCACATTTATAGGTAGATCATCAGTTTTAGAGCTAAAATTAGCATGTATAAAGTGAACTTCATGCTTCCAGGGGCCCGGGAAATGAATTAAATACCATTTGGAAGCATTTAATGTTCAAGCAAAAACAGGTGATTTTTGACAAAAGAGATAACACCCCCCCATTACGTCATGCTTCACAAAGGTGAAAAATGGTCCATTTCCAAATGTTTTATTTTTGAACATCAGTTCACATTTGTAGGTAGATCATCAGTTTTAGAGCTAACATTAGCATGTTTAAAGTGATTTTCATGCTTCCAGGGGCCCAGGAAGTGGATTAAATACCATTTGGAGGCATTTAATGTTCAAGCAAAAACAGGGGATTTTTGACAAAAGAGATAACAAGCCCCATTACGTCATGCTTCAGAAAGGTGAAAAATGGTCCGTTTCCAAATGTTTTATTTTTGAACGTCAGTTCACATTTGTAGGTAGATCATTCGTTTTAGAGCTAACATTAGCATGTTGAAAGTGATTTTCATGCTTCCAGGGGCCGGGGAAGTGGATTAAATACCATTTGGAGGCATTTAATGTTCAAGCAAAAACAGGGGATTTTTGACAAAAGAGATAACACCCTCCCATTACGTCATGCTTCAGAAAGGTGGAAAATGGTCCGTTTTCAAATGTTTTATTTTTGAACGTCAGTTCACTTTTGTAGGTAGATCATCAGTTTTAGAGCTAAAATTAGCATGTTTAAAGTGTTTTTCATGCTTCCAGGGACCCTAAACACAAGATTTGTGGAATTGTTAAAAGTGCATGAAAATGGCCAATTTACTCACTCTGAGGTCTCAAAAAGTGTTTCTTCACCCTGGGAAGTGAATTAAATACCATTTGGAGACATTTAATGTTCAAGCAAAAATGGCAGATTTTTTACAAAAGAGAAAACACCCCCCCATTACGTCATGAATCAGAAAGGTGAAAAATGGTCCATTTACAAATGTTTTATTTTTGAACGTCAGTTCACATTTGTAGGTAGATCATCAGTTTTAGAGCTAACATTAGCATGTTTAAAGTGATTTTCATGCTTCCAGGGGCCCGGGAAGTGAATTAAATACCATTTGGAGGCATTTAATGTTCAAGAAAAAACAGGGGATTTTTGACAAAAGAGATAACACCCCCCCATTACGTCATGCTTCAGAAAGGTGAAAAATGGTCCGTTTTCAAATGTTTTATTTTTGAACGTCAGTTCACATTTGTAGGTAGATCATCCGTTTTAGAGCTAAAATTAGCATGTTTAAAGTGATTTTCATGCTTCCAGGGGCCCGGGAAATGAATTAAATACCATTTGGAGGCATTTAATTTTCAAGCAAAAACAGGGGATTTTTGACAAAAGAGATAACACCCTCCCATTACGTCATGCTTCAGAAAGGTGGAAAATGGTCCGTTTTCAAATGTTTTATTTTTGAACGTCAGTTCACTTTTGTAGGTAGATCATCAGTTTTAGAGCTAAAATTAGCATGTTTAAAGTGTTTTTCATGCTTCCAGGGACCCTAAACACAAGATTTGTGGAATTGTTAAAAGTGCATGAAAATGGCCAATTTACTCACTCTGAGGTCTCAAAAAGTGTTTCTTCACCCTGGGAAGTGAATTAAATACCATTTGGAGGCATTTAATGTTCAAGCAAAAATGGCAGATTTTTTACAAAAGAGATAACACCCCCCCATTACGTCATGCTTCAGAAAGGTGGAAAATGGTCCGTTTTCAAATGTTTTATTTTTGAACGTCAGTTCACTTTTGTAGGTAGATCATCAGTTTTAGTGCTAAAATTAGCATGTTTAAAGTGTTTTTCATGCTTCCAGGGACCCTAAACACAAGATTTGTGGAATTGTTAAAAGTGCATGAAAATGGCCAATTTACTCACTCTGAGGTCTCAAAAAGTGTTTCTTCACCCTGGGAAGTGAATTAAATACCATTTGGAGACATTTAATGTTCAAGCAAAAATGGCAGATTTTTTACAAAAGAGAAAACACCCCCCCATTACGTCATGAATCAGAAAGGTGAAAAATGGTCCATTTACAAATGTTTTATTTTTGAACGTCAGTTCACATTTGTAGGTAGATCATCAGTTTTAGAGCTAACATTAGCATGTTTAAAGTGATTTTCATGCTTCCAGGGGCCCGGGAAGTGAATTAAATACCATTTGGAGGCATTTAATGTGCAAGAAAAAACAGGGGATTTTTGACAAAAGAGATAACACCCCCCCATTACGTCATGCTTCAGAAAGGTGAAAAATGGTCCGTTTTCAAATGTTTTATTTTTGAACGTCAGTTCACATTTGTAGGTAGATCATCCGTTTTAGAGCTAAAATTAGCATGTTTAAAGTGATTTTCATGCTTCCAGGGGCCCGGGAAGTGAATTAAATACCATTTGGAGGCATTTAATTTTCAAGCAAAAACAGGGGATTTTTGACAAAAGAGATAACACCCTCCCATTACGTCATGCTTCAGAAAGGTGGAAAATGGTCCGTTTTCAAATGTTTTATTTTTGAACGTCAGTTCACTTTTGTAGGTAGATCATCAGTTTTAGAGCTAAAATTAGCATGTTTAAAGTGTTTTTCATGCTTCCAGGGACCCTAAACACAAGATTTGTGGAATTGTTAAAAGTGCATGAAAATGGCCAATTTACTCACTCTGAGGTCTCAAAAAGTGTTTCTTCACCCTGGGAAGTGAATTAAATACCATTTGGAGGCATTTAATGTTCAAGCAAAAATGGCAGATTTTTTACAAAAGAGATAACACCCCCCCATTACGTCATGCTTCAGAAAGGTGAAAAATGGTCCGTTTTCAAATGTTTTATTTTTGAACGTCAGTTCACATTTGTAGGTAAATCATCAGTTTTAGAGCTAACATTAGCATGTTTAAAGTGATTTTCATGCTTCCAGGGGCCCGGGAAGTGAATTAAATACCATTTGGAGGCATTTAATGTTCAAGAAAAAACAGGGGATTTTTGACAAAAGAGATAACACCCTCCCATTACGTAATGCTTCAGAAAGGTGGAAAATGGTCCGTTTTCAAATGTTTTGTTTTTGAACGTCAGTTCACTTTTGTAGGTAGATCATCAGCTTTAGAGCTAAAATTAGCATGTTTAAAGTGGTTTTCATGCTTCCAGGGGCCCTAAACACAAGATTTGTGGAATGGTTAAAAGTGCATGAAAATGGCCAATTTACTCACTCTGAGGTCTCAAAAAGTGTTTCTTCACCCTGGGAAGTGAATTAAATACCATTTGGAGGCATTTAATGTTCAAGCTAAAAAAGCAGATTTTTGACAAAAGAGATAACACCCCCCATTACGTCATGCTTCAGAAAGGTAAAAAATGGTCCATTTTCAAATGTTTTATTTTTGAACGTCAGTTCACATTTGTAGGTAGATCATCCGTTTTAGAGCTAAAATTAGCATGTTTAAAGTGATTTTCATACTTCCAGGGGCCCTGGAAGTGAATTAAATACCATTGGGAGGCATTTAATGTTCAAGCAAAAACAGGTGATTTTTGACAAAAGAGATAACACCCCCCCATTACGTCATGCTTCAAAAAGGTGAAAAATGGTCCATTTTCAAATGTTTCATTTTTTAACGTCAGTTCACATTTGTAGGTAGATCATCAGTTTTAGAGCTAAAATTAGCATGTTTAAAGTGATTTTCATGCTTCCAGTGGCCCGGGAAGTGAATTAAATACCATTTGGAGGCATTTAATGTTCAAGCAAAAACAGGTGATTTCTGACAAAAGAGATAACACCCCCCATTACGTCATGCTTCAGAAAGGTGAAAAATGGTCCGTTTTCAAATGTTTTATTTTTGAACGTCAGTTCACATTTATAGGTAGATCATCCGTTTTAGAGCTAAAATTAGCATGTTTAAAGTGATTTTCATGCTTCCAGGGGCCCGGGAAGTGAATTAAATACCATTTGGAGGCATTTAATGTTCAAGCAAAAACAGGGGATTTTTGACAAAAGAGATAACAAGCCCCATTACGTCATGCTTCAGAAAGGTGAAAAATGGTCCGTTTCCAAATGTTTTATTTTTGAACGTCAGTTCACATTTGTAGGTAGATCATTCGTTTTAGAGCTAACATTAGCATGTTGAAAGTGATTTTCATGCTTCCAGGGGCCGGGGAAGTGGATTAAATACCATTTGGAGGCATTTAATGTTCAAGCAAAAACAGGGGATTTTTGACAAAAGAGATAACACCCTCCCATTACGTCATGCTTCAGAAAGGTGGAAAATGGTCCGTTTTCAAATGTTTTATTTTTGAACGTCAGTTCACTTTTGTAGGTAGATCATCAGTTTTAGAGCTAAAATTAGCATGTTTAAAGTGTTTTTCATGCTTCCAGGGACCCTAAACACAAGATTTGTGGAATTGTTAAAAGTGCATGAAAATGGCCAATTTACTCACTCTGAGGTCTCAAAAAGTGTTTCTTCACCCTGGGAAGTGAATTAAATACCATTTGGAGGCATTTAATGTTCAAGCAAAAATGGCAGATTTTTTACAAAAGAGATAACACCCCCCCATTACGTCATGCTTCAGAAAGGTGGAAAATGGTCCGTTTTCAAATGTTTTGTTTTTGAACGTCAGTTCACTTTTGTAGGTAGATCATCAGCTTTAGAGCTAATATTAGCATGTTTAAAGTGGTTTTCATGCTTCCAGGGGCCCTAAACACAAGATTTGTGGAATGGTTAAAAGTGCATGAAAATGGCCAATTTACTCACTCTGAGGTCTCAAAAAGTGTTTCTTCACCCTGGGAAGTGAATTAAATACCATTTGGAGGCATTTAATGTTCAAGCTAAAAAAGCAGATTTTTAACAAAAGAGATAACACCCCCCATTACGTCATGCTTCAGAAAGGTGAAAAATGGTCCATTTTCAAATGTTTTATTTTTGAACGTCAGTTCACATTTGTAGGTAGATCATCCGTTTTAGAGCTAAAATTAGCATGTTTAAAGTGATTTTCATGCTTCCAGGGGCCCTGGAAGTGAATTAAATACCATTGGGAGACATTTAATGTTCAAGCAAAAACAGGTGATTTTTGACAAAAGAGATAACACCCCCCCATTACGTCATGCTTCAAAAAGGTGAAAAATGGTCCATTTTCAAATGTTTTATTTTTTAACGTCAGTTCACATTTGTAGGTAGATCATCAGTTTTAGAGCTAAAATTAGCATGTTTAAAGTGATTTTCATGCTTCCAGTGGCCCGGGAAGTGAATTAAATACCATTTGGAGGCATTTAATGTTCAAGCAAAAACAGGTGATTTCTGACAAAAGAGATAACACCCCCCATCACGTCATGCTTCAGAAAGGTGAAAAATGGTCCGTTTTCAAATGTTTTATTTTTGAACGTCAGTTCACATTTATAGGTAGATCATCCGTTTTAGAGCTAAAATTAGCATGTTTAAAGTGATTTTCATGCTTCCAGGGGCCCGGGAAGTGAATTAAATACCATTTGGAGGCATTTAATGTTCAAGCAAAAACAGGGGATTTTTGACAAAAGAGATAACAAGCCCCATTACGTCATGCTTCAGAAAGGTGAAAAATGGTCCGTTTCCAAATGTTTTATTTTTGAACGTCAGTTCACATTTGTAGGTAGATCATTCGTTTTAGAGCTAACATTAGCATGTTGAAAGTGATTTTCATGCTTCCAGGGGCCGGGGCAGTGGATTAAATACCATTTGGAGGCATTTAATGTTCAAGCAAAAACAGGGGATTTTTGACAAAAGAGATAACACCCTCCCATTACGTCATGCTTCAGAAAGGTGGAAAATGGTCCGTTTTCAAATGTTTTATTTTTGAACGTCAGTTCACTTTTGTAGGTAGATCATCAGTTTTAGAGCTAAAATTAGCATGTTTAAAGTGATTTTCATGCTTCCAGGGGCCCGGGAAGTGAATTAAATACCATTTGGAGGCATTCAATGTTCAAGCAAAAATGGCAGATTTTTTACAAAAGAGATAACACCCCCCCATTACGTCATGCTTCAGAAAGGTGAAAAATGGTCAGTTTTCAAATGTTTTATTTTTGAACGTCAGTTCACATTTGTAGGTAGATCATCAGTTTTAGAGCTAACATTAGCATGTTTAAAGTGATTTTCATGCTTCCAGGGGCCCGGGAAGTGAATTAAATACCATTTGGAGGCATTTAATGTTCAAGAAAAAACAGGGGATTTTTGACAAAAGAGATAACACCCCCCCCCATTACGTCATGCTTCAGAAAGGTGAAAAATGGTCCATTTTCAAATGTTTTATTTTTGAACGTCAGTTCACATTTGTAGGTAGATCATCCGTTTTAGAGCTAAAATTAGCATGTTTAAAGTGATTTTCATGCTTCCAGGGGCCCGGGAAGTGAATTAAATACCATTTGGAGGCATTTAATGTTCAAGAAAAAACAGGGGATTTTTGACAAAAGAGATAACACCCCCCCATTACGTCATGCTTCAGAGAGGTGAAAAATGGTCTGTTTTCAAATGTTTTATTTTTGAACGTCAGTTCACATTTGTAGGTAGATCATCCGTTTTAGAGCTAAAATTAGCATGTTTAAAGGGATTTTCATGCTCCTAGGGGCCCGGGAAGTGAATTAAATACCATTTGGAGGCATTTAATGTTCAAGCAAAAACAGGTGATTTTTGACAAAATGATAACACCCCCCCCCATTATGTCATGCTTCAGAAAGGTGGAAAATGGTCCGTTTTCAAATCTTTTAATTTTGAACGTCAGTTCACTTTTGTAGGTAGATCAACAGTTTTAGAGCTAAAATTAGCATGTTTAAAGTGGTTTTCATGCTTCCAGGGGCCCTAAACACAAGATTTGTGGAATGGTTAAAAGTGCATGAAAATGGCCAATTTACTCACTCTGAGGTCTCAAAAAGTGTTTCTTCACCCTGGGAAGTGAATTAAATACCATTTGGAGGCATTTAATGTTCAAGCTAAAATGGCAGATTTTTGACAAAAGAGATAACACCCCCCCATTACGTCATGCTTCAGAAAGGTGAAAAATGGTCCGATTTCAAATGTTTTATTTTTGAACGTCAGTTCACATTTATAGGTAGATCATCAGTTTTAGAGCTAAAATTAGCATGTATAAAGTGAACTTCATGCTTCCAGGGGCCCGGGAAATGAATTAAATACCATTTGGAAGCATTTAATGTTCAAGCAAAAACAGGTGATTTTTGACAAAAGAGATAACACCCCCCCATTACGTCATGCTTCACAAAGGTGAAAAATGGTCCGTTTCCAAATGTTTTATTTTTGAACGTCAGTTCACATTTGTAGGTAGATCATCAGTTTTAGAGCTAACATTAGCATGTTTAAAGTGATTTTCATGCTTCCAGGGGCCCAGGAAGTGGATTAAATACCATTTGGAGGCATTTAATGTTCAAGCAAAAACAGGGGATTTTTGACAAAAGAGATAACACCCTCCCATTACGTCATGCTTCAGAAAGGTGGAAAATGGTCTGTTTCCAAATGTTTTATTTTTGAACTTCAGTTCACATTTGTAGGTAGATCATTCGTTTTAGAGCTAACATTAGCATGTTGAAATTGATTTTCAGGCTTCCAGGGGCCGGGGAAGTGGATTAAATACCATTTGGAGGCATTTAATGTTCAAGCAAAAACAGGGGATTTTTGACAAAAGAGATAACACCCTCCCATTACGTCATGCTTCAGAAAGGTGGAAAATGGTCCGTTTTCAAATGTTTTATTTTTGAACGTCAGTTCACTTTTGCAGGTAGATCATCAGTTTTAGAGCTAAAATTAGCATGTTTAAAGTGTTTTTCATGCTTCCAGGGACCCTAAACACAAGATTTGTGGAATTGTTAAAAGTGCATGAAAATGGCCAATTTACTCACTCTGAGGTCTCAAAAAGTGTTTCTTCACCCTGGGAAGTGAATTAAATACCATTTGGAGGCATTTAATGTTCAAGCAAAAATGGCAGATTTTTTACAAAAGAGAAAACACCCCCCCATTACGTCATGAATCAGAAAGGTGAAAAATGGTCCGTTTACAAATGTTTTATTTTTGAACGTCAGTTCACATTTGTAGGTAGATCATCAGTTTTAGAGCTAACATTAGCATGTTTAAAGTGATTTTCATGCTTCCAGGGGCCCGGGAAGTGAATTAAATACCATTTGGAGGCATTTAATGTTCAAGCAAAAACAGGTGATTTTTGACAAAAGAGATAACACCCCCCCATTACGTCATGCTTCAGAAAGGTGAAAAATGGTCAGTTTTCAAATGTTTTATTTTTGAATGTCAGTTCACTTTGCAGGTAGATCATCAGTTTTAGAGCTAAAATTAGCATGTTTAAAGGGATTTGCAGGCTTCCAGGGGCCCTGGAAGTGAATTAAATACCATTTGGAGGCATTTAATGTGCAAGCAAAAACAGGTGATTTTTGACAAAATGATAACACCCCCCCCCATTATGTCATGCTTCAGAAAGGTGGAAAATGGTCCGTTTTCAAATGTTTTAATTTTGAACGTCAGTTCACTTTTGTAGGTAGATCATCAGTTTTAGAGCTAAAATTAGCATGTATAAAGTGAACTTCATGCTTCCAGGGGCCCGGGAAATGAATTAAATACCATTTGGAAGCATTTAATGTTCAAGCAAAAACAGGTGATTTTTGACAAAAGAGATAACACCCCCCCATTACGTCATGCTTCACAAAGGTGAAAAATGGTCCGTTTCCAAATGTTTTATTTTTGAACGTCAGTTCACATTTGTAGGTAGATCATCAGTTTTAGAGCTAACATTAGCATGTTTAAAGTGATTTTCATGCTTCCAGGGGCCCGGGAAGTGGATTAAATACCATTTGGAGGCATTTAATGTTCAAGCAAAAACAGGGGATTTTTGACAAAAGAGATAACACCCTCCCATTACGTCATGCTTCAGAAAGGTGGAAAATGGTCCGTTTTCAAATGTTTTGTTTTTGAACGTCAGTTCACTTTTGTAGGTAGATCATCAGCTTTAGAGCTAAAATTAGCATGTTTAAAGTGGTTTTCATGCTTCCAGGGGCCCTAAACACAAGATTTGTGGAATGGTTAAAAGTGCATGAAAATGGCCAATTTACTCACTCTGAGGTCTCAAAAAGTGTTTCTTCACCCTGGGAAGTGAATTAAATACCATTTGGAGGCATTTAATGTTCAAGCTAAAAAAGCAGATTTTTGACAAAAGAGATAACACCCCCCATTACGTCATGCTTCAGAAAGGTGAAAAATGGTCCATTTTCAAATGTTTTATTTTTGAACGTCAGTTCACATTTGTAGGTAGATCATCCGTTTTAGAGCTAAAATTAGCATGTTTAAAGTGATTTTCATGCTTCCAGGGGCCCTGGAAGTGAATTAAATACCATTGGGAGGCATTTAATGTTCAAGCAAAAACAGGTGATTTTTGACAAAAGAGATAACACCCCCCATTACGTCATGCTTCAAAAAGGTGAAAAATGGTCCATTTTCAAATGTTTTATTTTTTAACGTCAGTTCACATTTGTAGGTAGATCATCAGTTTTAGAGCTAAAATTAGCATGTTTAAAGTGATTTTCATGCTTCCAGTGGCCCGGGAAGTGAATTAAATACCATTTGGAGGCATTTAATGTTCAAGCAAAAACAGGTGATTTCTGACAAAAGAGATAACACCCCCCATTACGTCATGCTTCAGAAAGGTGAAAAATGGTCCGTTTTCAAATGTTTTATTTTTGAACGTCAGTTCACATTTATAGGTAGATCATCCGTTTTAGAGCTAAAATTAGCATGTTTAAAGTGATTTTCATGCTTCCAGGGGCCCGGGAAGTGAATTAAATACCATTTGGAGGCATTTAATGTTCAAGCAAAAACAGGGGATTTTTGACAAAAGAGATAACAAGCCCCATTACGTCATGCTTCAGAAAGGTGAAAATGGTCCGTTTCCAAATGTTTTATTTTTGAACGTCATTTCACATTTGTAGGTAGATCATTCGTTTTAGAGCTAACATTAGCATGTTGAAAGTGATTTTCATGCTTCCAGGGGCCGGGGAAGTGGATTAAATACCATTTGGAGGCATTTAATGTTCAAGCAAAAACAGGGGATTTTTGACAAAAGAGATAACACCCTCCCATTACGTCATGCTTCAGAAAGGTGGAAAATGGTCAGTTTTCAAATGTTTTATTTTTGAACGTCAGTTCACTTTTGTAGGTAGATCATCAGTTTTAGAGCTAAAATTAGCATGTTTAAAGTGTTTTTCATGCTTCCAGGGACCCTAAACACAAGATTTGTGGAATTGTTAAAAGTGCATGAAAATGGCCAATTTACTCACTCTGAGGTCTCAAAAAGTGTTTCTTCACCCTGGGAAGTGAATTAAATACCATTTGGAGGCATTTAATGTTCAAGCAAAAATGGCAGATTTTTTACAAAAGAGATAACACCCCCCCATTACGTCATGCTTCAGAAAGGTGAAAAATGGTCCATTTTCAAATGTTTTATTTTTGAACGTCAGTTCACATTTGTAGGTAGATCATCAGTTTTAGAGCTAACATTAGTATGTTTAAAGTGATTTTCATGCTTCCAGGGGCCCGGGAAGTGAATTAAATACCATTTGGAGGCATTTAATGTTCAAGAAAAAACAGGGGATTTTTGACAAAAGAGATAACACCCCCCCATTACGTCATGCTTCAGAAAGGTGAAAAATGGTCCGTTTTCAAATGTTTTATTTTTGAACGTCAGTTCACATTTGTAGGTAGATCATCCGTTTTAGAGCTAAAATTAGCATGTTTAAAGTGATTTTCATGCTTCCAGGGGCCCGGGAAGTGAATTAAATACCATTTGGAGGCATTTAATGTTCAAGCAAAAACAGGGGATTTTTGACAAAAGAGATAACACCCTCCCATTACGTCATGCTTCAGAAAGGTGGAAAATGGTCAGTTTTCAAATGTTTTATTTTTGAACGTCAGTTCACTTTTGTAGGTAGATCATCAGTTTTAGAGCTAAAATTAGCATGTTTAAAGTGTTTTTCATGCTTCCAGGGACCCTAAACACAAGATTTGTGGAATTGTTAAAAGTGCATGAAAATGGCCAATTTACTCACTCTGAGGTCTCAAAAAGTGTTTCTTCACCCTGGGAAGTGAATTAAATACCATTTGGAGGCATTTAATGTTCAAGCAAAAATGGCAGATTTTTTACAAAAGAGATAACACCCCCCCATTACGTCATGCTTCAGAAAGGTGAAAAATGGTCCGTTTTCAAATGTTTTATTTTTGAACGTCAGTTCACATTTGTAGGTAGATCATCAGTTTTAGAGCTAACATTAGTATGTTTAAAGTGATTTTCATGCTTCCAGGGGCCCGGGAAGTGAATTAAATACCATTTGGAGGCATTTAATGTTCAAGAAAAAACAGGGGATTTTTGACAAAAGAGATAACACCCCCCCATTACGTCATGCTTCAGAAAGGTGAAAAATGGTCCGTTTTCAAATGTTTTATTTTTGAACGTCAGTTCACATTTGTAGGTAGATCATCCGTTTTAGAGCTAAAATTAGCATGTTTAAAGTGATTTTCATGCTTCCAGGGGCCCGGGAAGTGAATTAAATACCATTTGGAGGCATTTAATGTTCAAGCAAAAACAGGGGATTTTTGACAAAAGAGATAACACCCTCCCATTACGTCATGCTTCAGAAAGGTGGAAAATGGTCCGTTTTCAAATGTTTTATTTTTGAACGTCAGTTCACTTTTGTAGGTAGATCATCAGTTTTAGAGCTAAAATTAGCATGTTTAAAATGGTTTTCATGCTTCCAGGGGCCCTAAACACAAGATTTGTTGAATGGTTAAAAGTGCATGAAAATGGCCAATTTACTCACTCTGAGGTCTCAAAAAGTGTTTCTTCACCCTGGGAAGTGAATTAAATACCATTTGGAGGCATTTAATGTTCAAGCAAAAACAGGGGATTTTTGACAAAAGAAATAACACCCCCCATTACGTCATGCTTCAGAAAGGTGGAAAATGGTCCGTTTTCAAATGTTTTATCTTTGAACATCAGTTCACATTTGTAGGTAGATCATCAGTTTTAGAGCTAACATTAGCATGTTTAAAGTGATTTTCATGCTTCCAGGGGCCCGGGAAGAGGATTAAATACCATTTGGAGGCATTTAATGTTCAAGCAAAAACAGGTGATTTTTGACAAAAGAGATAACACCCCCCCCCATTACGTCATGCTTCAGAAAGGTGAAAAATGGTCCGTTTTCAAATGTTTTATTTTTGAATGTCAGTTCACTTTGCAGGTAGATCATCAGTTTTAGAGCTAAAATTAGCATGTTTAAAGGGATTTTCATGCTCCTAGGGGCCCGGGAAGTGAATTAAATACCATTTGGAGGCATTTAATGTTCAAGCAAAAACAGGTGATTTTTGACAAAATGATAACACCCCCCCCATTATGTCATGCTTCAGAAAGGTGGAAAATGGTCCGTTTTCAAATGTTTTAATTTTGAACGTCAGTTCACTTTTGTAGGTAGATCAACAGTTTTAGAGCTAAAATTAGCATGTTTAAAGTGGTTTTCATGCTTCCAGGGGCCCTAAACACAAGATTTGTGGAATGGTTAAAAGTGCATGAAAATGGCCAATTTACTCACTCTGAGGTCTCAAAAAGTGTTTCTTCACCCTGGGAAGTGAATTAAATACCATTTGGAGGCATTTAATGTTCAAGCAAAAACAGGGGATTTTTGACAAAAGAAATAACACCCCCCATTACGTCATGCTTCAGAAAGGTGGAAAATGGTCCGTTTTCAAATGTTTTATCTTTGAACATCAGTTCACATTTGTAGGTAGATCATCAGTTTTAGAGCTAACATTAGCATGTTTAAAGTGATTTTCATGCTTCCAGGGGCCCGGGAAGAGGATTAAATACCATTTGGAGGCATTTAATGTTCAAGCAAAAACAGGTGATTTTTGACAAAAGAGATAACACCCCCCCCCATTACGTCATGCTTCAGAAAGGTGAAAAATGGTCCGTTTTCAAATGTTTTATTTTTGAATGTCAGTTCACTTTGCAGGTAGATCATCAGTTTTAGAGCTAAAATTAGCATGTTTAAAGGGATTTTCATGCTCCTAGGGGCCCGGGAAGTGAATTAAATACCATTTGGAGGCATTTAATGTTCAAGCAAAAACAGGTGATTTTTGACAAAATGATAACACCCCCCCCATTATGTCATGCTTCAGAAAGGTGGAAAATGGTCCGTTTTCAAATGTTTTAATTTTGAACGTCAGTTCACTTTTGTAGGTAGATCAACAGTTTTAGAGCTAAAATTAGCATGTTTAAAGTGGTTTTCATGCTTCCAGGGGCCCTAAACACAAGATTTGTGGAATGGTTAAAAGTGCATGAAAATGGCCAATTTACTCACTCTGAGGTCTCAAAAAGTGTTTCTTCACCCTGGGAAGTTAATTAAATACCATTTTGAGGCATTTAATGTTCAAGCTAAAATGGCAGATTTTTGACAAAAGAGATAACACCCCCCCATTACGTCATGCTTCAGAAAGGTGAAAAATGGTCCGATTTCAAATGTTTTATTTTTGAACGTCAGTTCACATTTATAGGTAGATCATCAGTTTTAGAGCTAAAATTAGCATGTATAAAGTGAACTTCATGCTTCCAGGGGCCCGGGAAATGAATTAAATACCATTTGGAAGCATTTAATGTTCAAGCAAAAACAGGTGATTTTTGACAAAAGAGACAACACCCCCCCATTACGTCATGCTTCACAAAGGTGAAAAATGGTCCATTTCCAAATGTTTTATTTTTGAACGTCAGTTCACATTTGTAGGTAGATCATCAGTTTTAGAGCTAACATTAGCATGTTTAAAGTGATTTTCATGCTTCCAGGGGCCCAGGAAGTGGATTAAATACCATTTGGAGGCATTTAATGTTCAAGCAAAAACAGGGGATTTTTGACAAAAGAGATAACACCCTCCCATTACGTCATGCTTCAGAAAGGTGGAAAATGGTCTGTTTCCAAATGTTTTATTTTTGAACTTCAGTTCACATTTGTAGGTAGATCATTCGTTTTAGAGCTAACATTAGCATGTTGAAATTGATTTTCAGGCTTCCAGGGGCCGGGGAAGTGGATTAAATACCATTTGGAGGCATTTAATGTTCAAGCAAAAACAGGGGATTTTTGACAAAAGAGATAACACCCTCCCATTACGTCATGCTTCAGAAAGGTGGAAAATGGTCCGTTTTCAAATGTTTTATTTTTGAACGTCAGTTCACTTTTGTAGGTAGATCATCAGTTTTAGAGCTAAAATTAGCATGTTTAAAGTATTTTTCATGCTTCCAGGGACCCTAAACACAAGATTTGTGGAATTGTTAAAAGTGCATGAAAATGGCCAATTTACTCACTCTGAGGTCTCAAAAAGTGTTTCTTCACCCTGGGAAGTGAATTAAATACCATTTGGAGACATTTAATGTTCAAGCAAAAATGGCAGATTTTTTACAAAAGAGAAAACACCCCCCCATTACGTCATGAATCAGAAAGGTGAAAAATGGTCCATTTACAAATGTTTTATTTTTGAACGTCAGTTCACATTTGTAGGTAGATCATCAGTTTTAGAGCTAACATTAGCATGTTTAAAGTGATTTTCATGCTTCCAGGGGCCCGGGAAGTGAATTAAATACCATTTGGAGGCATTTAATGTTCAAGAAAAAACAGGGGATTTTTGACAAAAGAGATAACACCCCCCCATTACGTCATGCTTCAGAAAGGTGAAAAATGGTCCGTTTTCAAATGTTTTATTTTTGAACGTCAGTTCACATTTGTAGGTAGATCATCCGTTTTAGAGCTAAAATTAGCATGTTTAAAGTGATTTTCATGCTTCCAGGGGCCCGGGAAGTGAATTAAATACCATTTGGAGGCATTTAATTTTCAAGCAAAAACAGGGGATTTTTGACAAAAGAGATAACACCCTCCCATTACGTCATGCTTCAGAAAGGTGGAAAATGGTCCGTTTTCAAATGTTTTATTTTTGAACGTCAGTTCACTTTTGTAGGTAGATCATCAGTTTTAGAGCTAAAATTAGCATGTTTAAAGTGTTTTTCATGCTTCCAGGGACCCTAAACACAAGATTTGTGGAATTGTTAAAAGTGCATGAAAATGGCCAATTTACTCACTCTGAGGTCTCAAAAAGTGTTTCTTCACCCTGGGAAGTGAATTAAATACCATTTGGAGGCATTTAATGTTCAAGCAAAAATGGCAGATTTTTTACAAAAGAGATAACACCCCCCCATTACGTCATGCTTCAGAAAGGTGAAAAATGGTCCGTTTTCAAATGTTTTATTTTTGAACGTCAGTTCACATTTGTAGGTAGATCATCAGTTTTAGAGCTAACATTAGCATGTTTAAAGTGATTTTCATGCTTCCAGGGGCCCGGGAAGTGAATTAAATACCATTTGGAGGCATTTAATGTTCAAGAAAAAACAGGGGATTTTTGACAAAAGAGATAACACCCTCCCATTACGTCATGCTTCAGAAAGGTGGAAAATGGTCCGTTTTCAAATGTTTTGTTTTTGAACGTCAGTTCACTTTTGTAGGTAGATCATCAGCTTTAGAGCTAAAATTAGCATGTTTAAAGTGGTTTTCATGCTTCCAGGGGCCCTAAACACATGATTTGTGGAATGGTTAAAAGTGCATGAAAATGGCCAATTTACTCACTCTGAGGTCTCAAAAAGTGTTTCTTCACCCTGGGAAGTGAAGTAAATACCATTTGGAGGCATTTAATGTTCAAGCTAAAAAAGCAGATTTTTGACAAAAGAGATAACACCCCCCATTACGTCATGCTTCAGAAAGGTGAAAAATGGTCCATTTTCAAATGTTTTATTTTTGAACGTCAGTTCACATTTGTAGGTAGATCATCCGTTTTAGAGCTAAAATTAGCATGTTTAAAGTGATTTTCATGCTTCCAGGGGCCCTGGAAGTGAATTAAATACCATTGGGAGGCATTTAATGTTCAAGCAAAAACAGGTGATTTTTGACAAAAGAGATAACACCCCCCCATTACGTCATGCTTCAAAAAGGTGAAAAATGGTCCATTTTCAAATGTTTTATTTTTTAACGTCAGTTCACATTTGTAGGTAGATCATCAGTTTTAGAGCTAAAATTAGCATGTTTAAAGTGATTTTCATGCTTCCAGTGGCCCGGGAAGTGAATTAAATACCATTTGGAGGCATTTAATGTTCAAGCAAAAACAGGTGATTTCTGACAAAAGAGATAACACCCCCCATTACGTCATGCTTCAGAAAGGTGAAAAATGGTCCGTTTTCAAATGTTTTATTTTTGAACGTCAGTTCACATTTATAGGTAGATCATCCGTTTTAGAGCTAAAATTAGCATGTTTAAAGTGATTTTCATGCTTCCAGGGGCCCGGGAAGTGAATTAAATACCATTTGGAGGCATTTAATGTTCAAGCAAAAACAGGGGATTTTTGACAAAAGAGATAACAAGCCCCATTACGTCATGCTTCAGAAAGGTGAAAAATGGTCCGTTTCCAAATGTTTTATTTTTGAACGTCAGTTCACATTTGTAGGTAGATCATTCGTTTTAGAGCTAACATTAGCATGTTGAAAGTGATTTTCATGCTTCCAGGGGCCGGGGAAGTGGATTAAATACCATTTGGAGGCATTTAATGTTCAAGCAAAAACAGGGGATTTTTGACAAAAGAGATAACACCCTCCCATTACGTCATGCTTCAGAAAGGTGGAAAATGGTCCGTTTTCAAATGTTTTATTTGTGAACGTCAGTTCACTTTTGTAGGTAGATCATCAGTTTTAGAGCTAAAATTAGCATGTTTAAAGTGTTTTTCATGCTTCCAGGGACCCTAAACACAAGATTTGTGGAATTGTTAAAAGTGCATGAAAATGGCCAATTTACTCACTCTGAGGTCTCAAAAAGTGTTTCTTCACCCTGGGAAGTGAATTAAATACCATTTGGAGGCATTTAATGTTCAAGCAAAAATGGCAGATTTTTTACAAAAGAGATAACACCCCCCCATTACGTCATGCTTCAGAAAGGTGAAAAATGGTCCGTTTTCAAATGTTTTATTTTTGAACGTCAGTTCACATTTGTAGGTAGATCATCAGTTTTAGAGCTAACATTAGTATGTTTAAAGTGATTTTCATGCTTCCAGGGGCCCGGGAAGTGAATTAAATACCATTTGGAGGCATTTAATGTTCAAGAAAAAACAGGGGATTTTTGACAAAAGAGATAACACCCCCCCATTACGTCATGCTTCAGAAAGGTGAAAAATGGTCCGTTTTCAAATGTTTTATTTTTGAACGTCAGTTCACATTTGTAGGTAGATCATCCGTTTTAGAGCTAAAATTAGCATGTTTAAAGTGATTTTCATGCTTCCAGGGGCCCGGGAAGTGAATTAAATACCATTTGGAGGCATTTAATGTTCAAGCAAAAACAGGGGATTTTTGACAAAAGAGATAACACCCTCCCATTACGTCATGCTTCAGAAAGGTGGAAAATGGTCCGTTTTCAAATGTTTTATTTTTGAACGTCAGTTCACTTTTGTAGGTAGATCATCAGTTTTAGAGCTAAAATTAGCATGTTTAAAGTGGTTTTCATGCTTCCAGGGGCCCTAAACACAAGATTTGTTGAATGGTTAAAAGTGCATGAAAATGGCCAATTTACTCACTCTGAGGTCTCAAAAAGTGTTTCTTCACCCTGGGAAGTGAATTAAATACCATTTGGAGGCATTTAATGTTCAAGCAAAAACAGGGGATTTTTGACAAAAGAAATAACACCCCCCATTACGTCATGCTTCAGAAAGGTGGAAAATGGTCCGTTTTCAAATGTTTTATCTTTGAACATCAGTTCACATTTGTAGGTAGATCATCAGTTTTAGAGCTAACATTAGCATGTTTAAAGTGATTTTCATGCTTCCAGGGGCCCGGGAAGAGGATTAAATACCATTTGGAGGCATTTAATGTTCAAGCAAAAACAGGTGATTTTTGACAAAAGAGATAACACCCCCCCCCCATTACGTCATGCTTCAGAAAGGTGAAAAATGGTCCGTTTTCAAATGTTTTATTTTTGAATGTCAGTTCACTTTGCAGGTAGATCATCAGTTTTAGAGCTAAAATTAGCATGTTTAAAGGGATTTTCATGCTCCTAGGGGCCCGGGAAGTGAATTAAATACCATTTGGAGGCATTTAATGTTCAAGCAAAAACAGGTGATTTTTGACAAAATGATAACACCCCCCCCATTATGTCATGCTTCAGAAAGGTGGAAAATGGTCCGTTTTCAAATGTTTTAATTTTGAACGTCAGTTCACTTTTGTAGGTAGATCAACAGTTTTAGAGCTAAAATTAGCATGTTTAAAGTGGTTTTCATGCTTCCAGGGGCCCTAAACACAAGATTTGTGGAATGGTTAAAAGTGCATGAAAATGGCCAATTTACTCACTCTGAGGTCTCAAAAAGTGTTTCTTCACCCTGGGAAGTTAATTAAATACCATTTTGAGGCATTTAATGTTCAAGCTAAAATGGCAGATTTTTGACAAAAGAGATAACACCCCCCCATTACGTCATGCTTCAGAAAGGTGAAAAATGGTCCGATTTCAAATGTTTTATTTTTGAACGTCAGTTCACATTTATAGGTAGATCATCAGTTTTAGAGCTAAAATTAGCATGTATAAAGTGAACTTCATGCTTCCAGGGGCCCGGGAAATGAATTAAATACCATTTGGAAGCATTTAATGTTCAAGCAAAAACAGGTGATTTTTGACAAAAGAGATAACACCCCCCCATTACGTCATGCTTCACAAAGGTGAAAAATGGTCCATTTCCAAATGTTTTATTTTTGAACGTCAGTTCACATTTGTAGGTAGATCATCAGTTTTAGAGCTAACATTAGCATGTTTAAAGTGATTTTCATGCTTCCAGGGGCCCAGGAAGTGGATTAAATACCATTTGGAGGCATTTAATGTTCAAGCAAAAACAGGGGATTTTTGACAAAAGAGATAACACCCTCCCATTACGTCATGCTTCAGAAAGGTGGAAAATGGTCTGTTTCCAAATGTTTTATTTTTGAACTTCAGTTCACATTTGTAGGTAGATCATTCGTTTTAGAGCTAACATTAGCATGTTGAAATTGATTTTCAGGCTTCCAGGGGCCGGGGAAGTGGATTAAATACCATTTGGAGGCATTTAATGTTCAAGCAAAAACAGGGGATTTTTGACAAAAGAGATAACACCCTCCCATTACGTCATGCTTCAGAAAGGTGGAAAATGGTCCGTTTTCAAATGTTTTATTTTTGAACGTCAGTTCACTTTTGTAGGTAGATCATCAGTTTTAGAGCTAAAATTAGCATGTTTAAAGTGTTTTTCATGCTTCCAGGGACCCTAAACACAAGATTTGTGGAATTGTTAAAAGTGCATGAAAATGGCCAATTTACTCACTCTGAGGTCTCAAAAAGTGTTTCTTCACCCTGGGAAGTGAATTAAATACCATTTGGAGACATTTAATGTTCAAGCAAAAATGGCAGATTTTTTACAAAAGAGAAAACACCCCCCCATTACGTCATGAATCAGAAAGGTGAAAAATGGTCCATTTACAAATGTTTTATTTTTGAACGTCAGTTCACATTTGTAGGTAGATCATCAGTTTTAGAGCTAACATTAGCATGTTTAAAGTGATTTTCATGCTTCCAGGGGCCCGGGAAGTGAATTAAATACCATTTGGAGGCATTTAATGTTCAAGAAAAAACAGGGGATTTTTGACAAAAGAGATAACACCCCCCCATTACGTCATGCTTCAGAAAGGTGAAAAATGGTCCGTTTTCAAATGTTTTATTTTTGAACGTCAGTTCACATTTGTAGGTAGATCATCCGTTTTAGAGCTAAAATTAGCATGTTTAAAGTGATTTTCATGCTTCCAGGGGCCCGGGAAGTGAATTAAATACCATTTGGAGGCATTTAATTTTCAAGCAAAAACAGGGGATTTTTGACAAAAGAGATAACACCCTCCCATTACGTCATGCTTCAGAAAGGTGGAAAATGGTCCGTTTTCAAATGTTTTATATTTGAACGTCAGTTCACTTTTGTAGGTAGATCATCAGTTTTAGAGCTAAAATTAGCATGTTTAAAGTGTTTTTCATGCTTCCAGGGACCCTAAACACAAGATTTGTGGAATTGTTAAAAGTGCATGAAAATGGCCAATTTACTCACTCTGAGGTCTCAAAAAGTGTTTCTTCACCCTGGGAAGTGAATTAAATACCATTTGGAGGCATTTAATGTTCAAGCAAAAATGGCAGATTTTTTACAAAAGAGATAACACCCCCCCATTACGTCATGCTTCAGAAAGGTGAAAAATGGTCCGTTTTCAAATGTTTTATTTTTGAACGTCAGTTCACATTTGTAGGTAGATCATCAGTTTTAGAGCTAACATTAGCATGTTTAAAGTGATTTTCATGCTTCCAGGGGCCCGGGAAGTGAATTAAATACCATTTGGAGGCATTTAATGTTCAAGAAAAAACAGGGGATTTTTGACAAAAGAGATAACACCCTCCCATTACGTCATGCTTCAGAAAGGTGGAAAATGGTCCGTTTTCAAATGTTTTGTTTTTGAACGTCAGTTCACTTTTGTAGGTAGATCATCAGCTTTAGAGCTAAAATTAGCATGTTTAAAGTGGTTTTCATGCTTCCAGGGGCCCTAAACACATGATTTGTGGAATGGTTAAAAGTGCATGAAAATGGCCAATTTACTCACTCTGAGGTCTCAAAAAGTGTTTCTTCACCCTGGGAAGTGAAGTAAATACCATTTGGAGGCATTTAATGTTCAAGCTAAAAAAGCAGATTTTTGACAAAAGAGATAACACCCCCCATTACGTCATGCTTCAGAAAGGTGAAAAATGGTCCAGTTTCAAATGTTTTATTTTTGAACGTCAGTTCACATTTGTAGGTAGATCATCGGTTTTAGAGCTAAAATTAGCATGTTTAAAGTGATTTTCATGCTTCCAGGGGCCCTGGAAGTGAATTAAATACCATTGGGAGGCATTTAATGTTCAAGCAAAAACAGGTGATTTTTGACAAAAGAGATAACACCCCCCCATTACGTCATGCTTCAAAAAGGTGAAAAATGGTCCATTTTCAAATGTTTTATTTTTTAACGTCAGTTCACATTTGTAGGTAGATCATCAGTTTTAGAGCTAAAATTAGCATGTTTAAAGTGATTTTCATGCTTCCAGTGGCCCGGGAAGTGAATTAAATACCATTTGGAGGCATTTAATGTTCAAGCAAAAACAGGTGATTTCTGACAAAAGAGATAACACCCCCCATTACGTCATGCTTCAGAAAGGTGAAAAATGGTCCGTTTTCAAATGTTTTATTTTTGAACGTCAGTTCACATTTATAGGTAGATCATCCGTTTTAGAGCTAAAATTAGCATGTTTAAAGTGATTTTCATGCTTCCAGGGGCCCGGGAAGTGAATTAAATACCATTTGGAGGCATTTAATGTTCAAGCAAAAACAGGGGATTTTTGACAAAAGAGATAACAAGCCCCATTACGTCATGCTTCAGAAAGGTGAAAAATGGTCCGTTTCCAAATGTTTTATTTTTGAACGTCAGTTCACATTTGTAGGTAGATCATTCGTTTTAGAGCTAACATTAGCATGTTGAAAGTGATTTTCATGCTTCCAGGGGCCGGGGAAGTGGATTAAATACCATTTGGAGGCATTTAATGTTCAAGCAAAAACAGGGGATTTTTGACAAAAGAGATAACACCCTCCCATTACGTCATGCTTCAGAAAGGTGGAAAATGGTCCGTTTTCAAATGTTTTATTTGTGAACGTCAGTTCACTTTTGTAGGTAGATCATCAGTTTTAGAGCTAAAATTAGCATGTTTAAAGTGTTTTTCATGCTTCCAGGGACCCTAAACACAAGATTTGTGGAATTGTTAAAAGTGCATGAAAATGGCCAATTTACTCACTCTGAGGTCTCAAAAAGTGTTTCTTCACCCTGGGAAGTGAATTAAATACCATTTGGAGGCATTTAATGTTCAAGCAAAAATGGCAGATTTTTTACAAAAGAGATAACACCCCCCCATTACGTCATGCTTCAGAAAGGTGGAAAATGGTCCGTTTTCAAATGTTTTGTTTTTGAACGTCAGTTCACTTTTGTAGGTAGATCATCAGCTTTAGAGCTAAAATTAGCATGTTTAAAGTGGTTTTCATGCTTCCAGGGGCCCTAAACACAAGATTTGTGGAATGGTTAAAAGTGCATGAAAATGGCCAATTTACTCACTCTGAGGTCTCAAAAAGTGTTTCTTCACCCTGGGAAGTGAATTAAATACCATTTGGAGGCATTTAATGTTCAAGCTAAAAAAGCAGATTTTTGACAAAAGAGATAACACCCCCCATTACGTCATGCTTCAGAAAGGTGAAAAATGGTCCATTTTCAAATGTTTTATTTTTGAACGTCAGTTCACATTTGTAGGTAGATCATCCGTTTTAGAGCTAAAATTAGCATGTTTAAAGTGATTTTCATGCTTCCAGGGGCCCTGGAAGTGAATTAAATACCATTGGGAGGCATTTAATGTTCAAGCAAAAACAGGTGATTTTTGACAAAAGAGATAACACCCCCCCATTACGTCATGCTTCAAAAAGGTGAAAAATGGTCCATTTTCAAATGTTTTATTTTTTAACGTCAGTTCACATTTGTAGGTAGATCATCAGTTTTAGAGCTAAAATTAGCATGTTTAAAGTGATTTTCATGCTTCCAGTGGCCCGGGAAGTGAATTAAATACCATTTGGAGGCATTTAATGTTCAAGCAAAAACAGGTGATTTCTGACAAAAGAGATAACACCCCCCATTACGTCATGCTTCAGAAAGGTGAAAAATGGTCCGTTTTCAAATGTTTTATTTTTGAACGTCAGTTCACATTTATAGGTAGATCATCCGTTTTAGAGCTAAAATTAGCATGTTTAAAGTGATGTTCATGCTTCCAGGGGCCCGGGAAGTGAATTAAATACCATTTGGAGGCATTTAATGTTCAAGCAAAAACAGGGGATTTTTGACAAAAGAGATAACAAGCCCCATTACGTCATGCTTCAGAAAGGTGAAAAATGGTCCGTTTCCAAATGTTTTATTTTTGAACGTCAGTTCACATTTGTAGGTAGATCATTCGTTTTAGAGCTAACATTAGCATGTTGAAAGTGATTTTCATGCTTCCAGGGGCCGGTGCAGTGGATTAAATACCATTTGGAGGCATTTAATGTTCAAGCAAAAACAGGGGATTTTTGACAAAAGAGATAACACCCTCCCATTACGTCATGCTTCAGAAAGGTGGAAAATGGTCCGTTTTCAAATGTTTTATTTTTGAACGTCAGTTCACTTTTGTAGGTAGATCATCAGTTTTAGAGCTAAATTTAGCATGTTTAAAGTGCTTTTCATGCTTCCAGGGACCCTAAACACAAGATTTGTGGAATTGTTAAAAGTGCATGAAAATGGCCAATTTACTCACTCTGAGGTCTCAAAAAGTGTTTCTTCACCCTGGGAAGTGAATTAAATACCATTTGGAGGCATTTAATGTTCAAGCAAAAATGGCAGATTTTTTACAAAAGAGATAACACCCCCCCATTACGTCATGCTTCAGAAAGGTGAAAAATGGTCCGTTTTCAAATGTTTTATTTTTGAACGTCAGTTCACATTTGTAGGTAGATCATCAGTTTTAGAGCTAACATTGGCATGTTTAAAGTGATTTTCATGCTTCCAGGGGCCCGGGAAGTGAATTAAATACCATTTGGAGGCATTTAATGTTCAAGAAAAAACAGGGGATTTTTGACAAAAGAGATAACACCCCCCCATTACGTCATGCTTCAGAAAGGTGAAAAATGGTCCATTTTCAAATGTTTTATTTTTGAACGTCAGTTCACATTTGTAGGTAGATCATCCGTTTTAGAGCTAAAATTAGCATGTTTAAAGTGATTTTCATGCTTCCAGGGGCCCGGGAAGTGAATTAAATACCATTTGGAGGCATTTAATGTTCAAGAAAAAACAGGGGATTTTTGACAAAAGAGATAACACCCCCCCATTACGTCATGCTTCAGAAAGGTGAAAAATGGTCCGTTTTCAAATGTTTTATTTTTGAACGTCAGTTCACATTTGTAGGTAGATCATCCGTTTTAGAGCTAAAATTAGCATGTTTAAAGTGATTTTCATGCTTCCAGGGGCCCGGGAAGTGAATTAAATACCATTTGGAGGCATTTAATTTTCAAGCAAAAACAGGGGATTTTTGACAAAAGAGATAACACCCTCCCATTACGTCATGCTTCAGAAAGGTGGAAAATGGTCCGTTTTCAAATGTTTTATTTTTGAACGTCAGTTCACTTTTGTAGGTAGATCATCAGTTTTAGAGCTAAAATTAGCATGTTTAAAGTGTTTTTCATGCTTCCAGGGACCCTAAACACAAGATTTGTGGAATTGTTAAAAGTGCATGAAAATGGCCAATTTACTCACTCTGAGGTCTCAAAAAGTGTTTCTTCACCCTGGGAAGTGAATTAAATACCATTTGGAGGCATTTAATGTTCAAGCAAAAATGGCAGATTTTTTACAAAAGAGATAACACCCCCCCATTACGTCATGCTTCAGAAAGGTGAAAAATGGTCCGTTTTCAAATGTTTTATTTTTGAACGTCAGTTCACATTTGTAGGTAGATCATCAGTTTTAGAGCTAACATTAGCATGTTTAAAGTGATTTTCATGCTTCCAGGGGCCCGGGAAGTGAATTAAATACCATTTGGAGGCATTTAATGTTCAAGAAAAATCAGGGGATTTTTGACAAAAGAGATAACACCCCCCCATTACGTCATGCTTCAGAAACGTGAAAAATGGTCCATTTTCAAATGTTTTATTTTTGAACGTCAGTTCACATTTGTAGGTAGATCATCCGTTTTAGAGCTAAAATTAGCATGTTTAAAGTGATTTTCATGCTTCCAGGGGCCCGGGAAGTGAATTAAATACCATTTGGAGGCATTTAATGTTCAAGCAAAAACAGGGGATTTTTGACAAAAGAGATAACAAGCCCCATTACGTCATGCTTCAGAAAGGTGAAAATGGTCCGTTTCCAAATGTTTTATTTTTGAACGTCATTTCACTTTTGTAGGTAGATCATCAGCTTTAGAGCTAAAATTAGCATGTTTAAAGTGGTTTTCATGCTTCCAGGGGCCCTAAACACAAGATTTGTGGAATGGTTAAAAGTGCATGAAAATGGCCAATTTACTCACTCTGAGGTCTCAAAAAGTGTTTCTTCACCCTGGGAAGTGAATTAAATACCATTTGGAGGCATTTAATGTTCAAGCTAAAAAAGCAGATTTTTGACAAAAGAGATAACACCCCCCATTACGTCATGCTTCAGAAAGGTGAAAAATGGTCCATTTTCAAATGTTTTATTTTTGAACGTCAGTTCACATTTGTAGGTAGATCATCCGTTTTAGAGCTAAAATTAGCATGTTTAAAGTGATTTTCATGCTTCCAGGGGCCCTGGAAGTGAATTAAATACCATTGGGAGGCATTTAATGTTCAAGCAAAAACAGGTGATTTTTGACAAAAGAGATAACACCCCCCTATTACGTCATGCTTCAAAAAGGTGAAAAATGGTCCATTTTCAAATGTTTTATTTTTTAACGTCAGTTCACATTTGTAGGTAGATCATCAGTTTTAGAGCTAAAATTAGCATGTTTAAAGTGATTTTCATGCTTCCAGTGGCCCGGGAAGTGAATTAAATACCATTTGGAGGCATTTAATGTTCAAGCAAAAACAGGTGATTTCTGACAAAAGAGATAACACCCCCCATTACGTCATGCTTCAGAAAGGTGAAAAATGGTCCGTTTTCAAATGTTTTATTTTTGAACGTCAGTTCACATTTATAGGTAGATCATCCGTTTTAGAGCTAAAATTAGCATGTTTAAAGTGATGTTCATGCTTCCAGGGGCCCGGGAAGTGAATTAAATACCATTTGGAGGCATTTAATGTTCAAGCAAAAACAGGGGATTTTTGACAAAAGAGATAACAAGCCCCATTACGTCATGCTTCAGAAAGGTGAAAAATGGTCCGTTTCCAAATGTTTTATTTTTGAACGTCAGTTCACATTTGTAGGTAGATCATTCGTTTTAGAGCTAACATTAGCATGTTGAAAGTGATTTTCATGCTTCCAGGGGCCGGTGCAGTGGATTAAATACCATTTGGAGGCATTTAATGTTCAAGCAAAAACAGGGGATTTTTGACAAAAGAGATAACACCCTCCCATTACGTCATGCTTCAGAAAGGTGGAAAATGGTCCGTTTTCAAATGTTTTATTTTTGAACGTCAGTTCACTTTTGTAGGTAGATCATCAGTTTTAGAGCTAAATTTAGCATGTTTAAAGTGCTTTTCATGCTTCCAGGGACCCTAAACACAAGATTTGTGGAATTGTTAAAAGTGCATGAAAATGGCCAATTTACTCACTCTGAGGTCTCAAAAAGTGTTTCTTCACCCTGGGAAGTGAATTAAATACCATTTGGAGGCATTTAATGTTCAAGCAAAAATGGCAGATTTTTTACAAAAGAGATAACACCCCCCCATTACGTCATGCTTCAGAAAGGTGAAAAATGGTCCGTTTTCAAATGTTTTATTTTTGAACGTCAGTTCACATTTGTAGGTAGATCATCAGTTTTAGAGCTAACATTGGCATGTTTAAAGTGATTTTCATGCTTCCAGGGGCCCGGGAAGTGAATTAAATACCATTTGGAGGCATTTAATGTTCAAGAAAAAACAGGGGATTTTTGACAAAAGAGATAACACCCCCCCATTACGTCATGCTTCAGAAAGGTGAAAAATGGTCCATTTTCAAATGTTTTATTTTTGAACGTCAGTTCACATTTGTAGGTAGATCATCAGTTTTAGAGCTAACATTGGCATGTTTAAAGTGATTTTCATGCTTCCAGGGGCCCGGGAAGTGAATTAAATACCATTTGGAGGCATTTAATGTTCAAGAAAAAACAGGGGATTTTTGACAAAAGAGATAACACCCCCCCATTACGTCATGCTTCAGAAAGGTGAAAAATGGTCCATTTTCAAATGTTTTATTTTTGAACGTCAGTTCACATTTGTAGGTAGATCATCCGTTTTAGAGCTAAAATTAGCATGTTTAAAGTGATTTTCATGCTTCCAGGGGCCCGGGAAGTGAATTAAATACCATTTGGAGGCATTTAATGTTCAAGAAAAAACAGGGGATTTTTGACAAAAGAGATAACACCCCCCCATTACGTCATGCTTCAGAAAGGTGAAAAATGGTCCGTTTTCAAATGTTTTATTTTTGAACGTCAGTTCACATTTGTAGGTAGATCATCCGTTTTAGAGCTAAAATTAGCATGTTTAAAGTGATTTTCATGCTTCCAGGGGCCCGGGAAGTGAATTAAATACCATTTGGAGGCATTTAATTTTCAAGCAAAAACAGGGGATTTTTGACAAAAGAGATAACACCCTCCCATTACGTCATGCTTCAGAAAGGTGGAAAATGGTCCGTTTTCAAATGTTTTATTTTTGAACGTCAGTTCACTTTTGTAGGTAGATCATCAGTTTTAGAGCTAAAATTAGCATGTTTAAAGTGTTTTTCATGCTTCCAGGGACCCTAAACACAAGATTTGTGGAATTGTTAAAAGTGCATGAAAATGGCCAATTTACTCACTCTGAGGTCTCAAAAAGTGTTTCTTCACCCTGGGAAGTGAATTAAATACCATTTGGAGGCATTTAATGTTCAAGCAAAAATGGCAGATTTTTTACAAAAGAGATAACACCCCCCCATTACGTCATGCTTCAGAAAGGTGAAAAATGGTCCGTTTTCAAATGTTTTATTTTTGAACGTCAGTTCACATTTGTAGGTAGATCATCAGTTTTAGAGCTAACATTAGCATGTTTAAAGTGATTTTCATGCTTCCAGGGGCCCGGGAAGTGAATTAAATACCATTTGGAGGCATTTAATGTTCAAGAAAAATCAGGGGATTTTTGACAAAAGAGATAACACCCCCCCATTACGTCATGCTTCAGAAACGTGAAAAATGGTCCATTTTCAAATGTTTTATTTTTGAACGTCAGTTCACATTTGTAGGTAGATCATCCGTTTTAGAGCTAAAATTAGCATGTTTAAAGTGATTTTCATGCTTCCAGGGGCCCGGGAAGTGAATTAAATACCATTTGGAGGCATTTAATGTTCAAGCAAAAACAGGGGATTTTTGACAAAAGAGATAACAAGCCCCATTACGTCATGCTTCAGAAAGGTGAAAATGGTCCGTTTCCAAATGTTTTATTTTTGAACGTCATTTCACATTTGTAGGTAGATCATTCGTTTTAGAGCTAACATTAGCATGTTGAAAGTGATTTTCATGCTTCCAGGGGCCGGGGAAGTGGATTAAATACCATTTGGAGGCATTTAATGTTCAAGCAAAAACAGGGGATTTTTGACAAAAGAGATAACACCCTCCCATTACGTCATGCTTCAGAAAGGTGGAAAATGGTCAGTTTTCAAATGTTTTATTTTTGAACGTCAGTTCACATTTGTAGGTAGATCATCCGTTTTAGAGCTAAAATTAGCATGTTTAAAGTGATTTTCATGCTTCCAGGGGCCCGGGAAGTGAATTAAATACCATTTGGAGGCATTTAATTTTCAAGCAAAAACAGGGGATTTTTGACAAAAGAGATAACACCCTCCCATTACGTCATGCTTCAGAAAGGTGGAAAATGGTCCGTTTTCAAATGTTTTATTTTTGAACGTCAGTTCACTTTTGTAGGTAGATCATCAGTTTTAGAGCTAAAATTAGCATGTTTAAAGTGTTTTTCATGCTTCCAGGGACCCTAAACACAAGATTTGTGGAATTGTTAAAAGTGCATGAAAATGGCCAATTTACTCACTCTGAGGTCTCAAAAAGTGTTTCTTCACCCTGGGAAGTGAATTAAATACCATTTGGAGGCATTTAATGTTCAAGCAAAAATGGCAGATTTTTTACAAAAGAGATAACACCCCCCCATTACGTCATGCTTCAGAAAGGTGAAAAATGGTCCGTTTTCAAATGTTTTATTTTTGAACGTCAGTTCACATTTGTAGGTAGATCATCAGTTTTAGAGCTAACATTAGCATGTTTAAAGTGATTTTCATGCTTCCAGGGGCCCGGGAAGTGAATTAAATACCATTTGGAGGCATTTAATGTTCAAGAAAAATCAGGGGATTTTTGACAAAAGAGATAACACCCCCCCATTACGTCATGCTTCAGAAACGTGAAAAATGGTCCATTTTCAAATGTTTTATTTTTGAACGTCAGTTCACATTTGTAGGTAGATCATCCGTTTTAGAGCTAAAATTAGCATGTTTAAAGTGATTTTCATGCTTCCAGGGGCCCGGGAAGTGAATTAAATACCATTTGGAGGCATTTAATGTTCAAGCAAAAACAGGGGATTTTTGACAAAAGAGATAACAAGCCCCATTACGTCATGCTTCAGAAAGGTGAAAATGGTCCGTTTCCAAATGTTTTATTTTTGAACGTCATTTCACATTTGTAGGTAGATCATTCGTTTTAGAGCTAACATTAGCATGTTGAAAGTGATTTTCATGCTTCCAGGGGCCGGGGAAGTGGATTAAATACCATTTGGAGGCATTTAATGTTCAAGCAAAAACAGGGGATTTTTGACAAAAGAGATAACACCCTCCCATTACGTCATGCTTCAGAAAGGTGGAAAATGGTCAGTTTTCAAATGTTTTATTTTTGAACGTCAGTTCACTTTTGTAGGTAGATCATCAGTTTTAGAGCTAAAATTAGCATGTTTAAAGTGTTTTTCATGCTTCCAGGGACCCTAAACACAAGATTTGTGGAATTGTTAAAAGTGCATGAAAATGGCCAATTTACTCACTCTGAGGTCTCAAAAAGTGTTTCTTCACCCTGGGAAGTGAATTAAATACCATTTGGAGGCATTTAATGTTCAAGCAAAAATGGCAGATTTTTTACAAAAGAGATAACACCCCCCCATTACGTCATGCTTCAGAAAGGTGAAAAATGGTCCGTTTTCAAATGTTTTATTTTTGAACGTCAGTTCACATTTGTAGGTAGATCATCAGTTTTAGAGCTAACATTAGTATGTTTAAAGTGATTTTCATGCTTCCAGGGGCCCGGGAAGTGAATTAAATACCATTTGGAGGCATTTAATGTTCAAGAAAAAACAGGGGATTTTTGACAAAAGAGATAACACCCCCCCATTACGTCATGCTTCAGAAAGGTGAAAAATGGTCCGTTTTCAAATGTTTTATTTTTGAACATCAGTTCACATTTGTAGGTAGATCATCCGTTTTAGAGCTAAAATTA
This sequence comes from Lissotriton helveticus, assembly GCF_964261635.1. NCBI lineage: Eukaryota > Metazoa > Chordata > Amphibia > Caudata > Salamandridae > Lissotriton > Lissotriton helveticus. The sequence continues at coordinate 1,644,205,180 of NC_136057.1, forward strand.
GCATGTTTAAAGTGATTTTCATGCTTCCAGGGGCCCGGGAAGTGAATTAAATACCATTTGGAGGCATTTAATGTTCAAGCAAAAACAGGGGATTTTTGACAAAAGAGATAACACCCTCCCATTACGTCATGCTTCAGAAAGGTGGAAAATGGTCAGTTTTCAAATGTTTTATTTTTGAACGTCAGTTCACTTTTGTAGGTAGATCATCAGTTTTAGAGCTAAAATTAGCATGTTTAAAGTGTTTTTCATGCTTCCAGGGACCCTAAACACAAGATTTGTGGAATTGTTAAAAGTGCATGAAAATGGCCAATTTACTCACTCTGAGGTCTCAAAAAGTGTTTCTTCACCCTGGGAAGTGAATTAAATACCATTTGGAGGCATTTAATGTTCAAGCAAAAATGGCAGATTTTTTACAAAAGAGATAACACCCCCCCATTACGTCATGCTTCAGAAAGGTGAAAAATGGTCCGTTTTCAAATGTTTTATTTTTGAACGTCAGTTCACATTTGTAGGTAGATCATCAGTTTTAGAGCTAACATTAGTATGTTTAAAGTGATTTTCATGCTTCCAGGGGCCCGGGAAGTGAATTAAATACCATTTGGAGGCATTTAATGTTCAAGAAAAAACAGGGGATTTTTGACAAAAGAGATAACACCCCCCCATTACGTCATGCTTCAGAAAGGTGAAAAATGGTCCGTTTTCAAATGTTTTATTTTTGAACGTCAGTTCACATTTGTAGGTAGATCATCCGTTTTAGAGCTAAAATTAGCATGTTTAAAGTGATTTTCATGCTTCCAGGGGCCCGGGAAGTGAATTAAATACCATTTGGAGGCATTTAATGTTCAAGCAAAAACAGGGGATTTTTGACAAAAGAGATAACACCCTCCCATTACGTCATGCTTCAGAAAGGTGGAAAATGGTCCGTTTTCAAATGTTTTATTTTTGAACGTCAGTTCACATTTGTAGGTAGATCATCAGTTTTAGAGCTAACATTAGCATGTTTAAAGTGGTTTTCATGCTTCCAGGGGCCCTAAACACAAGATTTGTTGAATGGTTAAAAGTGCATGAAAATGGCCAATTTACTCACTCTGAGGTCTCAAAAAGTGTTTCTTCACCCTGGGAAGTGAATTAAATACCATTTGGAGGCATTTAATGTTCAAGCAAAAACAGGGGATTTTTGACAAAAGAAATAACACCCCCCATTACGTCATGCTTCAGAAAGGTGGAAAATGGTCCGTTTTCAAATGTTTTATCTTTGAACATCAGTTCACATTTGTAGGTAGATCATCAGTTTTAGAGCTAACATTAGCATGTTTAAAGTGATTTTCATGCTTCCAGGGGCCCGGGAAGAGGATTAAATACCATTTGGAGGCATTTAATGTTCAAGCAAAAACAGGTGATTTTTGACAAAAGAGATAACACCCCCCCCATTACGTCATGCTTCAGAAAGGTGAAAAATGGTCCGTTTTCAAATGTTTTATTTTTGAATGTCAGTTCACTTTGCAGGTAGATCATCAGTTTTAGAGCTAAAATTAGCATGTTTAAAGGGATTTTCATGCTCCTAGGGGCCCGGGAAGTGAATTAAATACCATTTGGAGGCATTTAATGTTCAAGCAAAAACAGGTGATTTTTGACAAAATGATAACACCCCCCCCATTATGTCATGCTTCAGAAAGGTGGAAAATGGTCCGTTTTCAAATGTTTTAATTTTGAACGTCAGTTCACTTTTGTAGGTAGATCAACAGTTTTAGAGCTAAAATTAGCATGTTTAAAGTGGTTTTCATGCTTCCAGGGGCCCTAAACACAAGATTTGTGGAATGGTTAAAAGTGCATGAAAATGGCCAATTTACTCACTCTGAGGTCTCAAAAAGTGTTTCTTCACCCTGGGAAGTTAATTAAATACCATTTTGAGGCATTTAATGTTCAAGCTAAAATGGCAGATTTTTGACAAAAGAGATAACACCCCCCCATTACGTCATGCTTCAGAAAGGTGAAAAATGGTCCGATTTCAAATGTTTTATTTTTGAACGTCAGTTCACATTTATAGGTAGATCATCAGTTTTAGAGCTAAAATTAGCATGTATAAAGTGAACTTCATGCTTCCAGGGGCCCGGGAAATGAATTAAATACCATTTGGAAGCATTTAATGTTTAAGCAAAAACAGGTGATTTTTGACAAAAGAGATAACACCCCCCCATTACGTCATGCTTCACAAAGGTGAAAAATGGTCCATTTCCAAATGTTTTATTTTTGAACGTCAGTTCACATTTGTAGGTAGATCATCAGTTTTAGAGCTAACATTAGCATGTTTAAAGTGATTTTCATGCTTCCAGGGGCCCAGGAAGTGGATTAAATACCATTTGGAGGCATTTAATGTTCAAGCAAAAACAGGGGATTTTTGACAAAAGAGATAACACCCTCCCATTACGTCATGCTTCAGAAAGGTGGAAAATGGTCTGTTTCCAAATGTTTTATTTTTGAACTTCAGTTCACATTTGTAGGTAGATCATTCGTTTTAGAGCTAACATTAGCATGTTGAAATTGATTTTCAGGCTTCCAGGGGCCGGGGAAGTGGATTAAATACCATTTGGAGGCATTTAATGTTCAAGCAAAAACAGGGGATTTTTGACAAAAGAGATAACACCCTCCCATTACGTCATGCTTCAGAAAGGTGGAAAATGGTCCGTTTTCAAATGTTTTATTTTTGAACGTCAGTTCACTTTTGTAGGTAGATCATCAGTTTTAGAGCTAAAATTAGCATGTTTAAAGTGTTTTTCATGCTTCCAGGGACCCTAAACACAAGATTTGTGGAATTGTTAAAAGTGCATGAAAATGGCCAATTTACTCACTCTGAGGTCTCAAAAAGTGTTTCTTCACCCTGGGAAGTGAATTAAATACCATTTGGAGACATTTAATGTTCAAGCAAAAATGGCAGATTTTTTACAAAAGAGAAAACACCCCCCCATTACGTCATGAATCAGAAAGGTGAAAAATGGTACATTTACAAATGTTTTATTTTTGAACGTCAGTTCACATTTGTAGGTAGATCATCAGTTTTAGAGCTAACATTAGCATGTTTAAAGTGATTTTCATGCTTCCAGGGGCCCGGGAAGATAATTAAATACCATTTGGAGGCATTTAATGTTCAAGAAAAAACAGGGGATTTTTGACAAAAGAGATAACACCCCCCCATTACGTCATGCTTCAGAAAGGTGAAAAATGGTCCGTTTTCAAATGTTTTATTTTTGAACGTCAGTTCACATTTGTAGGTAGATCATCCGTTTTAGAGCTAAAATTAGCATGTTTAAAGTGATTTTCATGCTTCCAGGGGCCCGGGAAGTGAATTAAATACCATTTGGAGGCATTTAATTTTCAAGCAAAAACAGGGGATTTTTGACAAAAGAGATAACACCCTCCCATTACGTCATGCTTCAGAAAGGTGGAAAATGGTCCGTTTTCAAATGTTTTATTTTTGAACGTCAGTTCACTTTTGTAGGTAGATCATCAGTTTTAGAGCTAAAATTAGCATGTTTAAAGTGTTTTTCATGCTTCCAGGGACCCTAAACACAAGATTTGTGGAATTGTTAAAAGTGCATGAAAATGGCCAATTTACTCACTCTGAGGTCTCAAAAAGTGTTTCTTCACCCTGGGAAGTGAATTAAATACCATTTGGAGGCATTTAATGTTCAAGCAAAAATGGCAGATTTTTTACAAAAGAGATAACACCCCCCCATTACGTCATGCTTCAGAAAGGTGAAAAATGGTCCGTTTTCAAATGTTTTATTTTTGAACGTCAGTTCACATTTGTAGGTAGATCATCAGTTTTAGAGCTAACATTAGCATGTTTAAAGTGATTTTCATGCTTCCAGGGGCCCGGGAAGTGAATTAAATACCATTTGGAGGCATTTAATGTTCAAGAAAAAACAGGGGATTTTTGACAAAAGAGATAACACCCTCCCATTACGTCATGCTTCAGAAAGGTGGAAAATGGTCCGTTTTCAAATGTTTTGTTTTTGAACGTCAGTTCACTTTTGTAGGTAGATCATCAGCTTTAGAGCTAAAATTAGCATGTTTAAAGTGGTTTTCATGCTTCCAGGGGCCCTAAACACATGATTTGTGGAATGGTTAAAAGTGCATGAAAATGGCCAATTTACTCACTCTGAGGTCTCAAAAAGTGTTTCTTCACCCTGGGAAGTGAAGTAAATACCATTTGGAGGCATTTAATGTTCAAGCTAAAAAAGCAGATTTTTGACAAAAGAGATAACACCCCCCATTACGTCATGCTTCAGAAAGGTGAAAAATGGTCCATTTTCAAATGTTTTATTTTTGAACGTCAGTTCACATTTGTAGGTAGATCATCCGTTTTAGAGCTAAAATTAGCATGTTTAAAGTGATTTTCATGCTTCCAGGGGCCCTGGAAGTGAATTAAATACCATTGGGAGGCATTTAATGTTCAAGCAAAAACAGGTGATTTTTGACAAAAGAGATAACACCCCCCCATTACGTCATGCTTCAAAAAGGTGAAAAATGGTCCATTTTCAAATGTTTTATTTTTTAACGTCAGTTCACATTTGTAGGTAGATCATCAGTTTTAGAGCTAAAATTAGCATGTTTAAAGTGATTTTCATGCTTCCAGTGGCCCGGGAAGTGAATTAAATACCATTTGGAGGCATTTAATGTTCAAGCAAAAACAGGTGATTTCTGACAAAAGAGATAACACCCCCCATTACGTCATGCTTCAGAAAGGTGAAAAATGGTCCGTTTTCAAATGTTTTATTTTTGAACGTCAGTTCACATTTATAGGTAGATCATCCGTTTTAGAGCTAAAATTAGCATGTTTAAAGTGATTTTCATGCTTCCAGGGGCCCGGGAAGTGAATTAAATACCATTTGGAGGCATTTAATGTTCAAGCAAAAACAGGGGATTTTTGACAAAAGAGATAACAAGCCCCATTACGTCATGCTTCAGAAAGGTGAAAAATGGTCCGTTTCCAAATGTTTTATTTTTGAACGTCAGTTCACATTTGTAGGTAGATCATTCGTTTTAGAGCTAACATTAGCATGTTGAAAGTGATTTTCATGCTTCCAGGGGCCGGGGAAGTGGATTAAATACCATTTGGAGGCATTTAATGTTCAAGCAAAAACAGGGGATTTTTGACAAAAGAGATAACACCCTCCCATTACGTCATGCTTCAGAAAGGTGGAAAATGGTCCGTTTTCAAATGTTTTATTTGTGAACGTCAGTTCACTTTTGTAGGTAGATCATCAGTTTTAGAGCTAAAATTAGCATGTTTAAAGTGTTTTTCATGCTTCCAGGGACCCTAAACACAAGATTTGTGGAATTGTTAAAAGTGCATGAAAATGGCCAATTTACTCACTCTGAGGTCTCAAAAAGTGTTTCTTCACCCTGGGAAGTGAATTAAATACCATTTGGAGGCATTTAATGTTCAAGCAAAAATGGCAGATTTTTTACAAAAGAGATAACACCCCCCCATTACGTCATGCTTCAGAAAGGTGGAAAATGGTCCGTTTTCAAATGTTTTGTTTTTGAACGTCAGTTCACTTTTGTAGGTAGATCATCAGCTTTAGAGCTAAAATTAGCATGTTTAAAGTGGTTTTCATGCTTCCAGGGGCCCTAAACACAAGATTTGTGGAATGGTTAAAAGTGCATGAAAATGGCCAATTTACTCACTCTGAGGTCTCAAAAAGTGTTTCTTCACCCTGGGAAGTGAATTAAATACCATTTGGAGGCATTTAATGTTCAAGCTAAAAAAGCAGATTTTTGACAAAAGAGATAACACCCCCCATTACGTCATGCTTCAGAAAGGTGAAAAATGGTCCATTTTCAAATGTTTTATTTTTGAACGTCAGTTCACATTTGTAGGTAGATCATCCGTTTTAGAGCTAAAATTAGCATGTTTAAAGTGATTTTCATGCTTCCAGGGGCCCTGGAAGTGAATTAAATACCATTGGGAGGCATTTAATGTTCAAGCAAAAACAGGTGATTTTTGACAAAAGAGATAACACCCCCCCATTACGTCATGCTTCAAAAAGGTGAAAAATGGTCCATTTTCAAATGTTTTATTTTTTAACGTCAGTTCACATTTGTAGGTAGATCATCAGTTTTAGAGCTAAAATTAGCATGTTTAAAGTGATTTTCATGCTTCCAGTGGCCCGGGAAGTGAATTAAATACCATTTGGAGGCATTTAATGTTCAAGCAAAAACAGGTGATTTCTGACAAAAGAGATAACACCCCCCATTACGTCATGCTTCAGAAAGGTGAAAAATGGTCCGTATTCAAATGTTTTATTTTTGAACGTCAGTTCACATTTATAGGTAGATCATCCGTTTTAGAGCTAACATTAGCATGTTGAAAGTGATTTTCATGCTTCCAGGGGCCGGGGCAGTGGATTAAATACCATTTGGAGGCATTTAATGTTCAAGCAAAAACAGGGGATTTTTGACAAAAGAGATAACACCCTCCCATTACGTCATGCTTCAGAAAGGTGGAAAATGGTCCGTTTTCAAATGTTTTATTTTTGAACGTCAGTTCACTTTTGTAGGTAGATCATCAGTTTTAGAGCTAAAATTAGCATGTTTAAAGTGCTTTTCATGCTTCCAGGGACCCTAAACACAAGATTTGTGGAATTGTTAAAAGTGCATGAAAATGGCCAATTTACTCACTCTGAGGTCTCAAAAAGTGTTTCTTCACCCTGGGAAGTGAATTAAATACCATTTGGAGGCATTTAATGTTCAAGCAAAAATGGCAGATTTTTTACAAAAGAGATAACACCCCCCCATTACGTCATGCTTCAGAAAGGTGAAAAATGGTCCGTTTTCAAATGTTTTATTTTTGAACGTCAGTTCACATTTGTAGGTAGATCATCAGTTTTAGAGCTAACATTGGCATGTTTAAAGTGATTTTCATGCTTCCAGGGGCCCGGGAAGTGAATTAAATACCATTTTGAGGCATTTAATGTTCAAGAAAAAACAGGGGATTTTTGACAAAAGAGATAACACCCCCCCATTACGTCATGCTTCAGAAAGGTGAAAAATGGTCCATTTTCAAATGTTTTATTTTTGAACGTCAGTTCACATTTGTAGGTAGATCATCCGTTTTAGAGCTAAAATTAGCATGTTTAAAGTGATTTTCATGCTTTCAGGGGCCCGGGAAGTGAATTAAATACCATTTGGAGGCATTTAATGTTCAAGCAAAAACAGGTGATTTTTGCCAAAAGCGATAACACCCCCCCATTACGTCATGCTTCAGAAGGGTGAAAAATGGTCCGTTTTCAAATGTTTTATTTTTGAACGTCAGTTCACATTTGTAGGTAGATCGTCAGTTTTAGAGCTAAAATTAGCATGTTTAAAGTGATTTTCATGCTTCCAGGGGCCCGGGAAGTGAATTAAATACCATTTGGAGGCATTTAATGTTCAAGCAAAAACAGGAGATTTTTGACAAAAGAGATAATACCCCCCATTACGCCATGCTTCAGAAAGGTGAAAAATGGTCAGTTTTCAAATGTTTTATTTTTGAATGTCAGTTCACATTTGTAGGTAGATCATCAGTTTTAGAGCTAAAATTAGCATGTTTAAAGTGATTTTCATGCGTTCAGGGGCCCGTGTAGTGAATTAAATACCATTTGGAGGCATTTAATGTTCAAGCAAAAACAGGTGATTTTTGACAAAAGAGATAACACCCCCCCATTACGTCCTGCTTCAGAAAGGTGAAAAATGGTCCGTTTTCAAATGTTTTATTTTTGAACGTCAGTTCACATTTGTAGGTAGATCATCAGTTTTAGAGCTAAAATTAGCATGTTTAAAGTGATTTTCATGCTTCCAGGGGCCCTAAACACAAGATTTGTGGAATGGTTAAAAGTGCATGAAAATGGCTAATTTACTCACTCTGAGGTCTCAAAAAGTGTTTCTTCACCCCGGGAAGTGAATTAAATACCATTTGGAGGCATTTAATGTTCAAGCAAAAACAGGTGATTTTTGTCAAAAGAGATAACACCCCCCCATTAAGTCATGCTTCAGAAAGGTGAAAAATGGTCCGTTTTCAAATGTTTTATTTTTGAACGTCAGTTCACATTTGTAGGTAGATCATCAGTGTTAGAGCTAAAATTAGCATGTTTAAAGTGATTTTCATGCTTCCAGGGGCCCTAAACACAAGATTAGTGGAATAGTTAAAAGTGCATGAAAATGGCCAATTTACTCACTCTGAGGTCTCAAAAAGTGTTTCTTCACCCCGGGAAGTGAATTAAATACCATTTAGAGGCATTTAATGTTCAAGCAAAAACAGGTGATTTTTGCCAAAAGCGATAACACCCCCCCATTACGTCATGCTTCAGAAGGGTGAAAAATGGTCCGTTTTCAAATGTTTTATTTTTGAACGTCAGTTCACATTTGTAGGTAGATCGTCAGTTTTAGAGCTAAAATGAGCATGTTTAAAGTGATTTTCATGCTTCCAGGGGCCCGGGAAGTGAATTAAATACCATTTGGAGGCATTTAATGTTCAAGCAAAAACAGGTGATTTTTGACAAAAGAGATAACACCCCCCCATTACGTCATGCTTCAGAAAGGTGAAAAATGGTCCGTTTTCAAATATTTTATTTCTGTACGTCAGTTCACATTTGTAGGTAGATCTTCAGTTTTAGAGCTAAAATTAGCATGTTTAAAGTGATTTTCATGCTTCCAGGGGCCCGGGAAGTGAATTAAATACCATTTGGAGGCATTTAATGTTCAAGCAAAAACAGGTGATTTTTGCCAAAAGAGATAACACCCCCCCATTACGTCATGCTTCAGAAAGGTGAAAAATGGTCCGTTTTCAAATGTTTTATTTTTGAACGTCAGTTCACATTTGTAGGTAGATCATCAGTTTTAGAGCTAAAATTAGCATGCTTAAAGTGATTTTCATGCTTCCAGGGGCCCGGGAAGTGAATTAAATACTATTTGGAGGCATTTAATGTTCAAGCAAAACCGGTGATTTTTGACAAAACAGATAACACCCCCCCATTACGTCATGCTTCAGAAAGGTGAAAAATGGTCCGTTTTCAAATGTTTTATTTTTGAATGTCAGTTCACATTTGTAGGTAGATCATCAGTTTTAGAGCTAAAATGAGCATGTTTAAAGTGATTTTCATGCTTCCAGGGGCCCGGGAAGTGAATTAAATACCATTTGGAGGCATTTACTGTTCAAGCAAAAACAGGTGATTTTTTACAAAAGAGATAACACCCCCCCGTTACGTCATGCTTCAGAAAGGTGAAAAATGGTCCGTTTTAAAAATGTTTTATTTTTGAACGTCAGTTCACATTTGTAGGTAGATCATCAGTTTTAGAGCTAAAATTAGCATGTTTAAAGTGATTTTCATGCTTCCAGGGCCCCTAAACACAAGATTTGTGGAATGGTTAAAAGTGCATGAAAATGGCCAATTTACTCACTCTGAGGTCTCAAAAAGTGTTTCTTCACCCCGGGAAGTGAATTAAATACCATTTGGAGGCATTTAATGTTCAAGCAAAAACAGGTGATTTTTGACAAAAGAGATAACACCCCCCCCATTACGTCATGCTTCAGAAAGGTGAAAAATGGTCCGTTTTAAAAATGTTTTATTTTTGAACGTCAGTTCACATTTGTAGGTAGATTATCAGTTTTAGAACTAAAATTAGCATGTTTAAAGTGATTTTCATGCTTCCAGGGGCCCGGGAAGTGAATTAAATACCATTTGGAGGCATTTAATGTTCAAGCAAAAACAGGTGATTTTTGACAAAAGAGATAACACCCCCCCCATTACGTCATGCTTCAGAAAGGTGAAAAATGGTCCGTTTTCAAATATTTTATTTTTGAAAGTTAGTTCACATTTGTAGGTAGATCATCAGTTTTAGAGCTAAAATTAGCATGTTTAAAGTGATTTTCATGCTTCCAGGGGCCCGGGAAGTGAATTAAATACCATTTGGAGGCATTTAATGTTCAAGCAAAAACAGGTGATTTTTGACAAAAGAGATAACACCCCCCCCCATTACGTCATGCTTCAGAAAGGTGAAAAATGGTCCGTTTTCAAATATTTTATTTCTGAACGTCAGTTCACATTTGTAGGTAGATCGTCAGTTTTAGAACTAAAATTAGCATGTTTAAAGTGATTTTCATGCTTCCAGGGGCCCGGGAAGTGAATTAAATACCATTTGGAGGCATTTAATGTTCAAGCAAAAACAGGTGATTTTTGACAAAAGAGATAACACCCCCCATTACGTCATGCTTCAGAAAGGTGAAAAATGGTCCGTTTTAAAAATGTTTTATTTTTGGACGTCAGTTCACATTTGTAGGTAGATCATAAGTTTTAGAGCTAAAATTAGCATGTTTAAAGTGATTTTCATGCTTCCAGGGGCCCTAAACACAAGATTTGTGGAATGGTTAAAAGTGCATGAAAATGGCCAATTTACTCACTCTGAGGTCTCAAAAAGTGTTTCTTCACCCCGGGAAGTGAATTAAATACCATTTGGAGGCATTTAATGTTCAAGCAAAAACAGGTGATTTTTGCCAAAAGAGATAACACCCCCCATTACGTCATGCTTCAGAAAGGTGAAAAATGGTCCGTTTTCAAATGTTTTATTTTTGAACGTCAGTTCACATTTGTAGGTAGATCATCAGTTTTAGAGCTAAAATTAGCATGTTTAAAGTGATTTTCATGCTTTCAGGGGCCCGGGAAGTGAATTAAATACCATTTGGAGGCATTTAATGTTCAAGCAAAAACAGGTGATTTTTGACAAAAGAGATAACACCCCCCATTACGTCATGCTTCAGAAAGGTGAAAAATGGTCAGTTTTCAAATGTTTTATTTTTGAACGTCAGTTCACATTTGTAGGTAGATCGTCAGTTTTAGAGCTAAAATTAGCATGTTTAAAGTGATTTTCATGCTTCCAGGGGCCCGGGAAGTGAATTAAATACCATTTGGAGGCATTTAATGTTCAAGCAAAAACAGGTGATTTTTGACAAAAGAGATAACACCCCCCCATTACGTCATGCTTCAGAAAGGTGAAAAATGGTCAGTTTTCAAATATTTTATTTCTGTACGTCAGTTCACATTTGTAGGTAGATCGTCAGTTTTAGAGCTAAAATTAGCATGTTTAAAGTGATTTTCATGCTTCCAGGGGCCCGGGAAGTGAATTAAATACCATTTGGAGGCATTTAATGTTCAAGCAAAAACAGGTGATTTTTGACAAAAGAGATAACACCCCCCCATTACGTCATGCTTCAGAAAGGTGAAAAATGGTCCGTTTTCAAATATTTTATTTCTGTACGTCAGTTCACATTTGTAGGTAGATCTTCAGTTTTAGAGCTAAAATTAGCATGTTTAAAGTGATTTTCATGCTTCCAGGGGCCCGGGAAGTGAATTAAATACCATTTGGAGGCATTTAATGTTCAAGCAAAAACAGGTGATTTTTGCCAAAAGAGATAACACCCCCCCATTACGTCATGCTTCAGAAAGGTGAAAAATGGTCCGTTTTCAAATGTTTTATTTTTGAACGTCAGTTCACATTTGTAGGTAGATCATCAGTTTTAGAGCTAAAATTAGCATGCTTAAAGTGATTTTCATGCTTCCAGGGGCCCGGGAAGTGAATTAAATACTATTTGGAGGCATTTAATGTTCAAGCAAAAACCGGTGATTTTTGACAAAACAGATAACACCCCCCCATTACGTCATGCTTCAGAAAGGTGAAAAATGGTCCGTTTTCAAATGTTTTATTTTTGAATGTCAGTTCACATTTGTAGGTAGATCATCAGTTTTAGAGCTAAAATTAGCATGTTTAAAGTGATTTTCATGCTTCCAGGGGCCCGGGAAGTGAATTAAATACCATTTGGAGGCATTTACTGTTCAAGCAAAAACAGGTGATTTTTGACAAAAGAGATAACACCCCCCGTTACGTCATGCTTCAGAAAGGTGAAACATGGTCCGTTTTAAAAATGTTTTATTTTTGAACGTCAGTTCACATTTGTAGGTAGATCATAAGTTTTAGAGCTAAAATTAGCATGTTTAAAGTGATTTTCATGCTTCCAGGGGCCCTAAACACAAGATTTGTGGAATGGTTAAAAGTGCATGAAAATGGCCAATTTACTCACTCTGAGGTCTCAAAAAGTGTTTCTTCACCCCGGGAAGTGAATTAAATACCATTTGGAGGCATTTAATGTTCAAGCAAAAACAGGTGATTTTTGCCAAAAGAGATAACACCCCCCATTACGTCATGCTTCAGAAAGGTGAAAAATGGTCCGTTTTCAAATGTTTTATTTTTGAACGTCATTTCACATTTGTAGGTAGATCATCAGTTTTAGAGCTAAAATTAGCATGTTTAAAGTGATTTTCATGCTTCCAGGGGCCCTAAACACAAGATTTGTGGGATGGTTAAAAGTGCATGAAAATGGCCAATTTACTCACTCTGAGGTCTCAAAAAGTGTTTCTTCACCCCGGGAAGTGAATTAAATACCATTTGGAGGCATTTAATGTTCAAGCAAAAACAGGTGATTTTTGACAAAAGAGATAACACCCCCCCATTACGTCATGCTTCAGAAAGGTGAAAAATGGTCCGTTTTCAAATGTTTTATTTTTGAACGTCAGTTCACATTTGTAGGTAGATCATCAGTTTCAGAGCTAAAATTAGCATGTTTAAAGTGATTTTCATGCTTCCAGGGGCCCTAAACACAAGGATTTGTGGAATGGTTAAAAGTGCATGAAAATGGCCAATTTACTCACCCTGAGGTCTCAAAAAGTGTTTCTTCACCCCGGGAAGTGAATTAAATACCATTTGGAGGCATTTAATGTTCAAGCAAAAACAGGTGATTTTTGCCAAAAGAGATAACACCCCCCATTACGTCATGCTTCAGAAAGGTGAAAAATGGTCCGTTTTCAAATGTTTTATTTTTGAACGTCAGTTCACATTTGTAGGTAGATCATCAGTTTTAGAGCTAAAATTAGCATGTTTAAAGTGATTTTCATGCTTTCAGGGGCCCGGGAAGTGAATTAAATACCATTTGGAGGCATTTAATGTTCAAGCAAAAACAGGTGATTTTTGCCAAAAGCGATAACACCCCCCCATTACGTCATGCTTCAGAAGGGTGAAAAATGGTCCGTTTTCAAATGTTTTATTTTTGAACGTCAGTTCACATTTGTAGGTAGATCGTCAGTTTTAGAGCTAAAATTAGCATGTTTAAAGTGATTTTCATGCTTCCAGGGGCCCGGGAAGTGAATTAAATACCATTTGGAGGCATTTAATGTTCAAGCAAAAACAGGAGATTTTTGACAAAAGAGATAATACCCCCCATTACGCCATGCTTCAGAAAGGTGAAAAATGGTCAGTTTTCAAATGTTTTATTTTTGAATGTCAGTTCACATTTGTAGGTAGATCATCAGTTTTAGAGCTAAAATTAGCATGTTTAAAGTGATTTTCATGCGTTCAGGGGCCCGTGTAGTGAATTAAATACCATTTGGAGGCATTTAATGTTCAAGCAAAAACAGGTGATTTTTGACAAAAGAGATAACACCCCCCCATTACGTCCTGCTTCAGAAAGGTGAAAAATGGTCCGTTTTCAAATGTTTTATTTTTGAACGTCAGTTCACATTTGTAGGTAGATCATCAGTTTTAGAGCTAAAATTAGCATGTTTAAAGTGATTTTCATGCTTCCAGGGGCCCTAAACACAAGATTTGTGGAATGGTTAAAAGTGCATGAAAATGGCTAATTTACTCACTCTGAGGTCTCAAAAAGTGTTTCTTCACCCCGGGAAGTGAATTAAATACCATTTGGAGGCATTTAATGTTCAAGCAAAAACAGGTGATTTTTGTCAAAAGAGATAACACCCCCCCATTAAGTCATGCTTCAGAAAGGTGAAAAATGGTCCGTTTTCAAATGTTTTATTTTTGAACGTCAGTTCACATTTGTAGGTAGATCATCAGTGTTAGAGCTAAAATTAGCATGTTTAAAGTGATTTTCATGCTTCCAGGGGCCCTAAACACAAGATTAGTGGAATAGTTAAAAGTGCATGAAAATGGCCAATTTACTCACTCTGAGGTCTCAAAAAGTGTTTCTTCACCCCGGGAAGTGAATTAAATACCATTTAGAGGCATTTAATGTTCAAGCAAAAACAGGTGATTTTTGCCAAAAGCGATAACACCCCCCCATTACGTCATGCTTCAGAAGGGTGAAAAATGGTCCGTTTTCAAATGTTTTATTTTTGAACGTCAGTTCACATTTGTAGGTAGATCGTCAGTTTTAGAGCTAAAATGAGCATGTTTAAAGTGATTTTCATGCTTCCAGGGGCCCGGGAAGTGAATTAAATACCATTTGGAGGCATTTAATGTTCAAGCAAAAACAGGTGATTTTTGACAAAAGAGATAACACCCCCCCATTACGTCATGCTTCAGAAAGGTGAAAAATGGTCCGTTTTCAAATATTTTATTTCTGTACGTCAGTTCACATTTGTAGGTAGATCTTCAGTTTTAGAGCTAAAATTAGCATGTTTAAAGTGATTTTCATGCTTCCAGGGGCCCGGGAAGTGAATTAAATACCATTTGGAGGCATTTAATGTTCAAGCAAAAACAGGTGATTTTTGCCAAAAGAGATAACACCCCCCCATTACGTCATGCTTCAGAAAGGTGAAAAATGGTCCGTTTTCAAATGTTTTATTTTTGAACGTCAGTTCACATTTGTAGGTAGATCATCAGTTTTAGAGCTAAAATTAGCATGCTTAAAGTGATTTTCATGCTTCCAGGGGCCCGGGAAGTGAATTAAATACTATTTGGAGGCATTTAATGTTCAAGCAAAACCGGTGATTTTTGACAAAACAGATAACACCCCCCCATTACGTCATGCTTCAGAAAGGTGAAAAATGGTCCGTTTTCAAATGTTTTATTTTTGAATGTCAGTTCACATTTGTAGGTAGATCATCAGTTTTAGAGCTAAAATGAGCATGTTTAAAGTGATTTTCATGCTTCCAGGGGCCCGGGAAGTGAATTAAATACCATTTGGAGGCATTTACTGTTCAAGCAAAAACAGGTGATTTTTTACAAAAGAGATAACACCCCCCCGTTACGTCATGCTTCAGAAAGGTGAAAAATGGTCCGTTTTAAAAATGTTTTATTTTTGAACGTCAGTTCACATTTGTAGGTAGATCATCAGTTTTAGAGCTAAAATTAGCATGTTTAAAGTGATTTTCATGCTTCCAGGGCCCCTAAACACAAGATTTGTGGAATGGTTAAAAGTGCATGAAAATGGCCAATTTACTCACTCTGAGGTCTCAAAAAGTGTTTCTTCACCCCGGGAAGTGAATTAAATACCATTTGGAGGCATTTAATGTTCAAGCAAAAACAGGTGATTTTTGACAAAAGAGATAACACCCCCCCCATTACGTCATGCTTCAGAAAGGTGAAAAATGGTCCGTTTTAAAAATGTTTTATTTTTGAACGTCAGTTCACATTTGTAGGTAGATTATCAGTTTTAGAACTAAAATTAGCATGTTTAAAGTGATTTTCATGCTTCCAGGGGCCCGGGAAGTGAATTAAATACCATTTGGAGGCATTTAATGTTCAAGCAAAAACAGGTGATTTTTGACAAAAGAGATAACACCCCCCCCATTACGTCATGCTTCAGAAAGGTGAAAAATGGTCCGTTTTCAAATATTTTATTTTTGAAAGTTAGTTCACATTTGTAGGTAGATCATCAGTTTTAGAGCTAAAATTAGCATGTTTAAAGTGATTTTCATGCTTCCAGGGGCCCGGGAAGTGAATTAAATACCATTTGGAGGCATTTAATGTTCAAGCAAAAACAGGTGATTTTTGACAAAAGAGATAACACCCCCCCCATTACGTCATGCTTCAGAAAGGTGAAAAATGGTCCGTTTTCAAATATTTTATTTCTGAACGTCAGTTCACATTTGTAGGTAGATCGTCAGTTTTAGAACTAAAATTAGCATGTTTAAAGTGATTTTCATGCTTCCAGGGGCCCGGGAAGTGAATTAAATACCATTTGGAGGCATTTAATGTTCAAGCAAAAACAGGTGATTTTTGACAAAAGAGATAACACCCCCCATTACGTCATGCTTCAGAAAGGTGAAAAATGGTCCGTTTTAAAAATGTTTTATTTTTGGACGTCAGTTCACATTTGTAGGTAGATCATAAGTTTTAGAGCTAAAATTAGCATGTTTAAAGTGATTTTCATGCTTCCAGGGGCCCTAAACACAAGATTTGTGGAATGGTTAAAAGTGCATGAAAATGGCCAATTTACTCACTCTGAGGTCTCAAAAAGTGTTTCTTCACCCCGGGAAGTGAATTAAATACCATTTGGAGGCATTTAATGTTCAAGCAAAAACAGGTGATTTTTGCCAAAAGAGATAACACCCCCCATTACGTCATGCTTCAGAAAGGTGAAAAATGGTCCGTTTTCAAATGTTTTATTTTTGAACGTCAGTTCACATTTGTAGGTAGATCATCAGTTTTAGAGCTAAAATTAGCATGTTTAAAGTGATTTTCATGCTTTCAGGGGCCCGGGAAGTGAATTAAATACCATTTGGAGGCATTTAATGTTCAAGCAAAAACAGGTGATTTTTGACAAAAGAGATAACACCCCCCATTACGTCATGCTTCAGAAAGGTGAAAAATGGTCAGTTTTCAAATGTTTTATTTTTGAACGTCAGTTCACATTTGTAGGTAGATCGTCAGTTTTAGAGCTAAAATTAGCATGTTTAAAGTGATTTTCATGCTTCCAGGGGCCCGGGAAGTGAATTAAATACCATTTGGAGGCATTTAATGTTCAAGCAAAAACAGGTGATTTTTGACAAAAGAGATAACACCCCCCCATTACGTCATGCTTCAGAAAGGTGAAAAATGGTCCGTTTTCAAATATTTTATTTCTGTACGTCAGTTCACATTTGTAGGTAGATCTTCAGTTTTAGAGCTAAAATTAGCATGTTTAAAGTGATTTTCATGCTTCCAGGGGCCCGGGAAGTGAATTAAATACCATTTGGAGGCATTTAATGTTCAAGCAAAAACAGGTGATTTTTGCCAAAAGAGATAACACCCCCCCATTACGTCATGCTTCAGAAAGGTGAAAAATGGTCCGTTTTCAAATGTTTTATTTTTGAACGTCAGTTCACATTTGTAGGTAGATCATCAGTTTTAGAGCTAAAATTAGCATGCTTAAAGTGATTTTCATGCTTCCAGGGGCCCGGGAAGTGAATTAAATACTATTTGGAGGCATTTAATGTTCAAGCAAAACCGGTGATTTTTGACAAAACAGATAACACCCCCCCATTACGTCATGCTTCAGAAAGGTGAAAAATGGTCCGTTTTCAAATGTTTTATTTTTGAATGTCAGTTCACATTTGTAGGTAGATCATCAGTTTTAGAGCTAAAATGAGCATGTTTAAAGTGATTTTCATGCTTCCAGGGGCCCGGGAAGTGAATTAAATACCATTTGGAGGCATTTACTGTTCAAGCAAAAACAGGTGATTTTTTACAAAAGAGATAACACCCCCCGTTACGTCATGCTTCAGAAAGGTGAAAAATGGTCCGTTTTAAAAATGTTTTATTTTTGAACGTAAGTTCACATTTGTAGGTAGATCATCAGTTTTAGAGCTAAAATTAGCATGTTTAAAGTGATTTTCATGCTTCCAGGGCCCCTAAACACAAGATTTGTGGAATGGTTAAAAGTGCATGAAAATGGCCAATTTACTCACTCTGAGGTCTCAAAAAGTGTTTCTTCACCCCGGGAAGTGAATTAAATACCATTTGGAGGCATTTAATGTTCAAGCAAAAACAGGTGATTTTTGACAAAAGAGATAACACCCCCCCCATTACGTCATGCTTCAGAAAGGTGAAAAATGGTCCGTTTTAAAAATGTTTTATTTTTGAACGTCAGTTCACATTTGTAGGTAGATCATCAGTTTTAGAGCTAAAATTAGCATGTTTAAAGTGATTTTCATGCTTCCAGGGGCCCTAAACACAAGATTTGTGGAATGGTTAAAAGTGCATGAAAATGGCCAATTTACTCACTCTGAGGTCTCAAAAAGTGTTTCTTCACCCCGGGAGGTGAATTAAATACCATTTGGAGGCATTTAATGTTCAAGCAAAAACAGGTGATTTTTGCCAAAAGAGATAACACCCCCCATTACGTCATGCTTCAGAAAGGTGAAAAATGGTCCGTTTTCAAATGTTTTATTTTTGAACGTCAGTTCACATTTGTAGGTAGATCATCAGTTTTAGAGCTAAAATTACCATGTTTAAAGTGATTTTCATGCTTTCAGGGGCCCGGGAAGTGAATTAAATACCATTTGGAGGCATTTAATGTTCAAGCAAAAACAGGTGATTTTTGACAAAAGAGATAACACCCCCCCATTACGTCATGCTTCAGAAAGGTGAAAAATGGTCCGTTTTCAAATGTTTTATTTTTGAACGTCAGTTCACATTTGTAGGTAGATCATCAGTTTTAGAGCTAAAATTAGCATGTTTAAAGTGATTTTCATGCTTCCAGGGGCCCTAAACACAAGATTTGTGGAATGGTTAAAAGTGCATGAAAATGGCCAATTTACTCACTCTGAGGTCTCAAAAAGTGTTTCTTCATCCCGGGAAGTGAATTAAATACCATTTGGAGGCATTTAATGTTCAAGCAAAAACAGGTGATTTTTGCCAAAAGAGATAACACCCCCCCATTACGTCATGCTTCAGAAAGGTGAAAAATGGTCCATTTTCAAATGTTTTATTTTTGAAAGTCAGTTCACATTTGTAGGTAGATCATCAGTTTTAGAGCTAAAATGAGCATGTTTAAAGTGATTTTCATGCTTTCAGGGGCCCGGGAAGTGAATTAAATACCATTTGGAGGCATTTAATGTTCAAGCAAAAACAGGTGATTTTTGACAAAAGAGATAACACCCCCCCCATTACGTCATGCTTCAGAATGGTGAAAAATGGTCCGTTTTCAAATGTTTTATTTTTGAACGTCAGTTCACATTTGTAGGTAGATCGTCAGTTTTAGAGCTAAAATTAGCATGTTTAAAGTGATTTTCATGCTTCCAGGGGCCCGGGAAGTGAATTAAATACCATTTGGAGGCATTTAATGTTCAAGCAAAAACAGGTGATTTTTGACAAAAGAGATAACACCCCCCCCATTACGTCATGCTTCAGAAAGGTGAAAAATGGTCCGTTTTCAAATATTTTATTTCTGAACGTCAGTTCACATTTGTAGGTAGATCGTCAGTTTTAGAACTAAAATTAGCATGTTTAAAGTGATTTTCATGCTTCCAGGGGCCCGGGAAGTGAATTAAATACCATTTGGAGGCATTTAATGTTCAAGCAAAAACAGGTGATTTTTGACAAAAGAGATAACACCCCCCATTACGTCATGCTTCAGAAAGGTGAAAAATGGTCCGTTTTAAAAATGTTTTATTTTTGGACGTCAGTTCACATTTGTAGGTAGATCATAAGTTTTAGAGCTAAAATTAGCATGTTTAAAGTGATTTTCATGCTTCCAGGGGCCCTAAACACAAGATTTGTGGAATGGTTAAAAGTGCATGAAAATGGCCAATTTACTCACTCTGAGGTCTCAAAAAGTGTTTCTTCACCCCGGGAAGTGAATTAAATACCATTTGGAGGCATTTAATGTTCAAGCAAAAACAGGTGATTTTTGCCAAAAGAGATAACACCCCCCATTACGTCATGCTTCAGAAAGGTGAAAAATGGTCCGTTTTCAAATGTTTTATTTTTGAACGTCAGTTCACATTTGTAGGTAGATCATCAGTTTTAGAGCTAAAATTAGCATGTTTAAAGTGATTTTCATGCTTTCAGGGGCCCGGGAAGTGAATTAAATACCATTTGGAGGCATTTAATGTTCAAGCAAAAACAGGTGATTTTTGACAAAAGAGATAACACCCCCCATTACGTCATGCTTCAGAAAGGTGAAAAATGGTCCGTTTTCAAATGTTTTATTTTTGAACGTCAGTTCACATTTGTAGGTAGATCATCAGTTTTAGAGCTAAAATTAGCATGTTTAAAGTGATGTTCATGCTTCCAGGTGCCCAAACCACAAGATTTGTGGAATGGTTAAAAGTGCATGAGAATGGCAAATTTACTCACTCTGAGGTCTCAAAAAGTGTTTCTTCACCCCGGGAAGTGAATTAAATACCATTTGGAGGCATTTAATGTTCAAGCAAAAACAGGTGATTTTTGCCAAAAGAGATAACACCCCCCCATTACGTCATGCTTCAGAAAGGTGAAAAATGGTCCGTTTTCAAATGTTTTATTTTTGAACGTCAGTTCACATTTGTAGGTAGATCATCAGTTTTAGAGCTAAAATTAGCATGTTTAAAGTGATTTTCATGCTTCCAGGGGCCCGGGAAGTGAATTAAATACCATTTGGAGGCATTTAATGTCCAAGCAAAAACAGGTGATTTTTGCCAAAAGAGATAACACCCCCCCATTACGTCATGCTTCAGAAAGGTGAAAAATGGTCCGTTTTCAAATGTTTTATTTTTGAACGTCAGTTCACATTTGTAGGTAGATCATCAGTTTTAGAGCTAACATTAGCATGTTTAAAGTGATTTTCATACTTCCAGGGGCCCGGGAAGTGAATTAAATACCATTTGGAGGCATTTAATGTTCAAGCAAAAACAGGAGATTTTTGACAAAAGAGATAATACCCCCCATTACGCCATGCTTCAGAAAGGTGAAAAATGGTCCGTTTTCAAATGTTTTATTTTTGAACGTCAGTTCACATTTGAAGGTAGATCATCAGTTTTAGAGCTAAAATTAGCATGTTTAAAGTGATTGTCATGCTTCCAGGGGCCCGGGAAGTGAATTAAATACTATTTGGAGGCATTTAATGTTCAAGCAAAAACCGGTGATTTTTGACAAAACAGATAACACCCCCCCACTACGTCATGCTTCAGAAAGGTGAAAAATGGCCCGTTTTCAAATGTTTTATTTTTGAATGTCAGTTCACATTTGTAGGTAGATCATCAGTTTTAGAGCTAAAATTAGCATGTTTAAAGTGATTTTCATGCTTCCAGGGGCCCGGGAAGTGAATTAAATACCATTTGGAGGCATTTAATGTTCAAGCAAAAACAGGTGATTTTTGACAAAAGAGATAACACCCCCCCCATTACGTCATACTTCAAAAAGGTGAAAAATGGTCCGTTTTAAAAATGTTATTTTTTTGAACGTCACTTCACATTTGTAGGTAGATCATCAGTTTTAGAGCTAAAATTAGCATGTTTAAAGTGATTTTCATGCTTCCAGGGGCCCTAAACACAAGATTTGTGGAATGGTTAAAAGTGCATGAAAATGGCCAATTTACTCACTCTGAGGTCTCAAAAAGTGTTTCTTCACCCCGGGAAGTGAATTAAATACCATTTGGAGGCATTTAATATTCAAGGAAAAACAGATGATTTTTGCCAAAAGAGATAACATCCCCCATTACGTCATGCTTCAGAAAGGTGAAAAATGGTCCGTTTTCAAATGTTTTATTTTTGAACGTCAGTTCACATTTGTAGGTAGATCATCAGTGTTAGAGCTAAAATTAGCATGTTTAAAGTGATTTTCATGCTTCCAGGGGCCCTAAACACAAGATTAGTGGAATAGTTAAAAGTGCATGAAAATGGCCAATTTACTCACTCTGAGGTCTCAAAAAGTGTTTCTTCACCCCGGGAAGTGAATTAAATACCATTTAGAGGCATTTAATGTTCAAGCAAAAACAGGTGATTTTTGCCAAAAGCGATAACACCCCCCATTACGTCATGCTTCAGAAGGGTGAAAAATGGTCCGTTTTCAAATGTTTTATTTTTGAACGTCAGTTCACATTTGTAGGTAGATCGTCAGTTTTAGAGCTAAAATTAGCATGTTTAAAGTGATTTTCATGCTTCCAGGGGCCCGGGAAGTGAATTAAATACCATTTGGAGGCATTTAATGTTCAAGCAAAAACAGGTGATTTTTGACAAAAGAGATAACACCCCCCATTACGTCATGCTTCAGAAAGGTGAAAAATGGTCCGTTTTCAAATATGTTATTTCTGTACGTCAGTTCACATTTGTAGGTAGATCTTCAGTTTTAGAGCTAAAATTAGCATGTTTAAAGTGATTTTCATGCTTCCAGGGGCCCGGGAAGTGAATTAAATACCATTTGGAGGCATTTAATGTTCAAGCAAAAACAGGTGATTTTTGCCAAAAGAGATAACACCCCCCCATTACGTCATGCTTCAGAAAGGTGAAAAATGGTCCGTTTTCAAATGTTTTATTTTTGAACGTCAGTTCACATTTGTAGGTATATCATCAGTTTTAGAGCTAAAATTAGCATGCTTAAAGTGATTTTCATGCTTCCAGGGGCCCGGGAAGTGAATTAAATACTATTTGGAGGCATTTAATGTTCAAGCAAAACCGGTGATTTTTGACAAAACAGATAACACCCCCCCATTACGTCATGCTTCAGAAAGGTGAAAAATGGTCCGTTTTCAAATGTTTTATTTTTGAATGTCAGTTCACATTTGTAGGTAGATCATCAGTTTTAGAGCTAAAATGAGCATGTTTAAAGTGATTTTCATGCTTCCAGGGGCCCGGGAAGTGAATTAAATACCATTTGGAGGCATTTACTGTTCAAGCAAAAACAGGTGATTTTTGACAAAAGAGATAACCCCCCCCCGTTACGTCATGCTTCAGAAAGGTGAAAAATGGTCCGTTTTAAAAATGTTTTATTTTTGAACGTCAGTTCACATTTGTAGGTAGATCATCAGTTTTAGAGCTAAAATTAGCATGTTTAAAGTGATTTTCATGCTTCCAGGGCCCCTAAACTCAAGATTTGTGGAATGGTTAAAAGTGCATGAAAATGGCCAATTTACTCACTCTGAGGTCTCAAAAAGTGTTTCTTCACCCCGGGAAGTGAATTAAATACCATTTGGAGGCATTTAATGTTCAAGCAAAAACAGGTGATTTTTGACAAAAGAGATAACACCCCCCCATTACGTCATGCTTCAGAAAGGTGAAAAATGGTCCGTTTTAAAAATGTTTTATTTTTGAACGTCAGTTCACATTTGTAGGTAGATCATCAGTTTTAGAGCTAAAATTAGCATGTTTAAAGTGATTTTCATGCTTCCAGGGGCCCTAAACACAAGATTTGTGGAATGGTTAAAAGTGCATGAAAATGGCCAATTTACTCACTCTGAGGTCTCAAAAAGTGTTTCTTCACCCCGGGAGGTGAATTAAATACCATTTGGAGGCATTTAATGTTCAAGCAAAAACAGGTGATTTTTGCCAAAAGAGATAACACCCCCCATTACGTCATGCTTCAGAAAGGTGAAAAATGGTCCGTTTTCAAATGTTTTATTTTTGAATGTCAGTTCACATTTGTAGGTAGATCATCAGTTTTAGAGCTAAAATTAGCATGTTTAAAGTGATTTTCATGCTTTCAGGGGCCCGGGAAGTGAATTAAATACCATTTGGAGGCATTTAATGTTCAAGCAAAAACAGGTGATTTTTGACAAAAGAGATAACACCCCCCCATTACGTCATGCTTCAGAAAGGTGAAAAATGGTCCGTTTTCAAATGTTTTATTTTTGAACGTCAGTTCATATTTGTAGGTAGATCATCAGTTTTAGAGCTCAAATTAGCATGTTTAAAGTGATTTTCATGCTTCCAGGCGCCCTAAACACAAGATTTGTGGAATGGTTAAAAGTGCATGAAAATGGCCAATTTACTCACTCTGAGGTCTCAAAAAGTGTTTCTTCATCGCGGGAAGTGAATTAAATACCATTTGGAGGCATTTAATGTTCAAGCAAAAACAGGTGATTTTTGCCAAAAGAGATAACACCCCCCCATTACGTCATGCTTCAGAAAGGTGAAAAATGGTCCATTTTCAAATGTTTTATTTTTGAACGTCAGTTCACATTTGTAGGTAGATCGTCAGTTTTAGAGCTAAAATTAGCATGTTTAAAGTGATTTTCATGCTTCCAGGGGCCCGGGAAGTGAATTAAATACCATTTGGAGGCATTTAATGTTCAAGCAAAAACAGGTGATTTTTGACAAAAGAGATAACACCCCCCCATTACGTCATGCTTCAGAAAGGTGAAAAATGGTCCGTTTTCAAATATTTTATTTCTGAACGTCAGTTCACATTTGTAGGTAGATCGTCAGTTTTAGAACTAAAATTAGCATGTTTAAAGTGATTTTCATGCTTCCAGGGGCCCGGGAAGTGAATTAAATACCATTTGGAGGCATTTAATGTTCAAGCAAAAACAGGTGATTTTTGCCAAAAGAGATAACACCCCCCCATTACGTCATGCTTCAGAAAGGTGAAAAATGGTCAGTTTTCAAATGTTTTATTTTTGAACGTCAGTTCACATTTGTTGGTAGATCATCAGTTTTAGAGCTAAAATTAGCATGCTTAAAGTGATTTTCATGCTTCCAGGGGCCCGGGAAGTGAATGAAATACTATTTGGAGGCATTTAATGTTCAAGCAAAAACCGGTGATTTTTGACAAAACAGATAACACCCCCCCATTACGTCATGCTTCAGAAAGGTGAAAAATGGTCCGTTTTCAAATGTTTTATTTTTGAATGTCAGTTCACATTTGTAGGTAGATCATCAGTTTTAGAGCTAAAATTAGCATGTTTAAAGTGATTTTCATGCTTCCAGGGGCCCGGGAAGTG